>NW_004444121.1:3428203-3437569 GCF_000243295.1 Trichechus manatus latirostris
TGGATGGACGGATGGATGGATGGATGGGTGGGTGGATGGGTGGGTGGATGGATGAATGGATGGATGGATGGGTGGGTGGGTGGTGGATGGATGGATGGATGGAGGAATGGACAGATGGTGGATGGATGGATTGATGGATAGAGGAAGGGATGGACACATGGATGGAGGAATGGACAGACAGACAGATGGTGGATGGATATATGGTTGGACAGACGGATGGATAGATGGATGGGGATTGATGGGTGGAGGGGTGGAGGGATGGAGGGATGGACAGGTGGATGAGGGATGGACAGACAGACAGACGGTGGATGGATGGATGGATGGATGGGGGAGTGTGGATGAAAAACTGGAGGCATCTGTGGATTTGGGGTCCCGGAACCCAGTGCTCAATCCCCCGAGCTGCATCTTCCCCTCCAGGGCAGCTCTGACACAGGAGGAGAACCTCGGGCTCAAGGGGGTCACAGCAAGTAGAGCCCAAGGGTGGGAGAGGATCCCAGCAGAAGCCTCTCAACCCCCAGCCTCTGACTTGATTTCCTGGGGTTGCTTCACAACCACTGAAATGGGGGTGAAAGGGGCTGGGGGAGGGGGGCCTCTTCCCATTCCCAGGTGGCCAGGGGCCCAGGAAAGCCTGAGGGCCTCCTGGGGGTGCAGGTACTGGGGAGGTGTGCCCCCTGGCATCCCAGGTCAGGTGGGTTCCCTGAGCCCGAGGGGGCTGTGAGCATTCACCCCTCTCCAACGGGAGGGCTGGGGGGGTGAGGGGGGCCTGATAGAAGCAGGGAGGGGTGACAGGCAAGACAGGGCCTTTCCGCCAGGGTGTGGGGCTGGTGGAGGGCTGCTCAGCTGGTAGCAGAATAGATCAGGGCTGAGCCAAGCTGCTGGCTCACCAGGCTGCCTGGAGCAGCGCCCACAGCAGGCTGGCTGTGCCAGCCCACAGGGCCCTGTAAGTGCCCCCCAGGCTGGCGGCTGCACTGTGGTTGCACTGGCTGCCCTGGCAGCGGGAGACAGAGAGGGCGTGGCCATCCGAGGACACGGTGCTGTTGGGGCACATCAGGGCACAGGACTTCATGACCAGGATGCTGCCAGGTTTGGCTGAGGAGAGAGGGCGGGGTCCATGAATGCCAGGCTTTTCCACATGTCCCGCTGACCTCGCCCACCCCACCAACCCCCATCAAACTCCCACCAGCCCAGCGTTAGGGGGACAACTGACCTCCACCAACTCTCTGCTGACCCCCACCAACGCCCCACTGACCCAGCCTCAAGGGGACCACCAACTCCCACCAATGCCCCACTGACCCAGCCTCAAGGGGACCACAACTCCCACCAATGCCCCACTGACTCAGCCTCAAGGGGACCACAACTCCCACCAATGCCCCACTGACTCAGCCTCAAGGGGACCACAACTCCCACCAATGCCCCACTGACCCAGCCTCAGGGGCCCCGTGGCCTGTGCCCTGCAGCACCACGTCTCAGCTCACTTTGGGGGCTCCCAGGTGGGTGGGGGACCTCAAAGAGCTTTTGCTGTGGGTGGGCATCCTACCTGGTTCTGGAGGTCTGGGTGCTGTCTCTCCCCCCTCAAACCATCATCTGGGGTCAGGGTGGCTCCTCCCCTTCTCCCTCCCATCCCCTCTGTCACTCCCTCTGTCTCTGTCTTCCAGCTCCGTCTGCCTTTCCCTCTCCTGGGCAGAAGTCTCCAGGCACAGCTCTCCTCCCAAGTCCCTGCACCCTTTGGACATGCCCAGGCCCCTGCTTCCCCTTTGTCCCTTTAGAGGACTCGAACACCTCCTGAAATGGCAGGTCAAGGGTCACAAAAACACACCAGCCACTCAGCTGCTTTAGAACTTCAAGTCTCATAAGAGAAATGAAAAGTGCCGAGGGAGGCTGGCGGGGAGGGTGCTGGCCGCCGTAGAGAGGTGGGGCCTTGCCTGGGCCACCTGGGGCAGGGACAGACTTGGATTCTGGTGGCCTGGGGCACTAGGCCTCACTGAGCTCTGCCTGGTCCTGTGTGAACGCCAGAATCCACTGTGTGTTTGCCCGCTGCGGCTCATACGCAGCGGCATCCTTGCTCGACCTTGCAGGAGCTATCCAGGAGACCATTGCAGCTATGACCCTGGCCAAAGCCCGGAAGCCACGATGGGGGCGGGCGGCGGGGGGGAGGGCTATCCTGAGGGGCCTGATTTCTCCGTGCCTTGGTTTTCTCACCTGGAAAATGAAGATGATAACAGAGGCAGCCTCTAGGATTGTTTTGGGGTTAAATGAGCGAGCTCACGAATCGCGTGGCGAGCAGTGCCCGGGACACAGAGCGTTCGGTGATGTTAGTTGTCCTCATAGGACGAGGCCTTGGGTAGTGTAAACAGCTAAGTGTTTGACTACTAACTAAAAGGTTCACGGTTCGAACTCACTCAGAGACACCTCGGAAAAAAGGCCTGGCAATCTACTTTGGAAAGATCACAGGTTTGAAAACCTTACGGAGCAGTTCTAGTCTGCACACATGGAGTCGCCACGAGTCGGAATCAACCCAGTGGCAATGGGTTTGGGTTTGGTTTATCATTAGTAGGGGTGTTTGGGCAGAGCCAGGCAACCTGCACCCATACAGCAGCATTTCTTGAAATCGTGCCCCACTAGCAAATTCTTTAATTCAATGTGATGATGAGCTCAGTTATTTAAATCAGGAGCTTTATGGGTGGAACAAGCAGAGGCAGAGCTGGTCCTGTCCGTTTCCAAGTTAAGTCTCCAGCACCGTGACACTCCCCGGCAGGAGTCTTGGAGAGAGACTGCTGTGGGCGCAGCAGGTGGGGCAGCAGGGGCGGCGGAGTGCAGCCTTGGAAGGCAGATCCCTCCCCAGCACGACCCCCGGCTCTGCTGCACACCCGCCCTGCCACACACCTCATGGACCTCCCTGTAAAAGGGGGCGGCTCCAAATCCGGGGGGCGGGGGGACCTCTGGCATCATGGGGATTCACAAGGCTGCCCAGTGAGGGTGCCTGAGTCTTGGGTGGCGCCTCACGGCTGTGCCCAGACGACCCCCCACCCCGCCCCAGGAGACCACCCACTGTAACTGCAGCTGCCTTTTACCAAAGGACCTGCTGGGCCCTTCCCAGACAAGACTCCCCCAGGAAGGGCACCCGTCAGCCCTCCACAATGGGAGCACAGAGGCTCAGAAAGGCGGCCGTGCTACCCATCTTTCTGCCCATCAGCCAGCCCACACTTCTGCCACATGACACACAGCAGAAGGCCCAGGGTCCCCACCTCATTTCAGGGTCTGCCCCACCCGGCCAGCCCTCTCTGATACACAGCTTGCCCTCTGTGGTCTCGGTCAGGCTTCGTCCCTCGGGGTCACAGCACAGGCCACCTCTCTGCATTGCCCTCCCACCCTCTGCCCTGCTCAGGCCCCACACAATGTGGCATCCTCACCCCTGTGGCTCCTCCTGTGCTGTGCCTACTCTGCCTGGGCCACCTGACACCCCCCATCACTGTCATTGTCACTTCCCTGCACTCTTGCTGAGGCCCCACTGCACCCCAGGCCCAGCTCAGCCATGGCGGCTCAGGGAGGAAACAGCTGTCCATGTGTGGGGGCTGTGAGCATGCAGAGGGTCAGAAGGAGAAGCGGGCCGGCCCTGAGGGTGAGGTCAGGGGAGCCTTCCTGCAGGAGCAGGCCTCCAGGTGTGACCTTAATGCAGGGGCAGAGGTGTCTGAGCAGGGGCGGGAGGAGCAGGGGCAGAGGTCCCCATGCAGTGCACCAGGAGCAGGGACTCACGGCTGCGCTGTGGCTGCAGCCTGTGCTCAGAGGTGAAGGGCTGGGAGGTGAGGTCATGAACGCCAGGCTGTGGTGCCTGGGCTGTATCCCAAGGCGGGTGCTTTCCAGAACTTTCCAGGCAGGTACTTGTTTCCGCCCTTCCTCCCCATGCTTCGCCATCACTCACACCCTCAGTGTGTCCTGTAAACGGACCCCGCTGATGGAGTGTGTGAAGCTGTTTTGTGGCCTTTTCTGACAGACCACCTGTGAGTGCACAGCTGTGACAGTTGTGGGGAATGGGTGGGGCTCTTCTAATAGACCCTTGCACTAACATGTAAGGGGGCCTCTCTGGGATCCCTGCCGGAGGGCAGTGGTGTCCCTGAAGGGTCTGGGCCGGGTAAGGTAGGGGGAACAGGCAGAGGGGGCTGGGGAGGGGGGGCCGGCTGGCAGTTGAGGCGGGGAAGGGCTGGTGGGCTGTGCGGGCACCAGGTACTCACTTGCCCACGTGATCACACAGTGCTTGTCGGCTGGGGCACACTCCACCAGAGACTCACAGTTCTCATGGCAGCAGCACACGTGGCAGTGCGGGCGGGGGCTGGGGAGAAGCACAGGCCCGTCAGTCTGGGGCTGGGGGTTCGGGCAGGGGAACAGGCCCTGGGCAATTGTGGCAGAGTGCCTGGCTACAGACGGCTCATCCTCTGAACTCCTCTTGCCCCACCTGTCCCTGGTCCTCCCTTGTGTAGAGGGCTAGACTGCCTGACCGTCATCCTTTTGGGGTAAGTATAATGACCTCCACCATGTGTCAGATAAACCGAGGGCCTAGGAGGGTCAGGGTCATGGCATCCCCAGCACCTGTGCTCTCAGGCACTCATCTGCTTCCCGCTGCTGTGGCTGCCTCTGGTGGAGGCAACTGTGGACCCTAAAGAATGTAATGGAGCCACATCAGCTAAACCAAGGGATGCCTGGATGGTTGGAGGGGTAGATGGATGATGGAAGGGTGAATGAGTAGGTGAGTGGGTGGGTGGATGGATGGATGGATGGGTGGATGGGTGAAAGGCTAGATGGGTGGATGAATGGATGAGTGAGTGGATGGATGGATAGGTGGGTAGATTGGTGGATGTGTGGGTAGATGGATGGATGGGTGGATGGATGGATGGATGGGTGGGCGGGTGGATGAATGGGTGGGTGGGTGAATGGCTAAATGAGTGGATGAATGGATGAGTGAGTGGATGTCTGGATAGGGGGGTGGATGGATGGATGGATGGGTGGGTGGATGGATGGATGGGTGGATGGATGGATGAGTGAGTGGATGGATGGATGGATGAATGGATGGATGGATGGATGGGTGGATGGGTGGGTGCATGGATGGGTGGATGGTGGATGGATGGATGGATGGATGGATGGATGGATGGATGGTGGATGGAGAATGGAGGGGTGGATAATGGAGGGGTGAGATGGAGGTGTGGAGGGTGGAGGGTAGAGGAGAGAACTGGGCAGCATGACGCAATACAAGGAAGGCCGACTTGGGAGGCTGTAGGCTCTACTTCTCACGTCCTGTCCTTGGGACGGCCCCTGCCCTTCCCTAAGCTGCACAGGGATAGGTGCTCTTGGGGATGTGGGAGGATGGAAGGATGTCTTGGGGGAAGCACCTGGCTCCTGCCCAAGCCCCACCCCATTACTGGAAGAGGATTGCAGGAGGCCCCAGGGCTGGACCTGCTTCCTGGAGACCAGAGAAGCCAGCTCCTGACCCAGGACTGGGGCCCCATGAGCTTTGCACAGAGGGGGCTTGGGGCTCTTTAGTTAAAGGGAAGGAACCTGGACACCTCTCACGCCCAGGCTGCAGCTGGGTGGGATTCAGGAGTGGCTCCGGTCCAGGCTGGTCCTGCTGCCATGTGATCAGGGCAGGCCCGGCCCTCTCTGGGCTCAGGTTCAAAAAGCAGGGAGGACTTGGACGAGGTTCTGCCCTGGTGGGCCCACAGCTGCCTGGGTGCCGCACGCCCACACATGATGGTGTCACCCTGAGCCGGATGAGTGGAAAGTACAAGGAAGGCTCTGTGGAAACACCTGGCCAGTGGCGACGGGGCAATCTGGGAAGGCTGCCTGGAGTGGGTAGCCTTAGAACCGGGCCCAGACTGAGAGATGGATGGGGAAAAGGTGCTCTGGGCAGAGGGGACAGCAGGAGCTGAAGCCAGGCCAGCTGGCACCAGGTGTGAGGACCCCGGAGGTGTGGGCATATGAAGGCTGGGTGGGAATGCCTGAGACCCAGGCCCAGGCAGGGGTCTGGAGGCTTTGCTGCAGGTCTGGGGGGCTGGGAGGGGTGCCTGCATGTGGGGTGACAGCACTTCTGCACATGGTCGACTGTGTGAACGCCCTCAGAGGCCCCCTGTAGGAGAGCGGGGGGAGCTTGAAGCTGAACCACAGAGTGAGCAGGGGTCGGCTCAGACCCTCGGCACTCCCTCCTGGGCTCAGAGGCCATGCTTCCCAGTCGGGGTTCTGGGACCCCCAAGAGCCATCTTTGGTCGAAGCAGCCTTCTTGGTCTGGGGGTCCCCTGGCTATTCCAAGCCCCTGGCTGAGCTAAGTCCCAGGTGCAGGTGGGGGCAGGGAGGAAACCCCAAATGAGCACCCTTCAGGGCCTCAGTCTTCCCCCACCCCCCAGCATCTTGGGTCCTGCCCTTCCCAGGTCCTTGGGCTGCATCCAGAACTAGCAGGTGGTGCTCTGTGGGTCCTTGGGGCAGGCAGCCCCTTGTCGGCACCGCAAGTGTTGGTGGTACACGGTTAACCTCAGAGACACATGGCTACAGATGACAAAGGCAGGGGTCCCCAAGTCCCGACTCAGCCCATGGCCCCTCCTCCCCACAGCTGTGTCCCACACCCAACACTGGAGAGAAGGAGTAGGTGTCCTAGCTTGAGGCCTCCAGCACCTGGGTCCTCTTGCTACTCTGAGGTTCTAAGTGACACCCTAGGCCCAACCTTGACCTCCGCCCTGTCCCCTGGAGCCAGCCTCAGGACCCTTGCTCCAATGTCCTCTTGTGTACCTGTCCAGGGCCCCCCTGTTCAAGATGCTGCCCCCAGGCCCCATGAAGTGCCTGCTGGCACCGTCCTCCCCATCCCAGCTCCGCCCTGCCCTGGACTCCCCAGACAGCAGAAGGCTCCAGACTCACCCCACCCAATGCTCAGAGTAAGCTGATTGGGGCTAATTATCCCAAGGTGGTAATTATTCAGCTGATAATCACGGGCTGCATCACCCTCACCCCCACTGACCCCTTTTCCGGCCCCAAGAGCAGGGCTACTTGAGTGCGAGTTCACACAGACCTGTCATCGAGGTGGCGGCAGGGCCGGGGCTGGAAGGAGGTGACCAACTTATCCCAGATTAGCACTGAATGCCCCGAACCCTGGAAAATCCTCCATCCCTGGTTGGGGTCACGCTAGCCAGAACCAGGGACCACAGCTCAGTCTGGAGGCTCTGAGGCTCCCCGCAAGAAGCGGACCCCCCAGAAATGGTGTCACAGGGCAAGGTCCCTTCGTCTGGGCTCCTGCAGACATAGGAGTAGCCTGGACAGGGAGGAGCCACAAGAGGCGTCCCCCTACTCACCCTCAAGTCCAGCTCAGCCCGGAGCCCCCACCCAGACCCTTGGCCAATCACCCCATCCTCCTTGTGGGCAGCCTTACCCAGGTCAGCACACAGAGCAGCCAGGAGCCGAGGCAGCAGGAGGGGCCTCATCTTGGGGTTGCCGCTGCTACGGGGACTGGGGCACCGGCAGCACAGGTGCCTTTATACAGCTGCCACGACCAGGGCAGACCCAGTAATTTAGCTTGGACAGCAGGCTGCCTGACTCACCACCTGGCCTCCTGCCCCGCCCCTAGGGGTCTCTCAGAAGGTTCATGTGCCCTGTCCCACCACCCTCTCTCCCCAGGCAGGGCCACTCTCTGAGGCCCCAGGCACCCTCGCCCCAGACCTTGCCTTGTGCTGGGAGTGCTTCCCTCCTTTCCCCTCTCAAGTGAAACTGGTTTTGTCTTGAGCCCTCCTAGACTAGGACCCTGAGGCCTGGGGCCTGTCCCCTATCCCCCTGTGGAGGCTGGACGGAGAGAGCTGTTCCCAGGCTCAAGGATGGCTGAGGGCGGCTGTGCGGCAGGTAGGAGTGGGAGCCGGGGGCACAGGCTGGGGGCCCATGCATGCACAGGGGCCCCCCCAGTGTAGGATGGAGTAGGAGTGGGGGGAGAAGGGGTCTGGCTGGGGCTGGGGTCTGGGCCCAGCACAGACGACAGGGAGCCAGGAGGCTACATGCTGAGCTGCCAGGTAGTTTTGATGGTGTATTTGTCGATGAGAATTTAACTATTTAGCTTGCTTTAGAACTTTTCTATTTTTAGACATATGGTGTGTTGGACCCATTTGACTCCAATTGACCACTGAAATGACAGGCGTGTGGCCACTCGTATACTTAAGAAACCACTAGGAGGGCACAATCGAGGGCAGAGAGAAACCTGAGCTCAGATCACATCCAAAGTGGTGTGATGGACAGAGGCATGGGGGAGGCCAGAGAACAATTCCCAAGGCTCTCCACTCTTTCCACCCATCTCCCACACCACCCCATGAAGTCCACTTCAACCACTCCTTCTACTCCATCTGCTTCATCCACTCCTTCCACTCCATCCACTCCTTCCACTCTTCCACTCCATCCACTCAGTCTACTCCTTCCACTCCTTCCACTCCATCCACTCCTTCCACTCCATCCACTCCTTCCACTCCATCCACTCCTCCTACTCCTTCCACTCCATCCACTCCTTCTGCTCCATCCACTCCACCCACTCCTTCTGCTCCATCCACTACACCCACTTCTTCTGCTCCATCCACTCCATCCACTCCTTCTGCTCCATCCACTCCAACCACTCCTTCCACTCCTTCCGCTCCATCCACTCCAACCACTCCTTCCACTCCTTCCACTCCATCCACTCCTTCCACTCCTTCTACTCCTTCCACTCATTCCACTTCTTCCACTTCATCCACTCCTTCTGCTCCTTCCACTCCTTCCACTCCATCCACACCTTCTGCTCCATCCACTCCACCCACTCCTTCTGCTCCATCCACTCCATCCACTCCTTCTGCTCCATCCACTCCAACCACTTCTTCCACTCCATCCACTCCTTCTACTCCTTCCACTCATTCCACTTCTTCCACTTCATCCACTCCTTCTACTTTGAGGAGGTAGCTCTTCCCCAGTCATATTTGAGTGCCTTCCAACTTCATCTTTCGGCACTATATCACACAATGTTCCACTGCTATTCATAAGGTTTTCACTGATCAATTTTTTCAGAAGTAGGCTGCTAGGACCTTCTTCCTAGTATGTTTTAGTCTGGAAGATCTGCTGAAACTTGTCCACCATGGGTGACCCTGCTGATATTTGAAACACTGGTGGCATAGTTTCCAGTATCACAGCAACGTGCAACCCTCCACAGTGAGACAAACTGACATATGGTGTCTTAGTCATCTAGTGCTGCTCTAACAGAAATACCACAAGTGGATGGCTTTCACAAAGAGAAATTTATTTTCTCACAGTCTAGTAGGCTAGAAGTCCAAATTCAGGGCATCAGCTCCAGGGGAAGGCTTTCTGTCTCTGTCGGCTCTGGAGGAAGGT
>NW_004444121.1:3438347-3440284 GCF_000243295.1 Trichechus manatus latirostris
GAGAGAAGCCCATGGGCGTACTCAGGCAGCTGGCAGAGCTTTGGGAGCCATCTCCACCCTCCCTGTGGCCAAGACAGCTGGACTTGCTTGGTGCTGCTGGAGACCTTGGGGATATTCCAGGCCCCGTTTCCCTGTACAGGCAGAGACATTATCTCCCGGTAGTTTGAAGGGGACCTGCAAATGGGTTTATCTCAGGGGATAAAATGCCAAGACAATGAAACTGGGGCCACAATTCTATGCCCACCAGGATCAATCATCATTCCAGAAAGGATATTCCGATGGTCAGGCACAGTTTGAACCTAGGACCTGCTCACACCCTGAGCCCTGAACCTGGTCACACTCTGAGCCCTGACCCTGGTCACACCCTGAGCCCTGACCCTGGTCACACTCTGAGCCCTGACCCTGGTCACACTCTGAGCCCTGACCCTGGTCACACACTGAGCCCTGACCCTGGTCACACTCTGAGCCCTGACCCTGGTCACACACTGAGCCCTCACCCTGGTCACACTCTGAGCCCTGACCCTGGTCACACACTGAGCCCTCACCCTGGTCACACTCTGAGTCCTGACCCTGGTGACACACTGAGCCCTGACCCTGGTCACACTCTGACCCCTGACCCTGGTCACACACAGCCCTGACCCTGGTCACACTCTGAGCCCTGACCCTGGTCATAGGGAACCAGAAGGCACCTACTTGTACGACCTAGGACCAGGGTTTGGGAAAATAAAAAGAATGCCAGCTTGCTCACTGGCACCGCATGAAGCATGGTTGAAACAGCAGCTGGGGATCCAGTCTCGTGGGACTCTCCCGGGTCATGAGCAGAAGTGCAATGAGGGGAAAGTCCGGCTCCTGAGGTGCCTGGCTCCTGTCCCTTGGCCAGCTTTGCCTCTTCCCTCCTCCCTTCCCACGGAGCCTGGCCCCAGCATGCACTGCTGCCTCTGGCCTCCCATAGCAGGCAGCAGCCGCTCTATAAGCCCACTGGAGGGACCCCAGCCATGGGAGCTGGCCAAGAGCCACACACAGAGCACCAGGAGCTGCTTCCCGTGTGTGTGTGAGGGAGGGGATGTGGACAATTGACCCTGGGCCCTGGGTCAGCCACTTGCACCATCCTACCCTGTCTGGACAGCAGGTGTTTTCAGGGAGAGAGGAGACGGCAAACCAGGTGAAGGAGGGCGGCCCCTTCCCTCCGCCCAGCGTCCTGCCGTCCTGCTGGTGCGCTGTGCAGTGAGACTTCCTCCTCTGCAGGCTGTGCAGAGTCTGGGAGGAGGGGCATTGGAGGTGGGCTGTGAAGGGTGAATAGGAGCTCACCAGCCGGAGCAGGGCCACGGTTCCAGCAACATGCGATGGGCAGGGCTGGGCACGTTGTTCGCTCTCCATTACCTCCTAGCATCTTGCCAAAGGACGCCCTCTAGGCTCCCTCCTGCTCCCCCTGCTGGCAACACCAAAATGTGGTGTGTGGCATCCCAGCCCCCATGGCACAAAGCTGAAGACAGGAGTGAGGAGACCAGGGTCCACTACTCCACCGCCGGCGCGCCACTGGGGCCCCCAGGAAACGTGGTCCACCTGGACCCCCGCAAACCCCAGGAGAGAAGCTGAGTTGAGTGATGACCCCAGGAGCCACTCCGTGTTAGCACCATGTCCACGATTCCCAGGCTGCTCTTGGCCTGTGACTAGGCGTGAAGCGGTGCTCCGCCATGGCTGTCCACGGGCTTCTCTAACGGCACACTCACCCACACCCACACACGCCCACTCACACACATGCCCTCACACTCATACGCTCATGCACACTCACGCACACGCTCCCACATGCCCACACCCTCACACGCCCTCCCACACGTGCCAACTCACATTCACACTGATGCACACTCACGCACCCACATGCCAGCACACATACACGCCCACTCACACTCATGCACTCACACTCACACACACATACA
>NW_004444121.1:3447501-3452828 GCF_000243295.1 Trichechus manatus latirostris
CGGCCCCAGCTCGTTGCAGCCGGACTCTTTACAACACCTGATGTACACGAAGGGCAAGCGCTGCTTGAGGAGGAACCCCTGGGAAACCGGGGGCACTATAATGGACGGGCAGTGCTTTGAGCACTGCTTTGAAACGAGGAAGAAACGTGGAAATATTTCTAAAGAGAGAAGAGAGAGAAGGGAAACCGTGAATGAGGGCTCCGAGGCTGGCTCTGGGCCCACCCCCACCCTCTGGCACCTACTCTCAAAGGGACATCTCGCTCAAAGGGCCGTCTAGGGTGGAGGCAGGGGCCAAGGCCAGGGAGGAAGAAGGCCAGGCGTTGGGGTCATAGCTGCTCCTCGGGGTGGCTGGGGACATCCCCAGCCCCTGCTCTGTCCATGCTGTACCCAGAAACGTGAGTCTGGGGCTCTTTGTTTGGGAACGCACAGGCCCAGTGCCTCAACTTCTTAACGCCGGGCTGGCTCATGCCTCGGTGACCCCAGACAGACACACGGATGGGAGTGGGTTATGCATCCAGAGACTTTTCTGAGGTGTGAGGGCCCTTCAGCCCGATGGCTGCCTGGCTGAGGCAGAGCTCACTGAGAGGTGCCTGACTCACAATGCCAATGTGGACTGTTAGCCGTTGTTATGGACTGAATCCTGCCCTCCCAGAACACAGGGCAGGATCTTAACCCTTATACCTGGGGATACAAGCCAATGGGGCCATCAGGTTTTCTTTCTTAGGTTAATGAGGCCATATCAGTGTAGGCGTGTCTTCAACCCAATGACTTTTGAGACACTGAAAGAGCAAGTTAGGCCCCGAGAAGCCAGCACAGATGGGGGAAAGACAGATGCCACGTGGGGATGACCCGGGAACCGAGGATGGCAGGGCCTACAGAAGCTGAGACAAGGACCTTGCCCAGAACCAACAGAGCGAGCCTTCTCCTGGAGCCGGTGCCCTGAATTCAGACTTCTAGCCTCCTGAACTGTGAGAAAAGAAATTCCTGTTCTTTAAAACCACCCACCTGTGGCATTTCTGCTACGGCAGCACTAAGAAACTAAGGCGGTGGTGTTATTTGACCCGGTCTTCTGTAAACTATCTTCCCCCGTTGCTATGAAGTCCATGCTGGCTAAACGGAGTCTTAATCACCGCCTCAGCATCCCACAAACTTCCTGAGACACAGAAGGACCCTGGAAGTGACTGATGAATTGACTTGCAATTCCCAAGCCCTGAGAACACGATGGCGGGTGTCACGTGTTGAGCCTTCAGCTCCACCTCTGGGAGTCATGTGACCGGAAGTTCTCAGGGGAGCCAAGTGGCACAGACCAGTGGGCTCCAAGCTATTTCTCAAGTGTGCATGTGTTTTAGGAGGTAGTTCATGCACACTTTCTGGGTTCTGCATCCCTTGTAAAAGCGACTCGCACACTATATTCAGTGGGATATGTAACATCATCAAAGTATCATTTTTCATCTAAAAAGGGATGAAAAGAGATCTCTACTATTTTCTTCCTTAAAAAATCAGTTGCTGTTGAGGTGTCCCTGACTCCTGGCAACCCCACGTGTGTCTGAGTAGGGTTTTCGATGGCTCTGAGTTTTTGGAAGTTGGCTGATTACCAGGCCTTTCTTCCGAGGCACCTCTGGGTGCACTCGAACCTCCCATCTTACGGTCAGCAGCCGAGTGCACTCACCATTTGCACGCCTAGGACCTCTGTCTTCTGCCCACACCCACTGTCTCACCTTGAGCAGCTGGCTGAGCACCGTCTCGCAGGAGTGGGGTCCTCGGCCACCTGCCGGCACTGCCCAGACTCTGCTCCTCACGGTGGGAGAGTTCCCTTTATGTTAGCTGTTCATGAGTGAGGCCGACCAGACAGACCCTCGCTCCTAAAGTACCTGATGAACCTGCCTGTGGGAGCCCAGGACGACGTGAGATACGTACTTATGGCAGCTATAACACAAAAGCTGTCCTGCCCATGGCAATCCCTCAGGTTGAGACAAGTAAAGTTATTCTCCATCTCACAAGAATGGCACCTCAGCGCTGAAATGAAAAACAATGAAAGTCAAGTGTTAACAATTCTCTACCGTTCTCATGGGAACACCCCTTGTCCTTCTCCTAGTCAGCACAGAACCAGCAGGCTCCCACCTTTCCCACGGCCCTCAGCCCATTCCCACTCCACCTGCTCAGGGCCGAGCTCTGCCTTCTCTCCTGGGTCATCCTTCATTCTCCCAGTGTGTGTCTAATCAGACACCCACACCCAGATACACCCCCACACACAACCCACACCCAGATACACCCCCACACACAACCCACACCCAGATACACCCCCACACACAACCCACACCCAGATACACCCCCCCACACAACCCACACACAGATACACCCCCCCCACAACCCATACCCAGATACACCCCCACTCACAACCCACACTCAGGTACACACACACACAACCCGTACCCAGGTACACCCACACCCAGATACACCCCCCCCACACAACCCACATTGATACACAGCCACACACAACTAGAAACATCCAGACATATAGCTTACACCTAGATAACCCCCCACAACCCACACCCAGATACACCCCCCACACACAACCCACAACCCCGCACAAAACTCACATTGAGGTACACCCACACACAACACACAAGAAACATCCACACAGCTCACACCCAGATACACCCCACAACCCACCCAGATACACCTCCACACACAACCCACACCCAGATACACCCCACAACCCACCCAGATACACCTCCACACACACAACCCACACCCAGATACACCCCACAACCCACCCAGATACACCTCCACACACAACCCACACCCAGATACACCCCACAACCCACCCAGATATACCTCCACACACGCAAACCACACCCAGATACACCTGCACAGATACAACCCAGACACACACACCGAGGCACACACCCACACCCACACACAAACACATCGACACACATCCACTAACACGTACACTCAGACAGACCAACAGACACACTCATGGGAAGAGTCTCCTACAGACACACGCACAGCACTCTGACCCAATTAGACAAACACACCCTTGCACATGGGTACAGACAAGCCACAACCACACCTGCACCCAGACACACACACACACACACACACACACACACGTGTACCCATATTCACACTCAAGCCTGGCGTCTCCCCTTCAACCTCCCTCAGAAAGAAGAAACCAGGTGTTTGGTATCTGCCCCACGTGCCCTTCCCCTGCGTCCTCGGACCCTGCGTGCATACAGCTCTGCAGATGGTGGATGTCTCCCAGGAAGGCCAGCCCCCAGGGAACGCTGGCGCCCTACTGGGCCCTCGGTGGGAGTTTCACACAGAGAAGGCCCTGTCAGCCTCCAGGCCTCCAGCCCGTCCTCCTAACCTCCTGGGCTCAGCAACTCCCCACACCAGGCCTGTTCCTGCCCGCTCTGAGCTCAGTCTCGCCTCACCCTGGGTCGCCCCAAGAGGTTGAAGGGCCGGCACTTACCTTGTCGCTCAGATATGGTGATGTTTGATTCCGCCTGCGACTGTGTGAGACCCAGGACCAGGACTAGGGCCAAGAAGCACACCATACCGTCGATGCTTGGACCTGCGTGTGAGCACTTCGTCAGCTCCCAAAGGGTCAGACCTGGTGCCCAGCATCCACCCCTTTCCAAACCCCTTTTCCCCTCAACAGTGGGCCTAGCCTGGGGTGGTGCTCACCACCTTTCCCCATCCTGTGGTCAGCCCTGCACCCTCCAGGCGGCCAGGAACCCCACCACCGCCCTTCATGATAAATGGGCCTGCTGCTTCTCCTTCCTGCTGTCTTCCCGGCGGCCCCACACCTGCCCCCTACACCTTCAGGACACCCAGTTCCCTCTGAAGGCTGCACCAGGCCACCCCGCTGCTCTGGAACCCCCTCTGGACCCACCGACACCGCCCCTCCTCCACCCCCTCCTCTGCTCCTCACATCCGTGGGGGCCGGCACCAGGCCACCGGCTGACCCCCTGGTCATCCCCATAGGGCCCTCGGAAGAGTCCGGCGACCATCCGATGTCACCCACAGGGAGGGACCGTGTGCCAGGCAAGAGAGGTGGGGCGGGGCTGGGCACCTGAAACCTCATCGCGGCCCTCAACTCGGCCCCGGAGGCGCCCCCCGCCCACACCCCTCACGCACCCGCCACTCGGCCCTGCAGACTCTCCTGCCCCCCGCCTCACGCTGCCTATTGGGCTCCACAGAGCCCCCCACCCCGCGCCCCTCACTCAGCTTCGAAGTGCTCCCGCCCCCGCACAACCCCCAGGCGGCTCCGCGGGTCCATTGCCCCCCACTGGGATGTGCAGGCCCCCCCCACGCTCCTCCCACACGGCTATACAGGACTGCCCCTTGACCCGTTCTCTCTGTGGCCCCCGCGCCCCAATGTCTCCTCGTCCCTGCGTTGGTCCGGCTGGCTGGGCGCGGGGGGCCTGCGGGGCGAGGCGGGGGCCGGGAGAACACCCCCATGGACCCGTGCCCCCGCGGACCTCAGGCTTCGTCCTCCAGGCAAGGCTGCAGACACCGATCTGCCCTCCCCGCAGCGCCCCCTTCGGGGCGCCACCAGGACTCCTTCCGGAACCTTCTCCAGCTTGCGCGCACAGGTCCCACTCACTCACTGCTGCCTGGCCAGGAGGGGGCGGGTGAGGGCTGGGGCCACGGCAGGGGGACGCAAGGCCCGATCACATGATGCGCTTTGGGGTCTTCCCCGGGGACGGGCAGCCCCATGGCGGAGGCGGGGGTCTCAGCCGGACCGCTGGGGCAGACCCTCCATGGGGCACCTTGACGCCCCTCCCCCCCTTCCCCACTACCTTGCCCCAGCGCCCCTTCCCCCAGCGCCCCTCCCCCCCAGTCCCTGCCGCACTCCTTTGTCCCAACGCCCCTTCCCTAGAGCCCCTGCTCCTCAGCCGGCAGCAGGTCCCGGGGTGGCCCACCGTGCTTGCCCAGGCCTGTCTCTGCAGGAAAGCCGTCCCCTTCCCCTGGCCTTTCAGGACTGAGGCTGGGACCGCGGCCGCCCAGCCAGGCCTAGCATCGCTCCCATCTGCCTCTTTGTAGCTATGCGGAATTGTCTAGATCTGGGATTGTCCAGAGTCAGATAATAGTAGCACATAGTACACAGGTGCTGTGGGGATTCCGTGAGTTACTGTGCGTGAGGTCCTGGGGCCCGTCTCACCGTGCTCAGGAAGCTCCTGTCATCCATGTCCTGTGCGTCCTCTTGTAGATTTTGTTTGCAGACACTAGCCAATCTAAATAAATATTCTGATTTCTCCCTTTCAGAACGCCAAAGGAACAGGCCATACACAGGGCTCTCCACCTGGCTTTCTCCC
>NW_004444121.1:3454020-3455621 GCF_000243295.1 Trichechus manatus latirostris
GAGTAGCTAAAGCAAATGGAAGAAATGATGAAATAAAAGAGCTGAACAGATTTCAAAGGGTGGCTCGAGAAGACAAAGTGAAGTATTATAATGAAACGTGAAAAGACCTGGAGTTAGGAAATCAAAAGGATAGAACACACTCGGCTTTTCTTGAGCTGAAAGAACTGAAGAAAAAATTCAAGCCTCGAGTTGCAATACTGAAGGATTCTGCCGGGAGAGTATTGAGCAAGGCAGGAAGCATCAAAAGAAGATGGAAGGAATACACAAAGTCACTGTACCAAAAAGAATTGGTCGACGTTCAACCATTTCAGAAGGTAGCATATGATCAAGAACCAACGGTACCGAATGAAGTCGTCTAAGCTGCACTAAAGGCATTGGTGAAAAACAAGGCTCCAGGAATTGACAGAATACCAACTGAGATGTTTCAACAAACGGATGCAGCGCTGGAGGTGCTCCCTTGTCTATGCCAGGAAATTTGGAGGACAGTTGCCTGGCTAATTGACTGGAAGAGATCCGTATTTGTGCCCATTCCAACAGAATGCAGAAATTATCAAACAGTATCATTAATAGCACACACAAGTAAAACTATGCTGAAAACCATTCAAAATCGGTTGCAGCAGTACATCAACTGGGAACTGCCAGAAATTCAAGCCGGATTCAGAAGAGGACATGGAACCAGTGATACCATTGCTGATGTCAGATGGATCCTGGCTGAAAGCAGAGAATACCAGAAAGATTTTTATCTGTCTTTTATTGACTATGCAAAGGCATTTGACTGTGTGGATCGTAAAAAATTATGAATAACATTGCAAAGAATGGAAATTCCAGAACATTTAATGGTGCTCATGGCAGAACCTGTACACAGACCAAGATGCAGTCATCTGAACAGCACAAGGGGTACTTCCGGGTTTAAAGTCAGGAAAAG
This sequence comes from Trichechus manatus latirostris, assembly GCF_000243295.1. Taxonomy (NCBI): domain Eukaryota; kingdom Metazoa; phylum Chordata; class Mammalia; order Sirenia; family Trichechidae; genus Trichechus; species Trichechus manatus. Next base: position 3,454,946 of record NW_004444121.1, read on the forward strand.
GGTGTGTCAGGGTTGTATCCATCGCCATACTTATTCAGTCTGTATGCTGAGCAAATAATCCGAGACACTGGACTATGTGAAGAAGAACGCGGCATCAAGATCGGAAGAAGACTCACAACGTACAACATGCAGATGACACAACCTCGCTTGCTGAAAGTGAAGAAGACTTGAAGCACTTACTGAGGAAGATCGCACAGTACAGCCTTCAACAGGAATTGCACTTGAACATAAAGAAGACCAAAATCCTCACACCTGGACCACTAAACATCATGATAAACTTTAGAAACAACTGAAGTGGTCAAGGACTTCATTTGACTTGGATCCACAATCAACGTCCATGGATGAAGCAGTCAAGAAACCAAGTGATGTACTGCATTGTAAACTCTGCTGCAAAGACCTCTTCAAAGTGGTAAAAAGCGAAGATGTCACTCTGAGGACTAAGGTACTCCTGAGCCAAGCCATAGTATTCTTAATCACCTCATATGCATGTGACAGCTGGACAATAAATAAGGACTGAAGAAGAACTGATGCCTTTGTATTATGGTGTTAGTGAAGAATATTGAATATACCATGGACTGCCAGAAGAACGCACAAATCTGTCCTGAAAGAAGTACAGCTGGCCATCTAAGATGCATGAATTGGTCCCAACCCACCTGGAGCAAAGGAGAATGAAGAA
>NW_004444121.1:3455990-3459958 GCF_000243295.1 Trichechus manatus latirostris
GAAGAGTGTGCTTCTTAGGGTCACATAACAATGTGGGTAGAAACTATGAGAAACTAACTTGAATTGCAAACGTTCACTTAAATCACAATTAAAAAAAAAAAAAGTACAGCTGGAATGCTCCTTAGAAGTAAGGATGGCGAAATTCCATCTCACATACTTTGTTTTTTTTTTCTTTTCTTTTTATTGTTGTGCTTTAAGTGAAAGTTTACAATCCAAGTTAGTCTCTCATGCAAAAATTTATACGTATGTTGTTTTGTGACCCTTCTTGCTCTCCCTGTACTGTGACAGCACACTCCTCCTTTCCACTCTAGATTTCCCGTGTCCATTCAACCAGCTCCTGACCTCTCTGCCTTCTCGTCTCACCTCCGGACGAGAGCTGCTCCTCACAAGTGTCATTTTATGTCCCATAGTCCAGTCTTTGTCTGAAGAATTTCGCCTCAGGAATGGTTTTAGTTTTGCGCTAACAGAGAGCCTGGGGGCCTCATCTTCCAGGGTCCCTCCAGTCTCAATCAAACCATTAAGTCTGGTGTTTTTACTAGAATTTGAGTTCTGCATCCCACGTTTCTCCTGCTCCGTCAGGGACTCTCTGTTGTGTTCCCTGTCAGGGCGGCCACTGTGATAGGCAGGCACCATCTGGTTCTTCTGGTCTCATGCTGATGAAGGCTCTGGTGTATGTGGCCCTTTCCGTCTCTTGGTCATCTCATGCACTTTGGACATCTTATCAGGAGGGACTAGTACCTGGAGAAGGACGTGGTGCTTGGTAAATTAGAGGGTCATCAAAAAAAGAGGAAGGCCCTCAATGAGATAGAGGGACACAGTGGCTGCAACAATGGGCTCAAGCATAAAAATGATTCTGAGGATGGTGAAGGAACAGGCAGTGTTTCATTCCGTTGCACACAGGGTCACTATGACTCGATGGCACCTAACCACAGCATTACACTGCAAACGAGAAATTGAAGAGGAACAGCATCACATTCATCGTCAAAAAGAACATGGCAAGATCCATCCTGAAATACGACACTGTCAGTGATAGGATAATACCCACATGCCCACGAGGAGGAACAGTTAATACAATTATTCAAATTTGTGCACCAACCACGGAGGCCAAAGATGAAGAAATGGAAAATTTTGACCGATTTCTCCGGTCTGAAATGGATCAAACATGCCATCAAGATGCGTTGATAATTGCTGGTGATCGGAATGTGAAAGTTGGTAACAAAGAAGGATCAATAGTTGGAAAATATGGCCTTGGTGATAGAAACCAAGCTAGAGATGGCGTTATAGAATTTTGCAAGACCAAGCACTTCTTCATTGCAAATACCTTTTTCAGCAACATAAACGGCGACTATACACGTGGACCTCTCCAGATGGAACAGACATGAATCAAATCAGCTCCGTCTATGGAAGGAGATGACGGAGAAGCTCAATATCATCGGTCAGAACAAGGCCAGAGGCTGACTGTGAAACAGGCCATCAGTTGCTCATATGAGGAAGGTGACAAGGACCGAGACTTACATCTCTGTGAGTCTGCGAGGTTGGTCTCTGCCAGGAGCAGCACCAAGGCCAGGAGCAAAACCAAGGGGAGCATCGTGTCCTGGAGGAGCTGTCCTGTGGGGGAGGAGACTGATGGCACACCAGGTCGGTGGGAGCTTGTCTCCTGGCGGCCAGCCACACGGGCTCGCGAGCAGCCCAGCCAGGCAGCATGGCTCCCTTCCTGAAACTACCCCCTCATCTGGGAGTTCCTCGGGCTCAGGGGTGGTGTCGGCTGAGTTGTGAACACATATGACCCTTTACCCTGCTCATACCAGCATCTTGGCAAGGCCATCGTCACTTCCCTGATAAGGTGCATGCAGCCCAGCCAGTGACCTCCCAGACTGCCTTTAGCTGCAGCACCCGAAACTTCCAGCTACACGTATGTCTGTGCACCGACAGGTGGGCTCCGCACCTGGAGAGGAACGTGTGCAGAGTCCCTGAAGGCTGCCCCTTGAAGCACATCCTGCTTGTACAAGCAGCCATACTCAGGCGGTACAAGAGCAAGTGCTCTTCCCCGGGGAGCCCAGGGTGGCTGGCCATGTCCTTCTGGGGGACGTTGGTCAGCTTGGGGACAAGCAGAGGAGCAGGGGACCAGGATAGGAGGGGAGAGGGCCAGGGGCGGCACTGCGACCCCCAAGGGCAGTAGGGTCCTAGGCAGGGCCCAGGTTCATCTGTGGCAGCGCGGTGGGAATGAGTCCTGCCACCCCGGATCTTCCGCAGGCTCTAGGGGCATCTGCGCCACCCCCCAGCCTGGAAGTGCTGCCTCCTCAGCCCGCAAGCCCCCAGATGTTGACCTGAGCCATCTGAGCTTGTGGCACCGCCCACAACCCCAGCTGGTCAGACACCACCGCCCACCAACTGCTGGTGGCAGGGCACCTTCTGGAACCTTCCACAAGTCTCCCCCACCGCCCTCGTCTGAGGTAGCCTGGATGGGAGCCTGGAACAGGAACACTAACAAAAAATTAATGAAATCTGAATAAAGTATGGAGTTGCATTCCTGATCATTTATCAATATTGGTTCATTAGTGTGACAAATCTGCCACAGTTGTGTACGACGTTAACAAGAGGGAAGCTGGGTGTGGGAAGTCTGTACTATCTTAGCAGCTTTTCTAAAAACCTAAAAGTATTCTAAAGTAAAATGTCTATTCCAACACACACCGGGGGGCCCTACCCACTACCTCGTGGAGGTAATCACGGAATGATTTACACTTTGAGGTCCACCAGTTTAATTCACCATTTTAACAACAACAACAAAAAATAGCATATGAACATGATCTTAGCTGCTGTGATCTTTCTTGATGAAATTAACACTCTTTCCCAATTTTGGGGAAAATCCTTAAGGAAATGGGAGCGGAAAGGAAATTTCATCTCATAAAAACTATGATAATTAATGTAGAGTGACAGTTTTACTTCTTCCTTTCCAATCTGTATGCCTTCCATTCCTTTTCTTACCTTATTGCAGTAGCTAGGAGTTCCTGTCCTGCGTGTGTAAAAACAGGGAGAGCGGCCATCTTGCCTTGCTTCCATCTTAGGGCGGAAGCTTTCAACATCAAGTATGAGGTTAGCTGAAGGAGTTTTTGGAGGTGCCCCTGATGAGATTAAGGCACTTCCCTTCTATTCCTAGTTTGCTGAGAGTTGCTTTGGATTTTATGAAATGCTTTTTTCTGTCAATTCCTATGCTAATCTGATTTTGTTTCCAAGCCTGTTGACGGCGTGAATTAAAATTCCTGCTTTGGGAATGGTTCGTTTTACCCTGGAGCGCAGGGTGCTCGGGGAAGGCTGGAGAGAGCCATCAATGGTGTGGAAAGTTCTAGATCAGGGAGGAAGGTGCGCACAGAAGTGCCTACGGCAGGCTGCTGTATACTGATTTGGTCTCAGGAGGAGGACCCCAAAGGGTCTTTTTGTGTGTGTACTCTAGCTATCCATACTTAACATAGTAGAAAATAAAACAGAAGTTCAAAACATATTCCTCATCAATTCCTCGAAGAAGAGGGATCATGAACGTATGGCACGTTACTGTCCAGAACATATTTATGAAAACAGCCCTAGTTTCCACAGCAGAAAAGCATCCGTGAGGAGAGGGGCGTGGCGTCATTCTTTCGCACACGCGACGTCCTCCCATCAGGCAGCGCGCTTCTAGAACATTCCTCGGCGTCTGCACGAGCGCTGTGGGCACCGTGAGGCGAGGCGGGCACGCACCTCGGAACGACTGGAAGGAGCCCTTGCAACCCCGCGACCAGAGGACTCAGGGGCTCCCGGCAGGTCGCGGGTGGGCGGCAAAGGCGGGGCTGTGGCGGGGAGGCTCGCGGAAGGTTCCCGAAGGAGGGGGGGCGCCGCAGACTCGGACGGCTCAGGTCAGCGTCTGGGGGTGCCGGGCCTGAGGGGGCGGCCTGTGCGCTCGGGGGTCCCGGGCACAGCCAGCGCCAGGGCCAGGG
>NW_004444121.1:3476408-3477497 GCF_000243295.1 Trichechus manatus latirostris
GAGCCGTGGGATGAGGGTCCTGGAGGCAGCTGGTGACTGACTTGCAATGGCAGGGAGGCTTAGGGGTTGCTGCTGTCACTCGCAGTGCGTCCCTGGCCAGTGTTGCCAACCAGCATGGAGGGAACAGGAAATTCAGAGCCTCTTCGCTTCCTCTTCCTTTTATAACAAGTCAGTTACCTGATTTTTAAAATTATTGTGATGAAATTCAATGTTTTAACTATTTTAAAAAGTTATCATTCTGTTTTTCTTTTTTTTTTTTCTTAGTATATTCACAGTGTTGGGCAGCCACCAGCACCATCTAATTGCAGACTGTTTTCATCACTCCAAAAAGAAACCCTGTACCCATGAAGCAGTCACTCCCCGTTCACCTATTCCGGAGACCCTGGCCACCACCAAGCTCCTTTCTGCCTGTGTTAGTGGCCTTGCTAATGTTGCATGTTTCGTAGAAATGGAATCATACAGTATTTGTCCTTTTGGGTCTGACTTCGTTTAATTGTCGTGTTTCCAAGGTTCATCCATACCGTAGCATCAGTACTTTATTTCCTTCGTGTGTGTGTGTGCGTGTGTATGTATGTATGTATTTAGGCAGCTTTATTGGGATATAATTCAGATACCATACAATTCACCCTATTAAGTTGTACAGTTTAATGGTTTTGGTATATTTACAGATACATGCAATCATTCCACAGTCAGTTTTAGAATATTTTCATCACCTCAGAAAGAAATTGGGTCCCCGTTAGGTGTCACCCAGTAATAGACTTTCTCCACAGATTTCCCTACTCTGATCATAGGAATAGAATCGCGCAACATGTGGTCATTTGTGACTGGCTTCTTTTATTTACCAAAAAGTTTTCAGGGTTCATCCACCTTGTGGCATGTGTCAGAAGTTCATTTTTTTTTTTTATAGCCAAGTAACGTTTAGTTGTGTGGATGTATCACATAGTATTTATCCATTGTCAGTGGATGGAAATTTGCATTGTTTCTATCTTCTGACTATTATGAATAATGTTGCTATAAACATGTATGCAAGTTTTTGTGCAGACATATGTTTTTATTTCTCTTGGATATATACCTAGGAGTGGAATTGCC
>NW_004444121.1:3478838-3490207 GCF_000243295.1 Trichechus manatus latirostris
TGCTAGTAGAGATAGATTTACTTCCTCCTTTCCAGTCTGGATGACTTTTATTCCCTAATTGCCCTGGCTAGATCCTCCAGTGCAATCTTGAATAAAAGTGGTGAGAGTGGACATTTTTATCTGTTCCTGACATTAGAGGGAAAACATCCAGTCTTTCACCATTAAGTGTGAAGTTAGCTGTGAGTTTTTCACAGAAGTCCTTTGTTAGGTTGAGAAAATTCTTCTCTATTGCTAGTTTGCTTAGTGATTTTCTTATGAAAGGGTATTGGATTCTTAAAAATGCTTTTCCTGAATCTATTGAAAGGTCACAAGATTTTTGTTTTTTTATTCTACTGGTAGAGTCTGTTGTATTAATCGATTTTGGGATGTTAAACCAACCTTGCATTCCTGGAATAAATCCCTCTTGTTCATGATGTATAATTCTTTTTATATGCTTTGCTGGATTTTGTTTGCTAGTATTTTGTTGAGCATTTTTTGCATCCATATTCATAAGAAATATTGGTCTCTAGTTTTCTTTTCTTGTGATGCCTTTGTTTTTGGTATCCAGCTGATACTGGCCTTATAAGTTGAGAAGTGTTCCCTCCTTTCCTATTCTTTGGAAGAGTTGGTGACAAATTAATTCTTTTTTAAGTGTTCCATAGAATTCAGCAGTGAAGCTCTCTGGGCCTGAGCTTTTCTTTGTGGGAGGTTTTTGGGTTTGTTTGTACGAATTTAATCTCTTGTTATAGGTCTGTTGAGATGGCGCATTTCCTGTTGGTCAGTTTAGGTAGTTTGTGTCTTTGTGGGAGTTTGTTTGTTTCACCTAAGTTATCAGATTTGTTGCTGTGCAGTTATTCATAGTATTTCTTTATCATCCTTATTTCTGTAAGGTTGGTAGTAATTTCCCTCTTTCATTTCTGAATCTAGTAATTTGAGTCTTTTTTGTTTTTTGTTTTTTTTTTTGCTTTTTCTTGACTAATCTCTCTAAGGCCTGTCAGTTTTGTTGATCTTTACAAAGAACCACTTCTGATTTCATTGTTTTTTTCTATTGTTTTTCTATTCTCTATTTCATTAATTTCTGCTTTAATCTTATTTCTTTCTGCTTATTTTAGGTTTTGTTTACTCTTTTTTTTCTGTGTCTTAAGGTGGAAAACTAGGTTGTTGATTTGAGATCTTTCTTCTAACATAGACATTTAAGGCTATAATGTACCCTTAAAACACTTCTTTAGCTGTATCTCGTAAGTTTTGGTTTGTTGTTCCTTCATTTTCATTCATCTCAAAGTAGTTCCTATTTTTCCTTTTTGATTCATTGCTTATTTAGGAGTGTGTTATTTCATTTGTATGTAGTTGTGACGTTACCAAATATTTTTCTATTACTGATTTATAATTTTATTCCATTGTGGTCACAGAACATACTCTGTATTATATCTGTCCATTTAAATGCGTTGAGGTTTATTTCATCACCCAGCATATGATCTGTTTTGAAGACTGTTTCCTGTGCACTTGGACTGTTGTTGTTGAGTGGAGTGTTCTGTAAATGTCTTTTAGAGCTAGTTGGTTTAGAATGTTTTGCAAACCTTCCGTTTTCTTGTTGATCTTCTGACTGGTTCTGTCTATTATGGACAGTGAGATACTGAACTCTCCAACTATTATTGTCAAATTATGTAGTTCTCCCTTCATTTCTGTCAGTTTTTGCTTCATGTGTTTTGGTGCTCTAAGTGCATGTATGTTCATAATTGTTACGTCTTCCTGATGTATTAACTTTTTATCATTGTAAAATCTCTCCCTTTATCTCTACTAACATTTTTAGTATTAAAGTCTGTTTTCTCTGGTATTAATATACCACTCCAACTTTCTTGTATTTGCTACTTGCGTGATATGTATTTTTGCATCCTTTAACTTTCAATCTATTTATTTCTAGAAATCTAAAGTGTGTCTCCTGTATACAACATATAGTTGGATTTTTTTGCCAGTCTTACAATCTCTACCTTTTGATTGCATTGTTTAAGCCATTCACATTTAATGTTATTATTGATATAGTTGGATTTATGTTCCCATTTTACTTCTTTTCTGTGTCTCGTGTCTTTTTTGTACCTTTATTCCTCCTTTACTGTTTTCTTTTGTACTGAGTAAATATTTTCTATTGACGCATTTAAATTATTTTCTTTTTTTTTTTAATCGTACTTTAGATGAAGGTTTACAGAACAAACTACTAGCTTCTCATTAAACAGTTAGTACACTTTTTTTTTTTTATGACATTGGTTAACAACCCCACAACATGTCAACACTCTCCCTTCTTGACCTTGGGTTCCCTATTACCAGCTTTCCTGTCACCTGCTGCCTTCTAGTCCTTCCCCCTGGGCTGATGTGCCTCTTTAGTCTCATTTTGTTTTATGGGACTGTCTAATCTTTGGATGAAGGGTGAATCTCAGGAGTGACTTCATTACTGAGCTAAAAGAATGTCTGGGGACCATACTCTTGGGGTTTTTCCAGTCTCTGTCAGGCCAGTAAGTCTGGTCTTTTTTTGTGAGTTAGAATTTTGTTCTACATTTTTCTCCAGCTCCGTCTGGGACCCTGTATTGTGATCCCTGTCAGAGCAGTCAGTGCTGGTAGCCAGGCACCATCTGGTTGTACTGGGCTCAGTCTGGTGGAAGCCGTGGTAGTTGTGGTCCATTAGTTCTTTGGACTAATCTTTCCCTTGTGTCTTTGGTTTTCTTCATTCTCCCTTGCTCCCAAAGGGGTGAGACCGGTGGAGTATCTTAGATGGCTGCTCACAGGCTTTTAAGAACCCAGATGCTACTCACCAAAGTAGAATGTAGAATATTTTCTTTATAAACTATGTTATGCCAGTTGAGCTAGATGTTCCCTGAGACCATGGTCCCCACAGCCCTCAGCCCAGCAATTTGGTCCCTCAGGGAGTTTGGATATGTTTATGGAGAGAAACATTTAAGTTTTTTAATGATTATTTTTAACTATATATATTCGGGTTATTTCCTTAGTGGTTGTGCTAGGGCTTACCATATACATCTTAACTTAGAATCAGATTTATGCTGATTTAATTCCAGTGAAATATAGAAATACTACTCCTCTACAGCTATATTCTCTTTTCCTTCTTTTTGTGATATGATTGTTATACATGTTATATGCATTGCAATGATTACTTTACATACCTTTATGTCTTTTAAAGAAGTGAAGAGAAGGAGTGAGCAATTGTATACTTACAATTTTTGTTGTATTAGTATTCTTATCATTTCTGTTTTTTTTCATTTGTTCCTGTGAATTTGAATTACCATCTAAAGTCATTTCCTTAGTCCATACAGTTTTACTCCAACTTATTGCTTTTGTGTTTGTTATGAATTGAACTGTGTCCCTCCAAAATATGTGTTATAAATCGTAACCTCTGTGCCTGTGGTTATAATCCCATTTGGGAATGCGTTGTCTTTATTATGTTAATGAGACAGGATTAGTGTAGGGTTTATCTGTAGTAATTCTCTTTTACAATATAAAAGTGATTAAATGCAGACTAGCAAGTAGACACCTCCACTAGTCTGTCAGTTTGTCAGTTTGCAGTACAGTGGTGACTTGCATGTTGCTGTGATGCTGGAAGCTATGTCTAGTATTTCAAACACCAGCAGGGTCACTCATGGTGGACAAGTTTCAACAGAGCTTCCAGACTAAGACATACTAGGAAGAAGGACCTGGCGGTCTACTTCTGAAAAATTGGCCAGAGAAAACCTTTTGAACAGCAGCAGAACATTATCTGATAATACTGCTGGAAGATGAGCCCCTCAGGTTGGAAGGCACTCAAAATACCACTGGGGAAGAGCTGCCTCCTCAAAGTAGAGTGGACCTAAATGACGTGGAAGGAGTAAAGCTTTCAGGACCTTCATTTGCTGAAGTAACACGGCTCAAAATGAGAAGCAGCAGCAGCAAACATCCATTAGTAATCAGAATGTGGAATGTATGAAGTATGAATCTAGGAAAATCGGAAGTTGCCAAAAATGAAATGGAACTCTTGAAGATCAATATCCTAGACATTAGTGAGCTGAAATGGACTGGTAGTGGCCATTTTGAATTGGACAGTCATATGATCTATTATGCCAAAATGAAATTGAAGAGGACTAGCATCACATTCATTGTCAAAAAGAACATTTCAAGATCTGTTCTGAAGTACAGTACTGTCAGTTACAGGGTAATATCCATACACCTGCAAGGAAGGCCAGTTTAATGTGACTACTATTCAAATATACAAACCTACCATTAACGCCAAAGATGAAGAAATGGAAGATTTTTACCAACTTCTGCAGTCGGAAATTGATCAAACATGCAATCAAGATGCATTGATAATTACTGGTGATTGGAATGTGAAAGTTGGAAACAAAGCAGAAGGATCAGTAGTTGGAAAATATGGCCTTGGTGATAGAATGACACCAGAGATCAGATCACATGATATATTTTTGCAAGACCAACAATGTATTCATTGGAAATACCTTTTTTTTATCCACATAAATGACAACTGTACATGTGGACCTCTCCAGATGGAATCCACAGGAAACACATAGACCTCAGCTGTTGAAAGAGACAATGGAAGAACGGCTCAGGATAAAGTTCTCAATCAGGACAGCGTCTGCTCGCCCTCTTCTGCTGGGCCCTGCTTGAGTCCTTGTCAGCTGAGCGTTACAGCTCTTAGCTCTACAGGCCAGCGAGCCCCACCGCAGCCAGCTTGCACTGGTCCCCTGGTTCCTGCTGTCTGGCGGTCCTGTCACTGTTGCTACTGTTGCACCACTATAATTTGGAAAATAAACAGCAAAAATCTCCCAGAAAGTAGAAGACAAACACAAAAAGATGGACAATAGGAGAGAAAATAGAATCCACATAGAGAATCAATCAAGAAAACCCAACTTCCAACGAACAAGAATTCCAGGAAATAGAACAATGAAAAATGTTAGCAGGAAATTTTCAAAGATGTTAAAAACAAAAGAAAGCAAACTAACAAAAAAAACCTCCCCAAGTTTACATATTAGTCTGCACAGTGAGTAAAGAAAAGACCCACACCAAGGCACAACATTATGAAATTTCAGAACATTCGAGATAAAGCAAAAGCCATAAAAATGTCTAGCAGAAAAGAAAAGCTTATTTTGAAAGGATTGGGAAGCAAAATACCATCAGATTTTTCAACGAATAAACATATACCTATGGTCAACTGGTTTTTGACAAAGGTTCCAGGAATATCCAATAGGGGGGAGAACAGCCTTTTCAACTATGGTGCTGGGCCACCAGCAAAAAAAAGTTGGACCCTTACCTCACACCATATTAAAAAATTATCTCAAAGTGAATCCAAAACCTATTTGAAAGAGCTAAAACTATAAAACTCTTGGAAGAAAACACAGAGTTACCCTGCACGACCTTGGATTTGGCAAAGAATGCTTAATTATGCACCAAAAGCATAAGCAACAACAACAAAAAAGTAGATAAGTTAGACTTCATCAAAAAGAAAAAACTTCTGTACTTCAAAGAACCCTCAAGAAGGTGGAAAGACAGCCCACAGTATGGGAGAAAAGATTTGAAAATCATATGGATGGTAAAGAACTTGCATCTCATAACTCAATAATAAGACAAATAACACAATTTATAAAATGGGCAAAGGATTTGAGTAGCCATTTCTCCAAGGAAGATAGACAAACAGCCAATAAGCACATGGAAAGAGACATCATTAGTCATGGGGAAATTCAAACCAAAAGCGCAATGAGCTACCACTTTGCACCAATAGGATGGCTAGAATAAAAAAGTCAGATAATAACGAGGGTCGGTGAGGATGTGGACAAATCAGAGCCCTCATACACTGCTGATTGAATGTAAAATGGGGCAGTGGCTTTGGAGAATAGTGTGGCAGCTCTTCAAATGTTTAAACATGGAGTTACCATGTGACCCAGCAATTCCACTCCCAGGCCTGTACCCAAGGGGAATGAAAACGTATGTCCACACAAAAACTTATACACGAATGTTTGTAGCAGCACTACTCCTAATAACCAAAAAGTGGAAACAACCCAAATGCCCATCAACGGAGGCTAACTGAAATGTGGTCTGTCCATACAATGGTGTAGTTCTTGGCCATAAAAGGGATGAATTCCTGATACATGCAACAGCATGGACAGACCTGGAAAACATTAAGCCAAGTGAAGGAAATCAGTCACCAATGACCACAGATTATATGATATTCCATGCATATAAACATCCAGAACAGGGCGTTACAGAGACAGAAAGCATGTTAGTGGCTGCCTAGGGCTGTGAGGGGCAGAGGTGTGGGTGCTGCACGAGGAGGGAAACAGGTGGAGTAGGTGGGTGAGAGCTGCAAGATGCGGGGTTGCTTTTCGAGGTGATGGAAATATTCTAAAATTGGTTGTGGTGATGACTACCGTACCTGTGAACATACTGAAACCATTGAATTGAATAAACGGGCACATTGTATAGCGTGTAAACCGTATCTCAACAAAGCTGTTAAAAATATTAAAAATGTATTTTATGACTGCATTGGTATAAAGGCAACTATAATCCAGACTGGATTCATTATTATATATTCACTCTTACTGCTTTCATTTTTCTGATTGTAAAATAAATCAAAGGTAGGACATCCCCATGGACCCCAAACGGTGTGGCAGGTCTAGGCACTGGTCTCCCGTACCTGAGGGGCTGGAGTCGGGCCTGGAGCCTTTGCTCAGCTGTGGATTTCGGTGCAGGAGGAGCCAGCAGAGGGCCGGAGAAGCGCGGAGGGGTGGGGCACATGCGGAACCGAGGGGACCATCGGCCAGGGCAGGGACCTGCTGGCCTCCTCGGTCATAGAGGTGTCAGACGCCTGGAGGAAGGTCTTGCCGGGAGCCCCGCAAGAGCAGCTGGCCTACAGCGCTGACCCTCCTTCCCTGCCGACTACCCCACCACCTGGCTGGCGGGCTCCAGGAGGGGCCTCCGAGACCAGGTCTGGGACAGGCCGATGGCTGGCTCTTGTGATTGGGGGCACTGACTGTTGGCGTGACCTGGGTGGTAGTCACCCTCGATGCCTGCATTCCCCAGCCGTAAAACAGAGGTAATGAAAGTATCTGCCTCAGGAGGTTGTTAGGGGACAAGGAGCCAACATTCGCAGGAGCTATTTGGGGCAGAGTGTGTGGTGCGTGTTTACTGACTGACCCAGTCGAAAGTAAGTTATGCGCCTAGAAGGCGTTCTCAGTACCAGTTCCTGGAGAGGGGTGAGATGGGATGCCGGGGGCCTGCAGTCTCTCCTTGCTGCACCTGGAGTCCCCTCACACGGCTGTGTGGGCACCAGGTCCCTGGTCTCTACAACAGGGCGCTGGTCACCCTCTTTTAAACCTACCCCAGTGGGGACAGAGAAGACCCAAGAGCCCGGTAGCCGAGAGCGGTGACTGTTCCCGAGGTCTCCTTGCAGACTGCTGCCGCGCTCCGCCGGGCCTGGGGGGCGCGGTGAGCCGACCACGGCCTCTGTCGTCACTGTGCGTGTTTATCTCACACGGTTCTGCTTGGTCTCCGCTTCTTCCAGGGAGTTTGTTTTTTTAATGTGCAAGCAAATATGTTTCCACAAATGCTAACGTATGGTGGCTAGTTCTCTGTACCTCGAGTTTTTTTCTTGAATGAAGCATCTTGGCCATCACCGCGTGTTGGTGTGGGAACAACCGCCTCTTCATTTTGGTGACTGCTGGCTGTCTCGTGTGCACATTGTTATCATACTTTACCTGGTCTTCTTGAGCCACCCTTTGAAATCTTCTGTTCAGCTGTCTTAAGCGTCATCATTTCTTCCTTAGACATGTGGCTCAGTGGTTAAAGCGATAGACTGCTAACTGGAAGGTCAGCAGTTCGAAACCACCAGCCGCTCTGCCACCTTCTCTGTGGGAGAAAGAAGTGGCAGTCTGCTTCTATAGAGATTTACAGCCTTGGAAACCCTTTGGGGTTGCTGTGAGTCAGAATCGACTCCACGGCAGTGGGTTTGGCGTTTTGTTTTCTCCCCCAGACATTTGCTGTTACAAACAGTGCTGCACTGGGCGTTTTGTGGCTCTGTGAATGTGTCGGAGGGTGACTTCCTAGAAGGAGATGGCCGGGTTCATTGGTAATGCTGATGGGTATTGCCATCTCCTGCTCCCACAAGTCCTACCAAGTCACTGTCCCAGCCAACAACGTTGGACAGAGCCTGTTTCCGTAAAGCCTTGTGACCGATAGGTGAAGGGAGTTTCTCAGTGTGGTTTGTTTCTTTGTGGCACAGTGGTTAAGAGCTCAGCTGCTAACCATAAGGTTGGCAGTTCAAATCCACCAGCTGCTCCTTGGAAACCCTGTGGGGCAGCTCTACTCTGTCCTGTAGGGTGGCCGTGAGTCGGAAGCAACTGGATGGCAACAGGTGTCATGAGCGAGATTGATCATCACTTTACGTATTTAAGAGCTGTTTGTAGTTCCTTCTCTGTGAACTGCCCGTTCATATCCCCCGCCAATTTTTCTTTCGACTGATGGTATTTCATTTTCGATTTGTAGAGGCGCCTTATCCACGTCATTCGGGTTGCACTCATTTTCCCAGCTCGTTTGTTCTTTGGCTGTGCTTACGGTGGTGTTTGTGATACGGAAATATTCCATTGTTTGTCATTTCTATCAGTCATTTCTTTGGGTCAACGTAGACCAACGTGCAATGATAAAAAGAATGGCTCCTTCTAGTAGTTTTATGATTCCATTTTCTTATTGTGGCACAATATAGAGAACATAAAATTTGCCATTTTGAACGTTTTTAAGTGTACAATCCAGTGGCGTTAATTATAGGTACAGAGTTGTGCAGCCATCACCACCATTTATTTACAGAACTTCTGCATCACCTCAAACAGAAACGCTATACCTGTTAAGCGGTTCCCTGCCCCCCGTCCCGGGCACCCACTGATCTCCTTTCTGTCTCTACGCACTGGCCTATTCTCGATATTTCATGTAAGTAACATCATACATGATTTGTCCTTTTGTGTCTGGTGTATTTCGTCTAGCATAATGTTTTCAAACCTCATCTTTGCCGTAGCATGGATTTGAGCTCCGTGACTGAATTATGTTTCATTGTATGGAGAGACCATATTTTGTTTATTCACCTGTTAATGGACATTTAGGTTGTTTCCACCTTCTGGCTGTTGTGAACAGTGCTGCAGTGAACACTGGTGTCCAGGTACCTGTCTGAGTCCCTGCTTTCAAGTCTTCTGGGTATATACACAGACAGGGAATTGCCGGGTCATATAGTAATTCTGTGTTTAACTTTTTGAAAACTGCCAAACTGTTTTCCATAGCAACTATCTTAGTTATCGACTGCAGCTATAACAGAAAGACCACAAGTGGGTGGCTTTAACAAACAAATTTATTCTCACAATCTAGGAGGCTAGAAGTCCAACTTCAGGGCGCCAGCTCCAGAATAAGGTTTTCTCTCTCTGTCGCTCTGGGGGAAGGTCCTTGTCATCACTATTCCCCTGGTCTAGGAGCTTCTCAGCACAGGGACCTGGGTCCAAAGGACGCGCTCCTCTCCCGGCGCTGCTTTTTTGTTGACATGCGATCCCTCTCCTCTCTGCTTGATTCTCTTTTACGTCTCAAAAGAGATTGATTCAAGATACAACCTAATCTTGTAGATTGAGTCCTGCCTCATGAACATATCTGCCTCTGATCCTTGCCTCATTAACATCATAGAGGTTAGGATGTACAACACACGGGATAATCACATCAGATCACAAAATGGTAGACAACCAAACAATACTGGGAATCATGGCCTAGCCAAGTTGACACACACTTTTGAGGGATACAATTCAATCCATAACAGCAACTCCACCATTGTACATTCCCACCAGCAATGGACAAGGATTCCAATTTCCCCACATCCTCACCAACACTTGCCATTATTATTATTATTTTAATAATAGCCATCTTATTGGATGTGAAATGGTATCTCATTGTGATTTTAATTTGCATTTCCCTAATGTCTGATGACACTGAGCATCTTTTCATGTGCTTATTGACCATTTGATTATCTTCTTTGGAGAAATGTCTATTCAAGTCCTTTGCCTATTTTTTAATGAGATTTTTTTGTCTTTTTTGTTGTTGAGTTGTAGGAATTATTGATGTATTGTGAATATCAAACCCTTACCAGATACATGTATATATGATTTGTAAATATTTTCTCCCATTCTGTAGGTTATCGTTTCACTTTCTTGATAATGTTCTTTCATGCACAAAAGTTTTTAATTTTGATGAAGTTCAATTTATCAATTTTTCTTTTGTCGTTCATGCTTCTGATGTCATAATTAAGAATTTATTGCCATGTTTGGTTTATGTATTTTACCACCAAAAAAAAAAAAATGCATTGACAGATACAAGGGCTTGAAGATTTATGCCTATAATTTCTTCTAAGAATTTTATGGTTTTAGCTGTTACATTTAGGTCATTAATACATTCTGAGTTAATTTTTGTATGTGGCATGAGGTACGGGTCCAACTTCATTTTTTGGCATACTGGAAATCCAGTTGTCCCAGCATCGTATGTTGAGAAAACTATTCTTTTCCCATTGAATGACCTTAGCATCTTTGGCTTACTTCTGAACTCTCAATTCTATTGCGTTGGTCTATATGTCTATCCCTAGACTAGCACCACACTGTTTTGATTACTATAGTTTTGTGGTAAGTTTTGAAATTAGGAAGTGTTTGTCCTCCTATTTTGTTTTTCTTTTTCAAGATTGTTTTGGCTATTCAGGGCCCCTTGCAGTTCCATGTAAACTTGAGAACTGACTTTTTCAATGCTGGAAGAAAAAAAAAATTTCCAACGCTGTTGGAATTTTTAAAGGGTTTGGGTTGAATCTGTAGATCGTTTTGAGTAGCACTGAAACATCTTAACAATATCGTCTTCTAATCCCTGAACATGAGATGTCTTTCCATGTATTTAGATCTCCTTTAATTTCTTTCAGCACAGTTGTATGGTTTTCTGTGGACAAGTCTTTCACCTCCTGGTTAAATCTGTTCCTAGATATTTTATTCTTTTAGATGCTATTATAAATGGAATTATTTTCCTAATTTCCTTTTCAGATTGTTCATTGCTAGTGTATACAAACACAACTGATTTTTGTGTGCTAATCTTGTATCCTCTTCACTTTCAGCATTCTCTTTGCCTTGGAGAGTGAACAAATTAACAAACGGGAAAAAATAAACTGCTGGCTCCCCTAAGCCAGGAACCCAGGGTAGGCACAGTTCCTTTGCCTCGGCACAGGCATAAGGGATCCACGAACTTTGAGTGTCTTTCCCCCTGCATAGACTTGTGTGGGCCCATCTCAATGGCGTAGGCCCTCATTACCGCAGTACAACAGGGTATATACCGGAAGTCTAACTTCA
>NW_004444121.1:3494177-3496591 GCF_000243295.1 Trichechus manatus latirostris
ACTGCAAGAAAACAAAAGAGACCTGCATAAGTGGAAAAACATACCTTGCTCATGGATAGGTAGACTCAACATTGTGGAAATGTCAATTCTAGCCAAAGGGATCTAGAGATACCAATGCAATCCTGACCCAAATTCCACCAGCATTTTTTAATGAGATGGAGAAACAAATCAACCAACTTCATATGGAAAGGGAAGAGGCCTCGAATAAGTAAAGCATTACTCAAGAAGAAGAACAAAGTGGGGGGCCTCACACTACCTGATTTTAGAACCTATTATACCGCCACGGTAGTCAAAACAGCCTGGTACTAGTATAACAACAGATACATAGACCAACGGAACAGAATTGAGAATCCAGACGTAAATTCATCCACCTATGAGCAGCTGACATTTGACAAAGGCCCAAAGTCTGTTAAATGGGGAAAAGACAGTCTCTTTAACAAAAGGTGCTGGCATAACTGGATATCCATCTGCCAAAAACTGAAACAAGACCCATACCTCACACCAGGCACAAAAACTAACTCACAGTGGATCAAAGACCTAAATATAAAATGGAAAACGATAAAGATCATGGAAGAAAAAATAGAGACAACGCTAGGAGCCCTCAACCGTGGCGTAAACACAGTACAAACCGTAAGTAACAATGCACAAGCACCAGAGGAGAGACTAGATGAATGGGAGCTCCTAAAAATCAAACACTTACGCTCATCAAAAGACTTCACCAAAAGAGTACTAATGTCAATTTCCTGGTTTTAATATTGTTCTAGGAGCCCTGGTGGCATAACGGTTAAGTGCTCGGCTGCTAACGGAAAGGTTGGCAGTTGGAATTCACCAGCCACTCCTTGGGAGACAAGACTTGGGTTCTGGCTCTGTAAAGATTCCAGCCTAGCAAACACTGTGGGGCCGTTCTGCTCTGTCACATGGGGTCACTGTGAGTCAGAATCGCCTGGAAGGTACCCAACAACAACAGGGTTGCTCTATTGTTATGCAAGATGCTGACTTGAGGGAGGCTGGGAGAGGGTGAACAGGAGCTGCCTGCACCTTCTTTGCAAGCTTTCCAAGTTCCTGTGAATCTATGATAATGTAAAAAAAAAAAAGAAAAATTAAAAACATGCTTTCAAGGCCCTTCGGAGGATATTGTGGCCCGGATCTGACCAGTGAAGTCAGGGTTGTTGGATGGAACCCAAGGCCCCCTGGACCTTTCACACCTTGCCCTCCCCCTTGCTCCAGTCCAGAGCAGTGCTGCTGGTCCCCGGGGTGCAGCACCGTTGTGACCCCAGGTGACTAGCGTGAGTCCCTGATGTCATCCTGGACCCTCTGACCAGCCCTGGGCTCCCTGCCTCAGGATTTCCTAGACTCCTCATCACCACCAAGTCCTGGTGTCTGTGGCCGGCACCAGGGAAAGCCCTCAGCGACAAGGACGTCTGGCTGATGAGTTCTGAGCAGGCGGCCGCCGCGCTCACTGCACTGCATTGCAGAAGGACCTGTGGTCGAGGGGTCCTTTTCCTTGGTGGCGCCAGGAGCTGGTAGGGCTGGAGGAGAGCCTGGCCAGCTCCCCGCTCTCTCGGCTCCCTGGCCTTGTGCACAGCCCTGCCCTTAGGCTAAGCAGAGGAACGGGGAGCCAGGTGAGGGGTCAGAGCCTCTGGCCCAATCATCCTATCCTGTTGTCAGGAAACAATTTCTCCAACACCATCCAAGCCCCGACCTGCACCCTGAAGCCCCTCTGAGCACCCTCAGCACCTGCCCAGGGCCAACGTGGGGCTACTCAGGGCCCAGCACAGGATGGGAGCCTCTGGGCAAGTTAAATGAATTCTCTGAGCCTCAGTTTCCTCATCCAGGAAATGGGATGGTGCTAGTGCTTCCTTCATGGGGTTGCTGGGAAGACAGGTTAACACGTGGGTCTGGCTGAGCAGAGGGCCTAGCACCTGCCTGACCCGAGGTCACCAGCTGGTGACTCGTATTTTAGTTCACACACCACCCGCTCACCACAGGGGGCACCACAGATAAAGCGACAACTTGTGAGAGGCAGGAGAAGAAATCAGCATTTACTGAGCTCCTGTGGAGGCGGTGAGCTTTGCAGACACCAATCTTGTTCGGTCGTCGGGGTCCAGTCAAACGGGCATCCTCATGTGCAGTTCCCAGCGGAAGACACTGGGGCTCAGAGGAGATCATGTTGGGGCCACGTGGGAGCCAGGTCTCCAGCCTGTGCCTGCCCCATCACTGAGTCTGGAACCTTCTCTCCCCTCCCTGGTTCCCTGCGTCACCTCCAACTTGGCAGAGGGAAAGCCAAGCTCTTCCCCACAGGCCTCCTTTACAGTGTAGGGGTGAGAAGGGTGGAGAGGGGGACCTCCTGCAGTGTAGGGGTGAGGAGGGTGGAGAGGGGGACCCCCTGCAGTGTAGGGGTGAAGAGGGTGGAG
>NW_004444121.1:3496842-3507594 GCF_000243295.1 Trichechus manatus latirostris
GGAGAGGGGGACCCCCTGCAGTGTAGGGGTGAAGAGGGTGGAGAGAGGGACCTCCTGCAGTGAGGAGGGTGGAGAGGGGGACCTCCTGCAGTGTAGGGGTGAGCAGGGTGGAGAGGGGGACCTCCTGCAGTGTAGGGGTGAGCAGGGTGGAGAGCGGGACCTCCTGCAGTGTAGGGGTGAGGAGGGTGTAGAGGGGGACCTCCTGCAAACTCTTTCCCCCATCTTGGAGTTCTGGGGACCAAAAAGGCAAAGCCTGGGGAGGAACCTGGTCCAGCCACAGTGGGGTCTTTCCTCGCTTCCTACTTGGGGCGAGCTCAGTGCCAGTACCCGTGGGTGGGTGGGCTAGGGAGGGGTGAGGCTACAGTGGAGCTTTCTGCCCAGCTTCGCCCCCTGGCCACACTCCTACCTGGGGATGTCGCCTTGTCCCACCAGCTGTGTGTCTCGACCAATTTTCCAGCTGCTCCAAGCCCCCTCCACCAAGGAGACCCGGGGCAGCTGCAAGGCCTGAACTAGCCTGCCTGTGGGTCGCTGCAGAGGGAGCAGACAGCGCTTCAGACAGAGGACTTTAGTTAAGGTGCAGGGAGCCGCCCCTGGCCAAGGGTGTCTGGTTGGGAAGCCCCCCCCTCCACTGGCCAGCTTGCTCACCACCCCTCCTGCTCCCCACCACCTCTGGGCCTTGGCTGCTGCTCTTCTAGCCAAGGCCCACTGAAGGTCCCTCTGCCCAGGCCCCACCTGGGGTCTGCAGCCCAGCCACACAGGCCCCGACCTGTCCAGAGGAGCCAACATCTGCTGAGCAGGACAGACAGACAGAAGCTAACAGCAGACCCACACTGGCGTCTGACGGTCCACGTGGAAAGGTCAGGCTGAGCGTGGAATGTGCAATGGCAAGACAGCACACGGCACCCTGTGTGGTTGGCATTGGTGTGGGAAGGGCGAGGGGTGGAGGAAGGAGTCAGACTGGACAGGTAGACAAGGGATGGGGTCTGGGGGCCCTTGGATGGTCACCTGAGGAGTTGGCAGCTTGTGCTGGGGTGATTGGGGCCCAGGCACACAGAGGGTCCTGGGGGCAGGGGGCCGGGGACACAACCAGGATCTACCGCCCAGTGTCATCCCATTGCCACTCTGTCCTCGTCCAGCCTGGCAAGTCCTGTGTTTCCGAAAGCATCAGGTCCCATTTTGCAAGGGGGCTGGCAGGACAAGGGATGTGGCTAAGGAGTAGCACCCTCAGGGGAAACATAGGGTGGTCTGCAGAGACACAGCAGGGGGTGGGGGGAGGCTGGTGTCAGGTCTGCAGCGCTCTGCGGGCTGTGCAGCTAGTCGATGGCCTGGAAGGTGAGGAGGGGATAGGTGGAGGGGACCATCACGAAGCGGTAGATCATCTGTATGTCCTCGGAGGATACGGTCTTCACGAGGAAGTTTCTCAGCATCTAGAACAGAGGCAAGAATCTCCTTGGCCCGGCCCCCGTAGCTTCCCGGGGCTCCCCCCTCCCCCAAGACGCCCCCGGACTCAGCACTCGCTTCGGGACCTGCCCCAGGCCCGCCCCGGACCTTCCCTGAACCCCTCCTGCCTCCCCTCAGACCCCACCCTCAGGGTGGCATTTCTCACGTGGTGCAGGAGCATCTGGACCCGCACCTTGTCCGCCTCCACCCTGCGCTTCCCGCCAGGCCCCGCCCCCCGGGCCGCCCCGCCTCTCACGTGGTGCATGAGCAGCAGCACCTCCACCTCTGCCAGCCGCCGGCCCAGGCACTGGCGCATCCCGAAGCCGAAGGCCACGTGACGAAAGTTAGAGGTGGAGGCCTTGGTCAGCCAGCGCCGGGGGTCGTAGCGCTCGGGCCTGGGGAACACGGCGGGGTTGCGACCCAGGGAGTAGAGGTACAAGAAGATATTCGTCTGTGGACGGGCGTGGAGGTGGCGGTCAGCCTGGCCCTCGCAGAAGATCCGAGGGGGGGGTCTCTGTGGAGGGGATCGGGGGCTTCACTCACCCCAGCGGGAATGTGGTAGTTCTGCAGGACCAGGTCGGATTTTACCCGCCTCTGCACCGTTAAACCCACGGGGTACAGCCTGGGGGTGGGCGAACGGAGAGTCCTCAGCTGGGCCTCCGCCCCTGCTGGCCCTCCTGTCGCGGACCTGCAGATGCCCCCTCCCACAGGCTTCCCGGTGCCCAAGGGTGGGCCACCAGGAAAGCTCAGGTCAGTATCCACGCTTGCTCACACCTGCTGAGCTCAGAGGGCCCGCCCAACCATCTGCCGGCTCTGGCGTGCCCCGGAGGAACGAGAGGCGGGCGCCAGGACTTTGGGATCCCAGGGGACACACAGCCCCAAGGGTGGGGAGAGGAGGGCAGTGCGGGGGGGCTGCTGGGGCCAGGGCTGTCGTCTGCCCCATGGGGAGCGATGCCCTCCACGCCGGCCCAGGGCAGCCAGGGAGCGGCAGGCACCTACCGCAGAGTCTCCTTGAGGGCGGCCCGCAGCAGGGGCAGCTCGGACATGGCCCTGTGGGGGCTCTCCGCGATGGCGGCTGCCGCCTCCTGGCTCTCCTGGCGCAGGGCCTGCTGCACGTCAGGGTTGCGAGCCAGCTCGAAGAACATCATCAGTAAGGTGTTGGCTATCTGCGGGGGGGCGGGGGGGGTCACACCTGGCCCAGGCCGGGCCGCCCCAGCACCCCTCCCAGGAGCAACTGCTCCCGGGGGAGGCTCTCCACTGAGCCACTGATGGGGGCGTTCCTGAGACCCCATGGTCCTAACACCGCTTCTCCCCCTTTTCTGGAGTCCTTGGGGAAAAGAGGCCCCACCTGTGCTGTCTACTCCTGGGACTTTGTGGGACTGTGATCATCCCCCCGCACATCTGTAGGATCCCGGCCCAAACCTTTCTGTCCAACGTGAACTCACCAGCCCGCCCCTAGCCACTTCCAGCTCCTAGGTTATTCCAAGTGCAGCCAAGGGCATGGGTGTGCCCAGGCCCAGGTGCAGGAGCCTGAATGTCTCCCACACCCATCTCCACGCACAGCCCCTCATGTCCTCTGACCAAAGAATCGGCCAATAACTGCCTCTGCGCCACCTGTGCACTCGCCCATCTCCGTCCTGGACATGAGAGGCCTCAGGGAACAGACTTGTGACCCGATACGCCCCTCTCGGGCTCTGTGTGGTCCTTGGAATGGAGGGCTTGGTGCAGGGGGGCCTCCTGCTCTGCCCTGACTCTCTGTCCTCCCTGCCTCCCCTTCCCTGGGACCCTCCCTCCCTCTTTACCGCTTAGACCCTGAGCTGTGGTCCTGCCCCCCTTATGGCCTGGCTAATCTCTGTGTGTCTCTTCCAGCGCCAGTAAAGGTCAGCCTCCTCCAGGAAGCCTCCCGAGACCCTCCATGGCTGGGCATGCTTCATCTGGGCTCCACCCTCCCCAGGGGAAGGCTCTCTGCCAAGCAGGCCCTGGGGCGAGCTGGCAGAGGGGGCTTGGTCTGGGGCAAGAAGCTGTGTCACGTCCTCAGCTGGCCCAGACCCGTCAGTGTCCCCATCTGCACTCTCCTCCGTAGCCGGCCACGCCCTGCTCCACTCATCATCACCTCACTTCCCCAGTGGGTCCTCCTCAGAGCCACAGGTCACCTGTCCCTCCAGGAAGGGGCTCTGCGTGGCCCTAGCTGCAGCTCTGCCCCCTCAGGGCCAGGCTCTCTGAAGGGGGGGGCCTTTCCTGTTTCTTGTCTGTAATCCTGGTCCCTCTGCCCCGAGTGCTGCCCTCGCGAGTACCCACTGCCCCTGCTCCCCCAGGGCGAGTGTCCGTGTGCCCCCCTCGCCGTGGAAACCATGCAGCTCACGGCTGGGGGCACCACAGCCTTGGGCAGAGACTGGGGGTGGGCGCCGGGTGGCGCGGAGGGCACTGCCTGGGCGTTGGGGGGTGTGGCCCAGCGGGCGGCTGGGTGTTGGCCGACCGTGTCTGAACTCCCCGCGGTGAGCTCCACAGCGTTGGCCTTGATGGTATCCAGGGACAGATCTGAGTTGAAGAGCAGCTGCGCCATGACGCCGCTGTAGTGCCGCGGGCAGCCGAGCGCCATCTCCTGATAGGTGTTGTGCATGACCTTGTTGGCTGTGGGGACAGAGCCCAGGCCTGAGTTGGTGGAAAGTGCCTCTGCCTCTTGCTCTGCCCACCGCACCTCCTGCCGCCCCCGTGTGACGTGTCCCCGCCAGGCAGCGGGGTGGGGGCTGGGGCACCCTGTGGGCCAGCTCACCATACTGGAAGATGACGTCCCAGGCCTGGAAGTGCTCCTCCCAAGTGTTGGGGCTGACCCAGCGGGACAGTCTCCGTGGCATGAAGATGAGCTGCGCAGTGGATTTCATCACGGACTGCAGGGCCTGGAGGAAGTTCAGGCTGGCGGCGCTGGGGTTGGAGCTGAGCAGGCCCAGCCGCTTTCCATACAAGGCGAAGTTACTGGCTGTGGGGACACCGGTGCCCAGCCTCAGGCCAAGTGTGGCCTCCCAGCCGCTCCGGCCCCCGCCCACCTGGCCCCTGGGACACTCCCCACCTTCCATGGTGTAAAGGAAGATGCTGGACTGGACATCCAGGGTCAGGCTTCCCCGGGCATTCTGCAGCACCTTCTTCCTGAGGGCCTGGGAGAAGTCTCGGGCCACTGTGTCCACCATGGGCATGAACTTCTGGGTGTTTCTGGGCTCGAGCAGGTCTTGGTTCAGCTGAAGCCGGCTGTGGCGCCATTCAGGCCCGTTCCTGCAGGGCAGAGAACATGTACCCAGGAGCAGGGCCAGGTACACACACCGCCAGGAGGAGGGTGAGCCTCCTGCTTCTGTCCTGATCAGCCCTCTGAGCTGACCTCAGCTGCTCGATCAGGGTGGGCTAGGCCTTCAGCTGCCACCTGGAAGCACCCGAGGGTTCAGGGGAGAGCCCAGTGATGCAGGCACTGTGCCAGGCCCCAAGTCCCATCACTCTGAGTGTGGAGGGCCAGTGTCTGCGGGGAGCCTGGCCCTTCTGTCCAGCTGGCCCTACCGGCACACCCTCACCTGGTACAGGGAGAGGCTGAAGGCATCTGCTATCTCCTCACAATGAGCCCGCCCTCATAGCCCCCCGATAGTGGAAACACGGGGCCCACGGGAATCCTGAGAGGTGACGTGCATGGGACTACACTCTTTCTTCCTGTGCACGGAATCTCCTTTCTCTCAGCCAGGCTTCTGGGAATACTGATGGCGGTGATTAGAATGAACATACCCACACGCGGCCACACAGCACACACACACGTGCACACGTGCATGCACAGCACACACATTCATGCACACATGCACACATGCACACTGAAGTGTATATGCACACCCACAAACTGTCCATCTATGCACACACACGTGTGCACACACACATGCTCACAGCACACAGATGCGCAGACATGTATCCACATGTACTCGCAGACGCAGACACATTCACACATGCTTGCACACACTTCCACACACGTGCACACATACACGCCATGCACACACAGATGCACACAGACACGCATCCTTACAAGTGCACACACGTGTGCACAGCACACTTACATTTGTGCACACACACAGGTGCACGCAGATCCACATACATGGGCAGACATGTATCCGCATGCACACAGATGCACACACACGTAGTCACATTCACGTGCACAGGCATGCACAGCACACTCACCGTCATACAAACATGCACACACGGGTGCACATACACACACACACACCGACCTGTGTACATACACAATCTCCACACCGACACATGCACACACACTTGTGCACACACCCACATGCTCACAGCACATTTACGTTCACACACATGCATCCACATGTACTCCCAGTGCAGACACACACACACTTGCACACTTACACAATCATACACATTTAGGCACACATGCATGCACACACGTGCACACGTGCCTTCCCTTAGCTTTCGACTCCCACCTTTCTCCCAGCCCTGCCTTCCCAAGACCCTGACCCCCTCCAGATGCCCACCATCGAGGGCCCTGCCCAGGGTTGCCACCCCCCCCGCCCAGGGGAGTTCCCTTCCTGACAGAGCGGGGAGGCCTTGGACAATCCAGTGTCCCTGAGCGGTCCCTCCTCCGTGTCCTAATGGCAGCCTGCTTTCAGCATGACACCCCCAGCACCACCTCCACCTACTCATGACAAGGTTCGTCCCTTCAACAGGTGACCAGGTAACCCTGGGACAAGCCCCCACTGCCTACTCTGAGGACAGCGGTGCCATCAGTATTGTGCCCCCATCCTCCATGTCTCTGGACCGTCTCTGTAACACGTGAGGTTTTCCTTTAGGACCCAAGGGCCCGGGGTGGGGGGGGCTGCAGCCCAGTAGTGATCCCCAGATGCAGGCGCACGCTGACACTGTGACCGAGGACTATGACCTCCTGGCCCGGCCTCGGGTTCTGCCCTGTAGAAGGGAGAGGACCCTTCTGCTCAGAGGTGGCGTCATTGTCCTTTTTCCTGCTCCAAGGGAAGTGACCTTGCAAATCCCTCTCCCATTGCACCTTCTTGGGCTCTGGGCAGACAGCACCAGGCCGTGGACCTTGTAGGTGCACAGTGGTGACCCCTGGGCTCCTGACGAGACCTGGGTGGTGTGCTGCTTGGCCTCCCCCTCTCTGTGCCCAGGCCCCGGCCCCCCCACCCCAGATCGCCCCTCACATCAAGAACACGCCGAGTTTGTGCCCGCGATGTTGACGGTGGACCAGCCAGGGCTCCAAGGGCATCCTGAAGGGGTGCAGGCTTTCCGCCTGCTGCAGCCGCTCTGCGTCCTCGGGCAGCATCACGTTCACCACGGGTACCCCTCCCATGTCGTACCTATCAGGTGCAGAGGGGCTGGGTGAGTGCCTCCTCCCTTGGACCCCACTCTGCAGGTGTCAGTCCAGGCTCCCTCCTATCTAGCCTCCCTCCTATCTGACCTCTCCCTTTCCCAGGCTTATGACTTGGCAGCTAGGAAGTTCTTCCTGCTGTCTAACTGAAATCCCTCCAGCTTTAGTGCTCTGAATTCTGTCCCCTGAGCGGGGAAGAGCCACTGTCTCCACAGTCAAGAACACGGACCGGCAGCCCAGAGTGCCGCTCCCCACCCCCCGCTACTTCCTAAGGATGCAGAGTGCTGGGCCGACCCTGGGTGTTCTCATGGGGCCGCTCTACCTGAAGATGGACCCCAGCTCCTGGAAGTACTTCTGCATCTCCAGGTGCAGGCTCCCCTGGCTCTGCTCCTTCCAGATGCGCAGCATCCTCACCCACTTGTTGTCGGGGCACTGGGGGATGGCTTCGAAGGGCAGCACCGGCTGGCGGGCCGACGAGGCCCTGGTGCCCAGTGGCCGGGCCCTGTGCAGGGCCAGCCGGGGACCTGGGGTCCACACACCTGCCTGCACCCTCAGCGCCATCCCCACGCTCTCTCCACCCTGTCCCAGCAAAAACCCTTTTATCTCCCTGGAAGGCCATGTCTGACTGTCGTTGCTGGCTGCTGGCGTCATGGGAAAAATTGTCCCTGGACCAGGCCAAGGGCCTGAGGCCAGGCTTAGCGCTGCAGCCCCACAGCGGAAGGGGGAGGAAATGACTGGTCTCATCTTCACAAGGGACGTGTGTGGGGAGGGGCTGCTGAGGGCAGTGCAGTGGCCCCAGGCGGGCGGTGCTCTCTAGCAGGCCGGGAGGCCCTTATCTTATCAGGGGAGAGTGAGGGCCTTGCCTTTCCTCATCCCCATTCTCCAAGGACAGAGCTGGGGGCAGGCGGGGGGCATTAACCTAATATTCTCCGTGCTTTCTGTCAGCCCCCCACCCCACCCCAGGCCCTGCACTGGGTGCGGGCAGTGGAGACGGGGTCAGAGGGTTCCTTCCTGGGGGAGCTGCCATCCGGGGGGACCGTTCAGGGCGTCTAGGGCCCCACCATGGGGCTGACATGGCTGGGCCAGTCTGGCCGCCTGTGAGTCCGGCTCAGCACCTCAGTAGCCAGGAGATGGGCTGCAGGGAAGGAGGGAGCAGCTGCTGGCTCAGCCCTTCCCGTGGGGCTGTGCTAAGTGCTCGACACCCTTGATCTTGCTAAAGCTGCCCGTGGGGTTCAGATTTATGGCTCAGAACCACAAGGAGGGCAGCGTCTGGGGGCAGCTCCACACTATCCATGAGCACTCTCTGGCAAGCACCCAGCCGGGCACCGACCCCTGCACCCTGGGCCTTGTCCCCAGGGCCTCCCGGCAGCCCTGCAGCCTTCCCAGCGGGTGGTCTTGCTGTCAGCCTCCCGCTTTTAGATCAGGAAACTGGGGCGCGAGTGGTACATCCCCCGCCCCAGGTCTCTTCACCATTGCGCACCCCAGGGTCTGTTCCCAGCACCCCCGATCCTGCGTCCAGGACCCTGACCCATGGTGCCCCAGGGGCCCACACCCTCCTGTGGCTCCAGCACCTTCCGAGCAATGCCTGCAGCTTTGCTTGTTTTTAAAGCTTTTCTTTTTTTAATGGGCTTTATTCTTTAGAGCAGCGTGAGCTTTGCAGAAACGGCAGGGAGAGTACAGAGGGTTTCCTACACCCTGTCTCTGCCTCACACCCACTGTTTCCTCGCTGATTAACAGTTGCGTGAACATGTTGCGGTGGGGTGGTACATCGTCACAATGGGTGAACCAACATTGCTACATGTAACTACATCCCCTGGCTCACTTGACACCTCCCTGTGTGTTGCACGGTCCTGTGGGTTTTCACAAATGCAAACTGTCGTGTGTCTGCCGTGTCAGCTCCTTGCAGTAGAGTTTCCCTGACCTAAAAATGCCATGTGCTCTGCCAGGTCATCCCCCGTTTTCTTGAGCTGTGACCTTTTCTTATCTTCAAAGCCCTGTTTGAAGTTTCATTCTGCTGGGCGCCTGTCTTTGCTGTTCTCACTACAAATCCAGCACTTGCAGTAGCATCTGAAGCCCCGGTGGACCAAACTAATGTCCTGAGGGGCCTGCCCGGGAGCCTGAGAGGGGACACTCAACCCTCCGCCCTGGCCTGGGCCCTGCGCCTCCCTGCCTGCCCGGGCCTGGCCGCCCTGCTGCTCCAGTCACAGCCCTCCTGGCTGTCTCCTGGAGGCAGCCAGCCTCACCTGGCACTGCCTCTCCTGCTTCCCGTCAGCAGGTCATTTCCGCACATCAGCTTTTGAGGCAGGCATGATGCTGGAGAGGATGACAAGGTGCCTGCCTGCCCTTTGGGATGGAGCCACTGGAACTCCACCCACGATACATCCAGGCTAGGGCAAGGGGACTGGAATATCTCTGTGTTAGTGTGGGCCTGGGTCTGCCAAGAGGAAGGGGCACTCCTTCCAACTGTCCCTGCTCACCCAGCTCGGTGTCTTGGGGGCTGCGTGGCCCAGGACTGGATCTTCCCCAATGCCCCAACACAGCCCTGCCCGCCGGACTTAGAGACTGTGTGTGAGCCCATCGCCCCCGTAGTTACTGCGTTAACACTGCAGTGGGTACACAAGGGGGCAGGGCGTTCGTTGGCAGAGTTCTTGCCTTCCCTGCAGGAGACCTGGGTTCGAGTCCCAGCTAATGCTCTTCATGTGCAGCCACCACCCGTCTGTCAGGGGAGGCTTGCATGTTGCTGTGATGCTGAGCAGCTCTCAGTGGCACTTCCGGGAAGAAAGGCCTGGTGATCTGCTTCTGAAAACCAGCCAACGAACCTGTGAATCACAACGGCCCCTTACGCAACTAATTCCAGACTGGCGCAGGACTGGGCAGCATTCGTTCCTTGTGCGTGAGGTCCCCATGAATCGGGGGGTGACTTGACTGGCACCAGCCACAACAGGTAAGCGCAGGAAGCAAGGAGGGAGATGGGCAATTTGCTGGGGAGGCGAGTCCCAGCCACACCCGAAAGGGGGGAAGGAACCAGCAGCAAGCTGGGGCCCTGTGGGTGGAGGGGGCTCTAGTCAGAGGATACGGGAGGGCAGGAGGGACCCTGCCCAGACACACAGCAAGGAGGGCGGGGTGTGGAGGAGTGGGATGCTGTCAGACGAGAGGATTGTGGGGAGTTTCAGCAGGGCAGAACCAAGATCTGATTTTTTTTTTAATAAAGAAAATCCTCCCTCCCTTCCTTGGGGAGCCTTCAGCAGGGGTGGTGAGTCAGAAGCTCCGAGGTGCTTTGAGCAAGACCGCCACAGAGGAAGGATGACGCTTTTGTGTGCCCAGCTACGGATAGCGTAAGAGCTGGCCTTGACCAGCCAGATGTGGCTGCATTTAGAACCTGTCCTTGCAGTGGAGGGGCAATGGGCCTGGCCATGCTGGACCACCTCCTGCTCCCAATCTGTGTGCCCACCTCTCCACTCAGGAACCTTCTGGGTGCTTCTACAAGCTCAGAGGACAGCCCAGAGGAGCAAATGGGATTCTATGTGGATCACGTAGGGCTTCTAGAATTGTCTCCCTGGCTGGACCACCGCATGCCCTCCCAGGGGTGACATGAGGTACCACTAAAGAGCTTCGTGAAGAACAAGCATCTGCATTTCACCCTGACCATGACCCGCCCTCGCCTGCAGATGCCAGTTGCTGCCCAGCACCCCGTGCCCCTCCTCAAGGGTCTTCGATGCCCTGGGGGCCACAGGAGAGGCTCCAGGAGCCAGGACACTTTCCCTCCCCTGTGCCTAGGCTCTGTGTCCTGTCCCGGGACAGGGGACACCTCTACCCGGGATCACCTCTACTCCTGGACTTTGGGTTCCAGTCACCATGTTTCCATTCCACCTGGTGTCCCCCCCCCCCACACACACACACTTTAAAAAGGCAAAGCCCTCTGCTGTGTGGGAGCCCTACGGTCCGTC
>NW_004444121.1:3507821-3508856 GCF_000243295.1 Trichechus manatus latirostris
CTTGCAGGCAAACAAGACAAAGAGTGCCCAGAGAGGAGGGCGAAGGGCAAAGTCCGCACAGGTGAGGCCCAGAGAGGGCAAGACAAAGGGGAAGTCAGGACATTTTACTTAGCACACAGTCCGTACGGTGATTTGAGGTGCTGGGCTCAGTAAACATTCAGGAAGAGGGAAGGAGAAGAGGCACTTGGGGCAGGAATCTGGGAAGACCAGGGTGTGGGAAGGGAGCAGGGAGTGGACCAGGGTACACAGAAGTTCCTGAATGGGACTCTGCCACATTCTGCAGTGTGTGACCCATGTGCAGTGGGTCCTGTGAGAAGCAATGAGACATGAGCAAATGGTACCTGGATACTGAGCAAGCAGAACTCATTTCCTGAGCAAATTCAATGTTATTTTGTGTTTCCCTTTAACAGCGAATGGAGTTTATCTTCTCCCCTGTCTCCAGATAAAAAACAGTGGCTCCTATGATGTTTCATAAGAGTTTTAGTTAACAGCCCTGTAGTCATCACTTACAGCAAATGCAGGCTCCTTCAGTAACTGCAACCTCTCAGTATAAGATAGTGATAAAAATTCCAGAGGTGATTTAGCATTAAATTTTCCACCCTTCTCACACTCGAGCCTGCTTCAGGCGGGAAACCTGCAGTGGGAAGGAAGTGTGTGTGCGTGTGCGTGAGTGTGTGCATGTATAATTTCCTCCTTCTGCTTCCCTGCTTTCAGCCAATTTGAGATTGGGGGGAATATAAGGGGTTAGGAAAAGTCTTACTTGAAATTGCACCATTGTGAGATGAATTCCACTTTCTAAGCCTGGCAGGTGTTTAAAGAAGAAACCTTATCTGATGTGTGCTTCTGTGGAGATCTCTTGAACGTGGTGTCTTAGTCTTCTAGTGCTCCTGGTTCTGCTGCTGCCGTTTCTGTGCTGCTGCTTCTTACCGTCTGTGCCATCTCCAGCATAACAGCTCTCCTCACTCCCTTCTGAATCCTCACAGAATTGTCTTTAATGTCCATAATTCCACCAACAGTCTCTTCAAGGCAATCTAG
>NW_004444121.1:3509702-3514679 GCF_000243295.1 Trichechus manatus latirostris
TGAAAGAGATTGACTCAAGATACTAGCTAATCTTGTAGATTGAGTCCTGCCTCATTAGCATAACTGCCTCTAATCCTGCCTCATTAACATCATAGAGGTTAGAATTTACAACATATAGGATAATAACATCAGATCACAAAATGGTGGACAACCAAACAATGGTGGGAATCATGGCCTAGCCAAGTTGACACACATTTTGGGGGAGCACAATTCAACCCATAACACATGGCCTGATGCATCTTTAGTCCAGGTAGTCAATCGGGACTCCACCGATAGCCATAGGATTTATGTACACATCTCCACTTTATTGCTTCTTGGAGCCTACCATCCTTCTAGTATTGACAAGGTTGCAAAAGGAATCCATGCTGACTCTTTCTGCCTGGGGCCTTCATCTGGTCCACTAAAAACACTAGTGCGTCTCCCATCCCCATCATAGGCACAACTGTTTTCCTTGGTCAGTATTTTCCTGGAATATTTTTTTCCATCTTGTGACTCTCAACCATTCTGTAACTTAGGTGTTTCTCATTTAAAAATCATATAGCTAGATTTTGTCATTTTTTTGTCCAGTCAGGCAATCTTTGTCTTTTAACTTTCAAGTTTAGTCCATTTACATTTATTATGATACCTAATGTATGTGGATTATTTTTACTTTATTTTATCCTTTCAGTTATCCCAAATTATCTATTCCTTTATCTTACACTTTGGAAGATGTATATTCCATTTGTATTATTTTAGTTGTTACCCCAGACATTTTAAAGAAGCTGCAAAAACAAATGTCCAAGCTCCCCAAGTCCCCAGAGAACTGGGGGGATTGCTAACAGGACTAATACCTCTCCCCTAAAGACTTTCACCAGCTTGCACCAACCACCCCAAGGGAGACCTCACTTACACTGCACACCCACACTGAGGTGAACTGTGCTGTTAGGTGCACAGTGCTCACTTGCCAGAATGTGAACATGATCCTTAACACAGACCTTCTTCATGTCTATGACACCCCATTTGAGGAGACCCTCCAGGTGCGGTTGTAGCTCCCCACACCTGATGGAGCCTCCAGGCGATTGTAGTAGAGGTTCTGGTCCCAGGTGTGCCACCTCTACAGCCCTGCCTCCTTCCAACTGTGCTGTGATAAGACTCATTTCTATTACTAAGATAAAAGTCATATTCACTTTGTGTAAGAGATTCTATCTCCTGAAGAATATAAGGCAGGGACATAGGGGTGATAATGAGAGCCAACAGGCTCTGGGCTTCCACCAGAGGCTCTCAGTGATAGTAGAGACCCCTGCCCTGGACCTCTCTAGGGAAGGACCCAGGTACAGGGAGCGCAGGCTCTATGTCCAGCTCAGAGACTCACCAGGCCAAATGGTTGACTAGATGGCTGGTGGTTGATTGGAGCCCTATAGGCATAGGTCTACTGTGTGGTGGGGTCTGTATTGAGAATAAAGAGGGCTTCTACAAACCCCACTCCCTTGAGGGTCTACCAAGGAAGACTGACATTAAACCAGCAATTACCAAACAAGAATTTTCTGCATTCAGTAGGGACTGCAGAGGGAAAGTTCAGGGGGGATAACCAAGACTAGGATTAGTGTGAGTCATCTAGACTCACCTGGAAGAGCCAGGGGAGGATTCAGGGGAGGACCCAGGAGAGGAGCCAGGAGTAGGGGGCTACATAAGGCCAGTGCTGTGGCCCAGTGTGAGCTCTCCTGGAGACGTGGTGCCGTGCGCCACCAACATGAAGGCTCTGACTCTGCTGGATGTGCTGCTGTGCCTGGGGGGAGGTGAGACACGGGGGCTTCCTGCTGGTGAGGGGCAGAGAGCTAGGAGCAAGGGGCAGGACCGGGGGCTGAGGGTCAGCCTGGCCTTTAGGGAAGCCAGACTTGTTCTTCAGGCCTGGGGAGGGAGGCAGTGCTTTCTCTTCAGGGGCAATGCTGCCAGGTGCAGGGGTCTGTGCCCGTGTGGGTGCTGGTAAGGGACTCTGGACCTAGAGTCTCAGAGTCATCCCTCATTCTCAGCTTTTCTGCCCCTGCAACCACACATCCTCTAGTTGCTCTGTGGCTCAGACCGGTGTGAACCTTAGGATTTTCAATGACTGATTTTTGGAAGTAGATCACCAGGTCTCCCTTCCAAGCCTGTCTTAGTCTAGAAGCACTGCTGAAACCTGTTCAGCATCATAGCAACGCACAAGCCTCCACGGACAGACAGGTGGTGGCTGATCACGAGGTCCTCAGCCCCCACCTTTGCCCACCTTCCTTCTTCCTCCTGGGACCTCTCCAACCCCCTCCTGGCAGTCGTTGCTGACTTTCCTGGCCCTCCTGAACTCCCCTCCTCCACTGGAGCACCTGGGACCCTAGTCCTGCACCAGGTCTCTCCTGGACTTCTCTGTCTGGGGAGAGACCAGCCTCCTCACCCGGACCCCAGGTAGGGACCTGGCTCCATTCTCTGCCACAGCCGGGACCTGGGTCTCCCCCATCACCTGGCCACTGACTTTGAGCTCTGTGCCACTCCCTTCCCAGCCTGGGCCTTAAATGTCACTTCTGCAACAGTGACAATGACCACACCTGCGCCAATCCAACAGAGCACCCAGCAGGGTCCCAAGCTTGCTTCTCACAGATCACAAGTAAGCCCCCCTCCTCCCCTCTCCTCTGTCCCCCCTTCTCCCCTCCTCCCTCCTCCCCCTCCCCCTTCTCTCCCTCCCCCTTCCTCCTTTCCTCGTCCTCCTTCCTCCCTCCTCCTCCCCCTCCTCCCTCTCCCCCTCCCTTCCTCTCTTCTCTCCTCCTCTTCCCTCCTCCCTGTCCCTCCTCGCTCATCCCCTCCTCCTCCTCCTCCTTCCTAGAAGCAGCTCTGGGGTGAAGTGGGTTCTGGGACTGAGGACAGGGAGGCACAGGGATAGAAGCAGCAGCAGAGGGAGGGGCAGGGAAGATAAACCCACAAAGGGTTAAAATGCAAAGGGCAAACCCCGCAAAGGGGGAGGGGCTGCAAGGTAAGATAGGCAGGGGCTGGGGAGCAGGGCAGGGGCCTGGGGCAAGCCTACTGTCCTGCCTAGAGAAGGTTCATCCAAGCCTTACTCTATGAGTGAGGTAAGAAAGGATCCTTTGGACTATTCCCTGTTGGCCCAAATGTGCCTTGAGAGCCTGAGCCAGACCACACCAGCAGCCTGAGTTCTCCGCCCACAACCCCAGTGCCATGCCCCTCCCCTGGGCCCTGTCAGGAGTGGGATGCCCCAGGAGGGGCAGAGCTCAGTGGCCCCCCAGGGTAACTGGCTCCCACTCAGAGGACTTGAGTTCTGGGGCGTCCACCCCAAGGTCAGGGGGAAGGCCCAGGGCAGCCAGCAGACCTGGCAGTCTGTGAATGTTCCTTCCCTGTAACAGCTTCTGAAGTCCAAGGCAAGAAGCTGCCCCACGTATCAGGGGCGGGACAACCTGCCAGCAGCTCCTTCCTGGGAAACCCAGAAACGCCTTCCGAGAGCTTAAACGCTCCTGCTGCACCACTGCTGTGTGCAATGGAGCCAGGGGCCACCACCACGGCCCTGATGCTTGCGGCCGGCGCCCTGGGCCCCCTCCTGGGGGCCTCTCCGGGAACCAGAGGTGTGCGACAGGGTGTGGAGGTGGGAGAGGGCCGGTCCACAGGATCCCCGGTGCCTGGAAGTGGGTGGAATGAACTGAACATGGCGCTCCATCTAGGGGGCAGGGGGCCGGCCGGGTATCAGAAACCCCCTGGCCTCAGAGTCCCTGTGCACTCAGCGAGAAACTGCCAGCCTGCAGATGCCCCACCCTCCCAAACACACCAGTGGTCCAGGACCCTGCTTCGCTCCACCAGCTCCCATCATAACCCTTCTCTTCCTGTGCGGCCCCTCACCAGCTTCTCCTGCACTTCAGCACCCAGATCTGCGGTTCTCTTCTCTGCGAAGGACAGCTTACCCCGCGGGCAGTCCTTAGCCAGTGACCACGGGGCAGGAGCCCAAAGGCCAGCACCCTCAAGCCGGGACTGACTCTGAGGTGCCCTTACTCTCCGGAGCTCCTGGGCCCAAGTCTCCCTGTCCTGCGTGACCCCCGCCACCCCACCTTTCCTGCCCCTCCCCCAGGCGTGTTTCTCAAATAAAATCTTGTGCTTGGGAGTCCTCACCTCAGGGTCTGCTTTTCCAGATCCAAACCTAGAGCAGAGCTGCACCCCTGACACTCAGGAAACGGGGACTACAGTCTCTCTGCTGGAGTCCCAGGGTCTGTCTGGGCACAGCGCCTCTTGCCATTGAAACCCTTAAAAGTGAGCACACAGCATGCGGTCTGTGGGATCCAGTAGACCAGATGGGAAGGCTGAGGGCTTCCGAGGAGGACTTGATGGACGGTGGTCCCCTAAGGAACGCTGGGCCCAGACAGCTGAGCGGGAGAATTTAGGCCCAAGTCCGTCCCATTAGCCTCCTCCTTCCTCCCTAGACAACGGGGATGGGACCTGGGGAAGGACACTGGGCAGGGCTGGTTACCTCCAGGCTCCGATGCTTCCCTGGGCTCTGTTAAACCAGAGCCCAGATCCCTGTGTGGTGGGGGCCAAGGCAGAGGATGGCTGGTGGGCGCGGGGGCTTCTGCATGGAGCCCGCACTGACTCGGGCTGCTGATCTCACCCACAACTCAGCTGAGAGGGGCAGGACCTTCCGAAAGGACCGTGCCAAACATGGAGAAAAAGGGTTCGGGCGGCATCTTCTACGGCATTTCCTCGTTGAGCCTACAGCCAAGTAAGAACTAGTCGCTCATGTCTGTCTTCTTTTGTGGTGGAGAAAACAGAAGCTTGTGGTTACAGGACTCGGTGGAGGGCTGTTAGCAGGGAGATGTGGGGTGGACTGTGATTATGCAACGCACCTCTCATATCCCATACCACACCCCGAAGGGGCAGCGGCTCACGGAATCTGGATTAGCTGGCTGAGGGCACCGCAGAGCACTCTGAACAGATGGACTGACAGACAGGGCCAGAGGCCTCCAGAGGGTGCTG
>NW_004444121.1:3515140-3528621 GCF_000243295.1 Trichechus manatus latirostris
GAGAGAGATGAAAATATACACACCAAATCACCCACCAACACAACTTCCATATTTACAACTCAATGACGTTGATCACATTTTTCATGTTAAGCCACTCTTGTTGCTATCCTTTTCCAAAATGTTCCACCACCATTAACATAAACTCTATGCCACCAAGCCCAAACGCCCCCCTCCCTCATAACCACTCACAGTCTTCCAAAGCGAGCAGGCTCTGGCCAGCACACAGAGTAAGGATCCCACTGAGCCGCAAGCAACGACCCCCACCAGGGCCCTGTGGACTCCCTGTGTCCAGAAACCAGTGGCAGGAAGTGGCGTCACCATTGTGGCAGGACGATTGAACCTTAGCAACAGGAGGAGGTGGGCTGATCTTGCACAATGAAGACAGGGAGGAAAGTGTCTCAACCCCAGTGACCCATGCAGGTCCTGAGCAGAGAAAGATCAACCTTGGCAAAGAGACGTCTGAAGCCCCTGGGCTGTGCAAACAGTTCACATGCTCGGCTGCTGACTGAAAGGTTGGAGATTTGAGTCCACCCAGAGGCGCCTTGGAAGAAAGGCTTGGTGATCGGCTTCTGAAAAATCAACTATCGAAACTCTAGGAAGCCTAGCTCTTCTACTCGGACCGCCGTGGGGTCACCATGAATTGGAGTCGACTCGACAGCAACGGGTTATACACTGTGTAAATCAATGCCACTTTGTACGAGGACAGTTTGGCAGTCGTTACCAAAATTTTAAACATGCAGGCAGTATATTGCTGTTTTCCCCCCAGAAATTTGACTTTTGGGAATCTATTTTACAGGATTGGGGCACAAGATTTTTACACAAATAAGTACAAAGTTGAAGACAACCTAAGCATGCAGCAAAAGAGGACTAAATAGATCACAGTGCATGAAATAACTTATAACTGCTGAAAGAATTAGATGTATCTGTGGGTCCTGACATTAAAATGCCTGTAAGACACAATGGTGACTTTAAAAATCAAGCCACGTCATGACCCCATCAATTCCCCTGATTACACTGTGTGCAGACCATCAATTCCCCTGATTACACTCTGTGCAGACCATCAATTCCCCTGATTACACTCTGTGCAGACCATCAATTCCCCTGATTACACTGTGTGCAGACGAATGGAGCGACGGGACTTGGACCTGCAGAGAAAGGGGTCAGGAAATAAATAGCCCAGATGGTTATCACCAACCCCCCTCCACGCACACACACAGGCACACATGCACTCACACACGCAGAACGGGCTGAGGCAGAAAGAGCTGAAGCATGAGTTTGATTTTCGATCTGTTGTACTATACTTCTCTCTTACCTGATTTTTTAAATAATGGGGATGTATTACTGAGTTTCTTTTATAATTAACAAGGTGGGTGGAAATTGCTTCTGACTCACGGATTTCCACCCTGGAATGAGAACAGTTACCTGAGTAGCCCTGTTGGGTAATATAGATTCTTGTGGCTGACTGGGTAGTTTCTATCCATCTTGAAATATGGATTAAAACATATCCAAGCTGACTCCCCTGTTACTGTGATTACCTAGGCCAATCACTGGTGTGGAAGGGAAGGTGGGTAAGAGGGGAGACTAGCCCTATGAGGGGGCATCTAGGGAAGTTCCCAGTCCCCAAATCAACTCTCCACCTGCAAGCCTGTGAGTGGAGAGGTCAGCTCTGGGAGGCACCCCTGGCCAACAATGATCGTTTATGGAGACAGGACAGTTAGGTATACCCGAGCTCTTAATCAAATCACCTCAGCGAATCGTCACATTTTGAAATCAACAAGGAGGTCTGGGACCCCGGGGCCTTGCCCGCCTCCGGTCGCACAGCCAGGACCCGGCCCTATGTGCCCCTTCTGCATCTTCATCCACGTTGCCAGGGAGACAGCATCTCTAGACAGCGGCGGATCTGATCAGACCGCGGTCTCAAACGGCGTCTCAATGGTGCGCTGCTTCGTGGAGCCAGAGCCGTTGCCGGAGCGACCAGCCATCCTCGGGTGTGGCCGGGCAGTGGGTCTGGTAGAATGTGTGCAAACTTGAATGACCCTGGGGCCTAAAACCCGGCTGGACAGGAGACGTGTGACGAGTCCTGCCCCCGGGGGGCGGGGCCGAGTCGGGAAGCCGGCGCCTATCTCCGGACCAGGGGCGAGCGCTCGCCTGGGCAGTGACGGGATCTGGTCCGAGACAGCGACGCTGAGTCCCTGGGCAGTGCCACCTGCGGGCCTTGGTCAGGCGCCTGCCTCACACCATCAGCTAATCCTGGCAAAGTACCACGCCTAGAATCCCTCTCCTCCACCGACAGTGAACTGCTGGGGAGTGGGGGCGTGCTGATATGTTATCATCTGAAGGAATGAAGTGCTATTAAATGTTGAAAGCTGTCAACAACCTTGAGCTGGTTGTCCACGCCATGTCCTGCAGATACTACGTATTGCTGACGTCGGTATCCCACAGGCCTCTTTGCGTTCGCTGTGGCACCTCAGGGTGTCCTGGCACCCAAACTGAAAACCATGGACCCAAATAAGAAATGAGAGATAACGTAGCACTTTGTCTTGTACCAGGTCCCTAGGTGGTCTTTGAAGATGCTATCAGTTACGTTAGCATAAGCCTAGGGAACACTCTTCAAGTAGAAAGCCTGCCAGGTGTGTGGCGCCAAAGGAGGGCGGGTGGTTAGAACCTACCCAGCGGCTCCACAGAAGAAGGCCCTGGCGATCTGCTTCCTTAACGACTGTTGTTGCTGTTAGGTACAAGCAAGTCGGTTCCGACTCACAGCAACCCAGTGTACAACAGAACAGAATGCTACCCGGTCCTGTGCCAGCCTCACAATCGCTATGTTTGAGCCCATTGTTGCACCCACTGTGTCAATCCCTCTCGTCCAGGGTCTTCCTCTTTTTCACTGACCCTCTACATTACCAAGTATGATGCCATTCTCCAGGGACTGGTCCCTCCTGATAACATGTCCAAAGTACATAAGACGAAGTCTTGACATCTTTGCTTCCAAGAAGCATTTTTGCTGTACTTCTTCCAAGACAGACTTGTTCATTCTCCTGGAAGTCCAAGGTATATTCAATATTCTTCATCAACACCGTAATTCAAAGGCATCAATTCTTCAGTCTTCCTTATTCATTGTCCAGTTATCAAAAGCATACGAGCTGATTGAAAATATCATGGCTTGGGTCAGGTGCACCTTAGTCCTCAAAGTGACATCTTTGCTTTTCAACACCTTAAAGAAGTCTTTTGCAGCAGATTTGCCCAGTGCAATGTATCTTTTGATATCTTGACTACTGCATCCATGGGCATTGTTTGTGGAACTGAATAGAATGCATTCTTTGACAACTTCAGTCTTTTCTCCGTTTATCATGATGTTGCTTATTGGTCCAGTTGTGAGGATTTTTGTTTTCTTTATGTTGAGGTGTAATCCGTACTGAAGGCTGTGGTCTTTGATCTTCAAGTCCTCTTCACTTTCAGCAAACAAGGTTGTGTTATCTGCATATCGCAGGTTGTTAATGAGTCTTTCTCCAATCCTGATGCCCCTTTTTTCTCCATATAGTCCAGTCTCTCAGGTTATTTGCTCAGCGTACAGATAGAATAGGTATGGTGAAAGGATACAACCTTTCCTGACTTTAAACCACACAGTATCCCCTTGGTCTGTTCAAACGACTGCCTCTTGATCCATGTACAAGTTCCTCATGAGCACAATTAAATGTTACAGAATTCCTATTCTTTGCAATGTTATCCATAATTTCTTATGATCCACACAGTTGAATGTCTTAGCATAGTCAATAAAACACAGGTAAACATCTTTCTGGTATTCTCTGCTTTCAGCCAGGATCCATCTGATGTCAGCTTGAATTTTCTAGCAGTTCACTGTTGATATACGGCTGCAGCCGCTTTTGAATGATCTTCAGCAAAACTTTGCTTGCAATATTAATGATATTGTTCAATAATTTCTGCATTTGATTGGATCACCTTTCTTGGGAATGGGCATAAATACTGATCTCTTCCAGTCAGTTGGCCAGGTAGTTGTCTTCCAAATTTCTTGGTATAGACGAGTGAGCACTTCTGCGCTGCATCAGTTTGTTGAAACATCTCAGTTGGTATTCCGTCAATTCCTGGAGCCTTGTTTTTCCCCAGTGCCGTCAGTGCAGCTTCGACCTCTTCCTTCAGTACCATCGGTTCCTGATCATATGTTACCTCCTGAAATGGTTGAACGTCAACCAATTCTTTTTGGTATAGTGACTCTGTGTATTCCTTCCATCTTCTTTTGATGCTTCCTGCATTGTTTAATATTTTCCCCGTAGAATCCTTCCATATTGCAACTCGAGGCTTGAATTTTTTCTTCAGTTCTTTCAGCTTGAGAGATGCCGAGCTTGTTCTTCCCCTTTGATTTTCTATCTCCAGGTCTTCGCACATGTCATCATAATACTTTACTTTGTCTTCTCGAGCCGCCCTTTGAAATCTTCTGTTCAGCTCTTTTACTTCACCAATTTTTTTCCTTTTGCTTTAGCTACTTGACGTTCAAAAGCAAGCTTCAGAGTCTCTTCTGACATCCGTTTGGGTCTTTTCTTTCTCTCCCGTCTTTTTAATGACCTCTTGCTTTCCTCATGTATGACATCCTTGATCCACAACTCATCTGGTCTTTGGTCATTAGTGTTCAAACCATCAAATCTATTCTTGAGATGGTCTGTAAGCTCAGGTGGAACATACTCAAGGTTATACCAAATCCAACCCTATCCCAAGGCCCCGAGGCTGGTGAGGGCCACCAGTCCTGCCTTTCCCACTGTGGTCACTGCTGATCCTCTTTTAGGAGCAAGGTTTTTCTGACTCATTCTTGTCTCTGGACCAGGAGCAGGCAAACTTTTTTCTGTGAAGGGTCAAATAACAAACATTTTCAGCTCCACAGGCCACAGGGTCTCTGCTGCACGTACTCAACTCTGCCCTTGTAGCAGGAAAGCAACCACAGGCAATATGTAGACACATGCTGATGTCTGAGTTCCAGTAAAACTTCATTTACCAAAACAGACGAAGGGCTGGATGTGGCCTGTGGATTGTGCTTTGCCGACTCCTGCAGACCATGGGGTTCATCGACCCAT
Organism: Trichechus manatus latirostris; assembly: GCF_000243295.1. Lineage (NCBI taxonomy): Eukaryota > Metazoa > Chordata > Mammalia > Sirenia > Trichechidae > Trichechus > Trichechus manatus. Next base: position 3,520,222 of record NW_004444121.1, read on the forward strand.
TTATACCTTTGGTAAAAGCCAAAGCAATAATTCCAACAATCTGTCACTTAATCAGCAGACTGAGGATGACTTTAAAACACCAAGCCTGTGGCTGGGGCAGGAGAGATGCTGGGTCAGTCGCTGTCCCATCTCCTCTAACTCTCATCTCACCATGGGCCGTGCAGTCCTGGATGATGACCTCTGACCCAGGACTCAGCCCCATGACCCTGAGGCCCTGAGCTGGCCTGTGGGTGCTCAGTCCCCAAAGTGAGACACCTCTAGTTTCTCTTTGGGGTCCAGCTGGCTGTCAGCAGAGATGTCGGGACGCCGCGTGTCTGACCCTGGCCCTGAGTTCAGTGGCCAGCTCACTCCAGTGTGACAACTGCTCCCCAGCCACCAGCCTGCAAGGAGGGGTGGCAGGGCCGCCATCAGCCAGGCTGGAGGCAACGGGGGTTACAAGTGGGTCCCCTCCTCTGCTCATTTGGACATCAACTCTGACCACCCACTGTGACCACAGACTCTGGACATTGGGGTCCGTGAGAATGGGAGCAGCTGACCGCACTCTTCACACTGGCAGAGAACATGGTCAGGTGAGCGTCAGTGTCCTGGCCCCGACCACTCATGGAAAGGCCAGGGAAGGACAGGTCAGCCCCTTTGATGTCCACCAGTCCCTGAAGGTGTGCCTTGAGGGGTATCTGAGGGACTCTGGCCAGGGGAAGGCTCAGAGGGAGGGTCTTCAGAGGGTGGGAGAGCCCCTCCCCACACGAGACCCCACGCGGTGCCGAGCTGGTGAGTCGTTCACCCGATCACCGTCGGTCAGCGTTTGGAGATGCTGTGCCAGGGCCGTGTTTTGTTTCCACGAGTTAACAGACGCGCTGCAGACCCATGGGAGTGGTTGGGGCTGGAGGTCTGAAGTGGCCTGGAGACTGGCCCTTGGAACAGAGAAACCCCTGGGCCTCCAAGGTGGGAAGTGCCGGACTTGGCTCAGCAGATCAGCATGGGCTGGTTGTCCTGGGCCATCCTGGCCTCTGAGCACCACCTACTCCAAGAGCCCGTCAACTGGGGAACAGCCAGGCTGCCGTGGCGGCAGGAGGCTCAGCCTGGTCTTTGTTGGGAAAGAGACCCTGATGACATTCAGGGTACAAGGGGCCCCTACCCAGCACGTCCCCAGGCTGGAGGAGAGGGGACTACTCTGTGCCTTTCCCTCCTGAAGGAGAGGGCGTCAGAGGAGAAGGAGAGGGGAAGGGAGAGGAGAAGACAAGACACGGTGGGGGTCACCCCACCCTACCATAGTCAGGGCTCAGCATGTGACCAGGATCAGGGTTCTGCATAGCACCAGGATCAGGGCTCAGTGTATGATCAGAATCAGGGCTCACTGTGTGACCAGGATCAGGGCTCAGCCTGTGACCACAATCAGGGCTAAGTGTATGATCAGGATCAGGACTCAGTGTGTGACTAGGATCAGGGCTCAGTGTTTGACCAGGGTCAAGGCTCAGAGTGTGTCCAGGATCAGGACTCAGCCTGTGACCAGGATCAGGACTCGAGCTGTGACCAGGATCAGGGCTCAGTGTGTGACCAGGATCAGGGCTCAGCCTGTGACCAGGATCAAGGTTCAGCCTGTGACCAGGAGCAGGGCTCAGTGTGTGACCAGGAGCAGGGCTCAGTATGTGACCAAGATCAGGGATCAGTGAGTGACCAGGGTCAGGGCTCAGAGTGTGAGTGGGGTCAGGATTCAGAGTGTGATCAGAGTCAGGGCTAAGAGTATGCCCAGGGTCAGGGCTTAGCATGTGACCAGGGTCAGGGCTTAGAGCGTGACCAGAGTCGGGGCTCAGCATGAGGCCAGTGGGCGTCACAGTGGTGGCACTGTGACGTGAAGCCCTCCTCTGTCTCTCAACAGGAATCTCATTGAGACCTGTGTCGCCCACAAATGCTTGCTGGGGGGATTCAACAGAGAACTGGAAGTGCTCTGTTTCAGAGGGTTTCGGTCTCTGAGGACAAAGCCATGCATATGCCCTAGGAGGCAGAGTTCGGTAACGCCTTTAATAAGAGATTGCGCACAGTTCCAGCAGATCAAGAACCTGACTGAGGCCACCTGCCCCGACAAGTCTCCCAGCTGGGTGTGGCTGGGCCCTGGGTCTCCCAGCACCATCCCAGGAGAGGCTCTGCATAGGGTGCATGCAGTCTGCAGGAGCTGAGATTCTCCCCACTCACTCTCCCAGCCCCCCAGGATGGAGGCAGTGGTGCCGTTCCCATTTAGAGGGAGGAGGCTGAGGACCAGCATTCGCCAGAAGCTCCACAGGCCAGTGTCCCACCTGGGTTGGAACTGGGGTCTTTGCCGCCTCCTTTGATTTCCCTGCCACGCCTCCCCTCTTGCTGATAGCCAAGGTGCCCCCCTGTCCACCCGCCCCCTCCTCCCCACGGCGAAGAGGCTCACTGTTCCATGTGGTCAGACAGTAGTGGGTGTTGGCTGGTAGCAATTCTGTGTGGCAACACACTCATGACATCTCAGAGCTTGGGCTGGGGGGACATGGGCGGTGGTCAGAGACCAAGTGAGTTCCTGACCAGGCCTCCCACCCCACAGCCACAAAGGCAAGGTTAACTCCCTTGAGAGCACTGTCTACCCGCCCCCTCCCCATGGACACAGGAGCTGAGCCCTGTGCTTTTCCCTCCACAGGTGACAGACAGGCTCCAACACGGCAAGGACACAGCTGGGACCCCAGGTGCCACAGCTTCTGGAGGACCCCAGAAATCACGGGCACAGGGCCTAGTTCCTGGGGAGGGAACAGAGGATGGAACAGCTGGGAGCCCAGGGAATCAGAGGGGGTGGAGCCCCTCGGCCCTTCAAACATCTCCAGGAGCCCACCAGGCTCATGGTTGCCATGAAGTCAATTCTGACTCATGACCACTCCCTGTGATTTTTCAGAAGTAGATCAACAGGCCTTTCTTCTGAGGTACCTCTGGGTAGACTTGAACCTCCAACCTTTTGGTTAGCAGCTGAGTGCTTAACCATTTCCACCACCAGCGACTCCAGGCAAAAGAAGCCGATGAGACGGCATCAGGGCCAGGAGCCATGGTGGCTGCGCCCTGGTCCTACGACCTCTCTGTGCCCTGGCTTCCCCCACGGGGCAGCCGAGTCAGGGACAGACCCCAGCAGGACCCCTCCCGCTCGGCCAGACCTTGGGGACCAGGTGAGGCTCACCTGGCCGGGCCAGCGGGGCCAGAGGCAGCAGGCGGAGCAGCTGGGCCCTCACTGCGGGTGGGGCAGGCGGATGCGGCCCTCGACGCGCTGCTCTGGTGCTCCGTCCAGTGACCCTTGTCTGGCCTGGACCGGTCAGCTTGCCTTTATAAAGCCTCCCTCCCCCTGTGGTGGGGTGGGGCAGCCACATCCCTCCACTGCCCCTGACTCCGTTCAAACATGTGTTGTCACCTGAGGTTCTACCCAAGCAGTAAATACCTCTGGAGTCTTCGCAACACACACAGCACACCCCAATGTCGAACATGGAGAAGCGTGGGGAGAAAGGGCAGTTAGGATACGTTTGGAGCCTCTGGGGGTGCACATGATGAACGCACTGGGCTGCTAACCAAAAGGTTAGAGGTTCGAATCCACCCAGAGGGGCCTCAGAAGAAAGGCCTGGCAATCTCCTTCCAAAAGCCAGCCCCTGATAATCCTGTGGAGCAAAATTAATGATTCTGCCAGATTTTAGTCCACAAGGTTGTGGAAAGTCATCTTTCTGTGGAGCACTTCTTGACTGCCAGTCAGAGTGCTGCCTGATTTGCAAATCGTGTATTAAATAAACTTCAATCAACTCCTAAAAAACAAAGGAAACCCTTATGGAGCACAGTTCCCCGCTGACACACATGAGGTTGTCATGAGCCGGGTGATTTATTAGGAAGGCAGACGGACGGTGAGGAGCGAGGGTGCTCTGGGAAGAAAGACAGCCGAGCCCCCGGTGTCGGGGTGGTGACTGTGAGCCTGAGGGCGGGCAGGGTCTTTGCAGCAGGCTCAGGTGCCCCCTGGAGTGAGACCTCACAGGCTGCAAGCCAGGAGGTCCCTACGAGGGAGTGAAGTCCAAGGACATGGGCAGCCTGGGGGTCCCACCCCAGCTGGGAGCCCAGAGGACCGCGGTGGCCAGCGCTTCCCTGGTAGGCAAAGGCAGGGCAGGGTGGGGATGTGAAGTCAGCGGCGACTCCCCCAGCTCCAGCCCTGGTGCCCGTCCCTGAGGGAGTCCCCGAGGGCTGCCTCGCTGGCTCTGGCGTGGGGGACGTCTGCTTCCTCCCTTTCGCCCCACACACAGCAGTGAACTCACGGCTCAGCATGGTTCTGGCCCCTGTGAGGCCTTGGGCAAGAATCACACCTCCTGGGCCATAAAAACACAGACCCCCGGGGGCCTGCCCGAGCTCCAGGAGGGACTGGAGCCAGGAGCCTGCATTTTGGCTGGCACCCACCTGGCCCCAGATTCCTGTTCACTTCTTTCCTCCTCTGAGTTCCCCGCCCCCAGCCCAGAGCAGGACAAACATCCCCACTGGCACCTCTGCCTCACCCAGGACTCGCCGGCCCGCCTCTTGGGGTGTCACCTCTCAGAGGGTCCCTCACAGCCCTGGGTGAGGAAACCGAGGCCCGGGAAGGCCCAGTCCCTTGCCAAGGTCACACAGCTGGTGGAGTGGACAGGACGGAACCCCTGGTCCCCCCTCCAAACCCACACTGGCCCTCATGGCCCCCGAGAGGTGGCAGGACTAAGCCCCTCCCCGTGGTGGTGGTGGAGGTGGTGGTGATGGTGGTTTTGGTGGTGGTGGTGATGGTGGTGGTTTTCCCAGCCGCAGTATTGCTGAAATAAATGGAGACAGGATGTTTCAGTTTTTCACGCCATGAGTCAGTGCCACGTAATGTTGAAGGCTTGACCTTCAGATTCCTACAAACTTGAATTCACCTCCGGCACTTCCTCATTGTATGACCATGGCCATGTTAGTTATCTCAGTGTGTGTGAGGATCGTAAGACTCACGTAAGGTGCTTGTGTGCAATAAATGCAATACTGATCACAATGTGCTCAGCCAGGATTGGCACAGATGCCTTACCCAGAATCATGGTTCTACGGTCCTGCCCCACATTTTCATCCCACTGGCTCTGCTTGACCTCTCTAGATTTCCATTCACTTTTGCCCCTGTTCTGGCCCTGCTGACCCACCCCTTTGCCACCTACACACACTTTCTGTCCTTCCACCCCAACATGGGGGACACTCTGTCAGCGCTCTGACCCCCTTTCCGTTTTGTGTGGCTTCACTGGAGGGGTGCACCACTGGAGTGTACAGGGTGCTACCTGCTCTTGGGATCCGATCCCAAAGGCTGGCACGTCTGGGACTTGTTCCATCCATAGTGCCCGGCTTCACCCCGTTCTTTCCAAAGGTTTTTTATGCCCCCTATGTCCTGCTGACTTGGCTGCTCAGCCACCCTCCCCTCCCTCAGACTGTCTTTGCCCAACCTATGTCCTCATGTCAGGTAAAATCATAAAAACCCAACCAAGCCAGGCGTCCCTGTCCTGCCTTCAATTCCTCACCTCCTTCTCCCTTCCAACATCCAACAGGTCTCCAAAGTTCTGCCCACCCAGAATCACACCTGTGCCCCTCTGTTCCTGCTGCCCTGCCCCGATGCTGCGCATCCCCGGCTTCTCTCAGCCACACCCCTTTCCCACCAATGACGCAGCTGCTGTCTCAGCCCCACTGGTTCGTGCCACTCCCTGCTCAAAGCTTCCAGGCGCTTCAGTTCCTAGCAGTCCGCACACTTTCAAGTCCTCAGCTCCTCGTGATTGGGAACAAGGTGATCAGGAGCTGGAAGTCTGGAGCTGGAGTCTGATCCCAGCTCTGCCACTCCCCAGCTATGTGAGCTTGGGCACATGATTTAGCCTCTCTGTGCCTCAGTTTCCTCATCTGTAGTTTGGGACTGATAATAGCACCTGCCTCATAAGATGTGGGGGAGGATTAAATGTGTTGATACGTACAAAGCCCTTCAAGGGGTACCTGGAACCCGTTGTTAGCTGCCAGCGAGTCAGCGCCGACTCATGGCGACCCCGAGCACAGCAGACGGAAACACTGACCAGTCCTGCGCCTCCCCGTGACTTGCTGGGGATGGGAACGTTGTGATCCATAGGGTTTTCAATGGCTGATTTTCGAAAGTAGATCACCAGGCCTTTCTTCCTAGTCTGTCTTAGTCTGGAAGCTCTACAGAAACCTGTTCATCACCGGGGACCCTGCTGGTATTTGAAATACCGGTGACGTACCTTCCAGCATCACAGCAACACGAACACCACCACAGCAGGACAGACTGACAGACGGGTGGTAGACCTGGCATTTAGCAGTCCCTGAATGGGTATCTGACGTTGCTATACTGCAGCACTCCAATGTGCCGAGCTGTCTGTCTGGCGAAAACTTACTCATCTGAGGATGTCAAAGGCCACATCCTTGTAACCCCCTTGGAGGGAGGGTCTTCCTGGGTCTCCCCCTCCCCAGACAGTCCCCAGCACTTGGTCGAGAGCTCAGCACTGCAGCAGCCTGACTGGCCAGGGGTCTGCCTCCCGCCCTGAGCCCAGCAACGTGGGCGCTTTCAGTGACTCGCTGGGATGGAGGTGCAGTGAGGGGTCTGCTGACCAGGGGGCCAAGGGCAGCTCGGGGCCTCCGTGGTGGTGAAGGGGAGTCTACAGCCCCTCCCTGCAGGGCTGAGGCAAGCCCGCCCATCTCAGCTCCCACCTTCCCTGCTAAGGAGGGACGCACGTCCTGCCCGCCAGTGGACTCTGATCCTGAGCCGCCAGCCACGCGGTGCCAGAGTCTGTCAGAAAAGTCCAGGTGGTGGGACTCCCAGAGGTAGGATCAACCCCTCTCCCTGGGGGCGCGGGTGCTGGGGACAGGAGAGAGGCCAGCCGCCCAGGTCCCTGGCGCCGGCCCTGAGGCTGCAGACCACACCCCACCCCCACCCCCAACCCCAAGCCCCAAGTCTCCCCCAGAGTTGTGAAGCTCTGAGCCACCAGCCCCCAGGCCCCATCGGCCCCTCTCCCGGGTCCTAACCGTCCCCTCCGCTGTCCAGTCCTAGGCCTAGAAGTACAGGTAGAATGTGGGGGCTTGGGACCCCCATCCAGAGCTGCCGCGCTCAGATCTGGTTCCCCGCATGCCCTTAGACCTGGTGTGGAGTAAGGGCGATCCCTATGCGGAGGGGCAGTTGTGAGGATTACAGGGCTCATATTTGTAATAATATTCATAAATATTTAAATATGAATGTTATATTACAAATATTGTCTTACAGAGTTACGTTAAAATAGGTTGTTGTCGGCCCCTGACACGTGGCGACCCTAACCGCAAGAGGATAGCACCCTGGTGATCCACAGGGTTTTCATTGGCTGATTTTCTGAAGTTGATCACCAGGCCTCTCTTCCTAGTCCCTCTTAGTCTGGAAGCTCCACTGAAACCTGTTCAGCATCACAGCAACGCACAAGCCTCCACTGACGGACGGGGGGTGGCCGCGTATGAAGTGCGTCAGCTGGAATCGAACCCAGGTCTCCCACGTGGAAGGCGAGAATCCTACCCCTGAACCACCACTGCACTTATATATGAAAATATAAATACATTAACATATAAAACAAAACATATAAATATACCATATTATAAATATTAATATAAATACCACATAAAATTGGTAAAACCCTGAGAAGGGCCTGGCTCAGTAATTGTTATCCACCTGTTTACTGTTACTGTTGCTCTTTCCTGAACCCCCATGGTTGCGCAGAGCTGCCTCCTGCAGGCTCTTCCCCTGCTTCCTCCCCCACCTCCTGTTGGGCCTCTTCCCTCCTCCTCACCCCTCCTCCTCCTCTCCTCTCCCTGCCCTCCACCCCTCCCCTCACCCCCGGCCGCCAACCGTCTGGTCCACCTCCAGCCCAGGGCAGCCTCCCTCCCAGGCTGTGCCTAAGGGTCGTTTCTTCCCGGAAGTTTCCGCACCTTCACTCAAACCAGTTTTAATTTCTCTGACTCCAAGCTGGCCCCTGCCCCATGCCCACCTCTCAGGGGGAGCCCCATTCCCCTCCCTGCCACCCTGCGGTTCGTTGAGCTTCTTGGATGATCAGGTTTTCGTCTTTCATGATATTAGGGAAGTTTTCAGTCAGCAATTCTTCAATGATCTCCTCTGTGTTTTCCATTTTCTCCCTTCTGTTCTGGTACTCTGATCACTTGCAAAGTTTTGCTTTTGGTTGTATCCCACATCTTTCTCAGGGTTTCTTCATTTTTCTTCATTCTTTTCTCTGATTTTTCCTTAAACAAAGTGTTATCTAAGGATTTGTATTCAATTTCACTGATCCTGTCTTCCACTGTTTCAAACTTGCTCCTCAAATCTTCTATGACACCGTCCGTTTCTGAAATCTTGTTGTTTATCTTTTGGATTTCTAA
>NW_004444121.1:3528721-3535956 GCF_000243295.1 Trichechus manatus latirostris
GCCCCATTCCCCTCCCTGCCACAGGGCCGCTGTCAGCCACGACCCCCCGGACCCTAGCCCTGCATGCTGCCGTCCATGAGCCAGCCCTACACCTGCCCCACAAGCCCCCAACCCCCCAGCCCCCTTCCATCCTTGCCGCCTCTGCCCAGGCCACGGCCTCATCCTCTGGGCATGGTCTGGCCTCCCCAGGGGCCTCCGGCCTTCTCCTCATCTACCGCCCTCCTGTCCCAGCTGTTGAGCCCACCTGGGCCCATCACTGCCCTGCTGAGCGCCGAGCGCCTCCCCCCCAGGGTGGCCCCTTCCTGCCGGTGGAGGAAGGCTCCCCAAGAGGGGGCTCCCTCGGCCTCTGCGCTTTCTCCTGCAGGCTGTGCTGTCACTGCAGTAGTCTGCTTTGTGTTACCATCTGAAAAATGAAGTGTGGCGTACGGACAGCCGAGTGCATTAAATCCATCTGCCCTCGGTGTGTAGCTTGATGAATGTTTACGTATGCACGTCCCCAGGCCACCCCCCACCTGTCAGAGTGTCACACTGTGGTGGCTTGTGTGTTGCTGTGACGCTGGAAGCTATGCCACCAGCACTGAATACCCGCAGGTCACCCACAGTGGACAGGTGTCAGTGAAGCTTCCAGACTCAGGCAGACCAGGAAGAAAGGCCTGCACCCTCCTCCAGTGAACACCCTGTAGATCTCAACAGAACACTGTCTGATGCGGTGCCAGAAGACGAGCCCCCTGGGCTGGAGGACGCTCGAAATACGCAGTGGCTGCAACAATGGACTCGAGTATGCCAGGAACCGAGACGACCCTCAGCCTGGGCCACCATCCGTCCAGGGCCCAGGGGTTTTCCTCATCTGGGCCGTAGCACGGGCCTCCCCCTTGGCCCCATCAGCCATCACTGTATGCTCATAAGGGCCATGACATGTTGTCGGGACCTTGTCAGAGCAAAGCATGGCACAGAAAAGAGTGTCACTGAAGTCAATCGATCAATCAAAATCAGTAAACAAATAAACTAAGAAAACAATTTTTGAAAAAACTAAGCAAAAAAAAAAAAAAGAAAAGTATAAACAAAATAAAAAAAGAATCTAAGAACAGATGGGAGTTGTCGGGGTTCAGAAGAAGGGTGACGTGATTTGGTTTATGTTTTAAAAAGTCATGTGGGTGATAACTCTGTTGTTTTGGTTTAAAAAAAGGACGTGCCATAGCAAATGGCATTCATTTTGTTGGCCGGTGTCGCTGGGCCATGACCCTGAAATGTGGGGTGGACCAGGAGCCCCGTGAGAAGGAACATCTTGCCCCTCATTCCTGTGAGCAGGGGTCACAGGCTTCCTCTCGGGGGAAGAACGAGGGGCCCTGAGGCAGGGCTCGCAGCCTGGAGGGTCTCAGAGGTGATCCTCATGGGCCCCAGGACACTACCCTGACTCAGCCCCATGTTGGTGGTGGGCTTCTGTGGGGCAGGGGTCCTGACCAGAAGGGCAGGGGAGGGAACTTGCTGGGAAGCTTGGCCCTAGAGAGTTCTAGAAAGGGGCTCAGGATCCACAGCCAGGCTAATCCAGAAGATTCCAGAACCCGGCCACTGTCCCCAGGGTGCTCCTTTGTCCCCCTGCCTGGGTCCTCCCAGAGGGCAGCAGGAGACTGGGGACAGCTAGGAGCACTGGCTGCGTGTCCATCTTCTGTCAGCCCAGTGGAGGGGGACTGTGGAGGCAGAGCTGGGGGCAGGCCTTTGCCTGCAGGCGGAAGGGCGGCTCTTCCCCCTACTCTCAGGTGATTTGGTTCGTTTTTGTTGTTGTTTTATTGTGGTGAAAACACACATGACAAAATAGACGCCATCTCAGTTCCTACAGGTACAATTCAGCAGCATTGATGACATTGTTCGAGTCGTACAACCATTCTCCTTATCCTTTTCCAAATCATTCCACCACCATTAGCATAAACCCGATGCCCCCTCAGCATATATTTCCCCTTTCCCCCTCCCTCCCACCTCGGGTAATCACTAATAAACTTTGGTTTCTATATATTTGCTTATTGCATGTAAGTGAGATCATACAGGATCTGACCCTTCGATACTGATTCATTTCGCTCAGGGTGGTGTTTTCAAGTTTCATCTGTGCCGTGACGGCTCTCAGGACTTCGTCTCTTTTTACAGCTGAGTAATATTCCCTCACTTGTATGTACCACATTTTGTTTATCTCGGGTGAATATTTTTAAATACTTTGAATAGGAGAAAAACAGAAAAAGGTATAGAGTGGTCTCCCTCCCACCTCCTCCCCCATCCGTTCGTCAGAACAGGGTGCCACCCGTGGTCACCCTTGCTGCTTTCTTATGTAGCCTTTCAGAGGGGGCTGCCCAGAAACTGGGGCTGGGTGACCGCAGGAGGCATGTTGCCCTGTGCTCTCACAGACAAAGACAACACAGAGAGAGAAAACTACAGACCAATGTCTCTCACGAGCCTAAATAAAAAATTCATTAACAAAATATTAACAAATAGAATTCAGACGTATATAAAAATTATCCACCATGACCAACTGGGGTTTATTCCAGGATGCAATTGATTGAAAAACAATCAGTCCAATATAGTAACAGGCTAAAGAAGAAAAATCACATGATCACATCAATCTATGCAGAAAAAACATTTGATAAAATTCCACACTGATTCGTGATTTTTTTTACCGTCTCAGCAAGTTAGCAATAGAGCAAAAAGTCATCAAATTAGTAACGAACGCCTACCAAAAACCTACAACAAGCGTCACACTTAGTGGCGAAGACGGAACGCCTTCCTGCTAAGATAAGGAGCAAACAAGGAACGTTCACTCTTACCAAAGGCTCTCAGCATGGCAATGGACGTTCTAGCCAGCACGATAAGGCAAGAAAGGAAGTAAATACCCACAGATGGGAAAAAGAAATCAAACCGTGCCTCTTTTCAGGTGACATGATTGTCTATGCAGAAAACTCCAAGATCTACCAAAAAAATTCCCGGAACTAACAAGTGAGCTCAGCAAGGTGACAGGATACAAGATTAACACATGAAAATCATTCGCTCCAAAAATACAAGCGGCAATAGCACTTCCTAATTCATTCTGTCAGGCCAGTATCGCCCCAATACCAAAGTCAGACAAAGACGCCACAAGAAAAGGAAACTACAGACAAAAATTCCTTGTGAATATAGATGCAAAAATCCTCCACAAAATGCCAACAAATGGAATCCAACAGCATATTAAAAGGATTATACACCGTGAGCAAGTGAGATTTATACCAGGAATGCAAGAGTGGTTTAAGATAGAAAATAAATCAATATACCACATTACTGGAATGAAGGGGAAAAAACAAAAACATGATCATCTCAATTGATGCAGAAGGCATTTGACAAAATCCAACACTCTTTCATGATGAAAACACTCAGAAAACTAGGAATAGAAGGGAACTTCCTCAACATAACAAAGGGCATTTCTGAAAAACCCATAGCTAATGTTACTCAATGGTGAAGGACTGGATGCTTTTACCCTAAGAACTGGAACAAGACAAGGATGCCTGCTTTCACCACTGTTACTCAACATACTACTGGAAGTGCTAGCCAGAGCAATTAGGTAAGAAGAAGACATAAAAGACATCAAAATTATAAAGGAGGAAGTAAAATGATCTCTACTCACAAATGAAAAGGGCCTATATATAAAAAAAATCTCAGTAACTTCACAACACAATGATTAGAACTAATAAAGGAATTCACCAACGTTGTTGTTGTTGGGTGCTGTTGAGTCGGTTCTGATTCATAGCAACATTATGGACAACAGAATGAAATACTGCCCGGTCCTGCACCATCCTCACAATCCTTACTATGCTTGAGCCCATTGCTGCACTGTGTCAGTCCATCTCGTTGAGGATCTTCCTCTTTTTCGCTGACCCTCTACTTTACTATGCATGATGCCCTTCTCCAGGGACTGATCCCTCCTGATGACGTGCCCAGAGTATGTGAGACGTGTAGTCTCTCATCCTAACTTCTAAGGAGCATTCTGTTTGTACTTCTTCCAAGACAGATTTGTTTGTTCTTTTGGCGTCCATATGTTCAATATTCTTCACCAACACCACGGTTCAAAGACGTCAACTCTTCGGTCTTCCTTATTCATCATACGGCTCTCGCATTCATATTAGGCAGTTGAAAACACCACGACTTGAGTCAGGCGCACCTCAGTCTTCAAGGTGACATCTTTTCAATTCAGCACTTTAAAGAGGTCTTTTGCAGCAGATTTGCCCAGTGCAGTGGGTCTTTTGATTTCTTGTCTGCTGCTTCCATGAGTGTTGATTGAGGATCCAAGTAAAATGAAATCCTTAACAAATTCAGTCTTTTCTCCATTTATCGTGATGTTATTTATTGGTCCAGTTGTGAGGATTTTTGTTTTCTTTATGTTGAGGTGTAATCCATACTGAAGGCTGTGGTCTTTAATCTTCATCAGTAAGTGCTTCAAGTCCTCTTCATTTCCAGCAAGCGAGGTTGTGTCATCTGCATAATGAAGATTGTTAATGAGTCTTCCTCCAATCCTGATGCCAGCTTCTCGGATTATTTGCTCAGCATACAGACTGAATAATTATGGGGAAAGGATACAACCCTGAAGCACACCTTTCCTGACTTTAAACCATGCAGTATCCCCTTGTTTTGTTCGAACGACTGCCTCTTGATCTAGGTACAGGTTCCTCATGAGCACAATTAAGTGTTCTGGAATTCCCATTCTTTGCAATGTTATCCATAATTTTTTATGATCCACACAGTCAAATGCTTTTGCACAGTCACTAAAACACAGGTAAACATCTTTCTTATATTCTCTGCTTTCAGCCAGGATCCATCTGACATTAGCAATGATAACCCTGGTTCCATGTCCTCTTCTGAATCCAGCTTGAATTTCTGGCAGTTTCTTGTTGAGCTGCAGCTGCTTTTGAATGATCTTCAGCAAAATTTTACTTGTGTGTGATATTAATTATATTGTTCAATAATTTCCACATGCTGTTGAATCATCTTTCTTGGGAATAGGCATAAATATGGATCTCTTCCAGTCAGTTGGCCAGGTAGCTGTCTTCCAACTTTCCTGGTATAGACAAGTGAGTGCTTCCAATGCTGCATCTGTTTGTCGAAACATCCCAGTTGGTATTCCGTCAATTCCTGGAGCCTTGTTTTTTGCCAGTGCCTTCAGTGCAGCTTGGACTTCTTTCAGTACCATCGGTTCCTGATCATATGCTACCTCCTGAAATGGTTGAAAGTCGACCAGTTCTTTTTGGTACAGTGACGCTGTGTATTCCTTCCGTCTTCTTTTGATGCTTCCTGTGTCGTCTAATATTTTTCCGGTAGAATCCTTCAGTATTGCAACTTGAGGCTTGAAATTTTTCTTCAGTTCTTTCAGCTTGAGGAATGCCTTGGGTGTTCTTCCCTTTTGGTTTGCTGACTCCAGGTCTTTGCACATGTCATTATAAAACTTTGCTTTGTCTTCCTGAACCACCCTTCTGTTCAGCTCTTTTATTTCGTCATTTCTTCCTTTTGCTTTAGCTACTTGATGTTCAAGAGCAAATTTCAGAGACTCTTCTGACACCCATTTTGGTCTTTTCTTTCTTTTATGTATTATATATGTATGTATGTATTTAATTTTTTATTGTACTTTAGATGAAGGTTTAAAGAGCAAACTAGTTTCTAATTAAGCAGTTAATACACATACTGTTTCGTGATGTTGGTTGCCAATCCCACGACGTCAACACTCCCCGCTTCTTGACCATGGGTTCCCCATTACCACCTCTCCTGTTCCCTCCTACCTTCTAGTCCTTGCCTCTGAGCTGCTGTATCTATTTAGTCTTGTTTTGTTTTATGGGCCTGTCTAATCTTTGGCTGAAGTGTAAACGTCAGGAGTGACTTCATTACTGAGCTGAAAGGGTGTCAGAGGGCCATACTCTCCGGATTTCTCCAGTCTCTGTCAGACCAGTAAGTCTGGTCTTTTTTTTTTTTTTGTGAGTTAGAATTTTGTTCTACGTTTTTCTCCAGCCCTATCCAGGACCCTCTATTGTGATCTCTGTCATAGCAGTCAGTGGTGGTAGCAGGCACCATCTAATTGCGCTGGACTCAATCTGGTGGAGGTTGTAGTACTTGTGGTCCGTTAGTCCTTTGGACTAATCATTCCCTTGTGTCTCTGCTTTTCTTCATTCTTCCTTGCTCCAAATGAGGTGAGACCAGTGGAGTACCTTAGATGTCTGCTCACAAGCCTTTAAGAGCTCAGACGCTACTCATCAAAGTAAAATGTAGAACCTTTTCTTTATAAATTATCTTATGCCAATTGAGCTAGATGTTCCCCGAGATCATGGTCCCCACAGCCCTCAGCCCAGTATTTTGGTCCCTCAGGGAGTTTGGTTGTGTCTACGGAGCTTCCATGACCTTGCCTTGAACAAGTTGTGTTGGCATCCCCAGTATTGTGTACTGTCTTACCTGTCTTACCGTGTGATTTTCCTATATGTTGTAAATCCTGCAGCTGTGATGTTAATGAGGGAGGATGGGTGCCAGTACCAGGCTGTTTTGACTACTGTAGCTGTATAGTAGGTTCTGAGGTCAGGTAGTGCCAGTCCTCCTACTTTATTCTTCCTCTTCAATAATGCTTTACTTATCTGGGGCATCTTTCATTTCCATATAAAGTTAATGATTAGTTTTTCCATCTCTTTAAAGAATGCTGTTGGTATTTGGATCCGGATTGCATTGTATTTGTAGATTGCTTTGGGTAGAATTGACATTTTCACAGTGTTGAGTCTACCTATCCATGAGCATGGTATGTTTTTCCATTTATGTAGGTCTCTTTTGGTTTCTTGCAGTAGTGTTTTGTAGTTTTCTTTGTATAGGTCTTTTACATCCCTGGTTAGATGTAGTCCTAAGAATTTTATTTTTTTAGGGGCTATTATACACGGTATTGTTTTCCTGATTTCCTTTTTGTCATTCTTTTTATTAGTGTATAGGAATGTAATTGATTTTTCTATGTTTATATTATATCCTGCTACTCTGCTGAATCTTTCTGTTAGTTCCAGTAGTTTTCTCATGGAGTATTTTGAATTTTCTATGTATAGCATCATATCATCCACAAATAGGGACAGTTTTACTTCTTCCTTACCAATTTGGATGCCCTTTATTTCTTTTTCTTGCCTTATTGCTGTAGCTAGGACTTCCAGCAAAATGTTAAATAAGAATGGTGATAAAGGGCATCCTTGTCCTGTTCCTGTTCTCAAGGG
>NW_004444121.1:3544668-3545907 GCF_000243295.1 Trichechus manatus latirostris
GGGCAGTGCAGGGGGACAGGACCTTGCAGCCGAATAGTGCAGGGCTGGTGGAAGTGAGCCGCGAGCCTAGGAGAGTTGGGAGGGTCAGGGGATGCTGCTCAGAGCTGTTCAATGCCAGAGGAATCAGCCGGATGGGGCAAAGACCCAGATACGAAGGACTCGGGGTCTAGCCTTGCCAAACTGGGCCTTCACTGGTCCGGTGCGGGGTGTATGGTGTTGTTTTGTGCCCTAGAGTCAATTCCGACTCATAACAACCCCGTGTGACAGAGCAGAGCTGCCCCCAAGAAGCCCCATAGGGTTTCCTAGGCTGTAATCTTTATGGGAGCAGATCTCCAGGACTTTTCTCCTTTGAAGCCACTGGGTGGGTCCAAACCACAGACCTTTTGGTTAGTAGCTGAGTGCCTAACCCTTGGGCCACCAGGGCTCCTCTGGTGCAGAAGAAACAAACAAAAACCCATTGCCATCGAGTTGATCCCAGCTCACAGGACTCCGTAGAATGGAGTAGAACTGTTCCCATCGGATTTCTGAGGCTGTGATCTTTACGGAAGCAGACTGCCATGTCTTTCTCCCACGGAACTTCTGGTGGGTTCGAACTGCTGACCTTTCAGTTAGCAGCTGAGCGCTTAACCACTGGGGCCATCAGAGCTCCTTCTGGTGCCGAATAGAGATCCACAAACACAAACTGAACAAATGAACGTGTGCAAACCCTTTACAGACAGTGCGGACACCTACAAATCGGGGGACCCTTAGTCGCGTTCTCACATCGGCAACGCAGAGCCGGTGGCAGCCTTCCCACCTGTTCTTACTGCGCTTTTCTACACACACTTGCTCATGGTTTGAACACAGATTTCATCCAGCTTTTTTTTCTTTAACTTCTTAACACAAGTGTGTCGTCGTGGTTGACAGTATTCTCAATGTCACTTCGTTGTTGTTCGGTGCTGGCGAGTTGGTTCCGACTCACAGCGACCCTACAGGACAGGGTAGAACTGCCCCATAGGGTTTCCAAGGAGCGGCTGGTGGATTTGAACTGCTGACCTTCTGGTTAGCAGCTGAGCTCTTAACCACTGCGCCACCAGGGCTCCCAACATCGCTTTCGTAGCTGCAAGTATGAAATTGTGTAAATATTGCATTACTTGATAAATGACTTCCTTGCTTTTCTTCCTAGGAGCCCTGGGGGGGCAGTGGTTAAATGCTCGACTGACAACTGAAATGTCAGCAGTTTGAAACCACCAGCCGCTC
>NW_004444121.1:3547639-3548780 GCF_000243295.1 Trichechus manatus latirostris
CGGCCCCATAGGTTTTCTAGGCTGTAATCTTTACGGGAGCAGATCGATAGGTCTTTCTCCCTCAGAGCCACTGGGTGGGTTCGAACCGCCAACCTCTCAGTTAGCAGCCGAGGACTTAACTGTTGTGCCACCGGGGCTCCTTTGACACGGATGTATGTATGTATGCACTTACACACACTTGCATTTTCTCCTACAGCTGCCTGTTAAGCATTTACCAGCACGCTGCGGCATGGGAGGGGGCATCTGAGTCCAGCAGGGGCCCGGGACCCACATGGAGGCAAATACCCCTCTCAGGCCCTGTCTAGACTCTGGCTGGGGATCTCTGAAGCCCCTAAGAGGGCTGTGGGTGCCCTGGCAGGGTGGGGTGCTCTAGTTGGGCTGAGCCCTGGACCCCAGGGACACGGTCTCATAGGGTATCTGGCCCTTCTCCACTCTTGGGGCTCAGTTCCCCCCTTCCACTGGGGTAGGGGGGTCCCAGGGTCCTTGTTCTTCTCTCTTTGTTCCTTTCCTTGGGAATCACCCTGCCCACTGGGTCCAGAGCTGGGCCTGAGGGGTAGGACCCCAGCCCTGAAACCCAAAGAGGGGGAAGGGAAACCCCTCAAACCCATTACCACTGCTCTCGTGGGGTGGATCTCGGAGCTGGGGTACAAATGGCCCAGGCTCCTGGGGAAGCAGAGCCAAGCTGGTGAGCTGGGACTGTGGTGTCGGTGGTCCTCAGAGGGAGTCCAGGCCTGGGGAGGGGGCGGAGAAAGGAGAGGGAAGTAACAGGCCAGCCCCCCAGCCCACCCCACTGTGAGGAAGGGGACACCTTGTGGAGAGCAGTGTTTGGGGGTAGGGTGCAGAGGGAGCCTTCTCCAGCTTGCAGGTAATATCTTGGGCTGGATGATTCTTGGGGAGCAGAGGCTGTCCTGCGCACTGTAGGACTCTTAACTGCATCCTTGGCCTCCACCCACTAGATGGCGGTAGTGTCCCCAAATGCCCCAGACAAATGGCCGCAGGAGGAAAACCGTCCCGCTGAGAACTAAACGGCTTCACTGGAGAGAGCTGCGGGGTAGCCAGGGAATTTGGGCGTTCCTGTTGCCTAAAGGGAAACCCTGGTGGCGCAGTGGTTAAGAGCTCAGGCTGCTAACCAAATGGTCGG
>NW_004444121.1:3549188-3551039 GCF_000243295.1 Trichechus manatus latirostris
GGGCTGGGAAGAGGGCCCACTGTGAGCCTGATCTTGGGGTCTCCCAGGCCGAGCCCTCCCTTGGAGCTAGAGAACAGTCTTCTCCCTGGACCCAGAGACATGAAGACCCTCAGCTGAACTCTGCTGGTGGCAGTGCTGTCCCTTGAGCTTGGTGAGGGAGGTCAGGGCCCAGCGGTCCTGAGCACCTGTGGGGGGAGGGTTAGGTGTGATGGTCCTGAGCACCTGTGGGGGGAGGGTTAGGTGTGGAGGGGGAGAGTGAATGTGGGTCCCAGGCTGGGCTTGGAGACCCTGTTTTCTGTGCACTCAGCTCTGAGCCCCCTATGTTTCCCCTCGCAGTCCTAAGCCAGCAGGTGACCCCCTGCCCAGGTCCTGGCCACTGCCCTCCTGCGCCCTGCTGGGAGTCAGACCCTGGCTTCGCCAAGCCCTTGGCCCCCAGTGCTGACCACGGTGAGTCCCTGCTGGGGGCCTCTCTGGGGGGTGGAAGGAGACTGCACTCCAGGGGAGAGGTCTGGTGTGTGCCTGTCCCCCCCCTCCGCTGCCTCACTGAGTGCTGTGGGCAAAGCCTGCCTTCTCTGGACCTGCCTCAATATCCCCAACTGTGTGGAGTGGGAGTGACTCCGTTGTCACTACATCACCCTTGCCCCAAGAGACTTCTGGAAGGAGGGGCCTTGGGGATAGAGGCTGGCAGAGGCGGGCGTGGGGGTAAGGGTGGGGGAAGAAGGGACCATTAGTGGGGCCATGGGAGAGGGGCCAGTGGGAGGGGGACAGAGCGGCTTCTCCAATCCTGACCCCTTCCTCTCCGGGGGGGGCAAGAACTCACCAAGAACTGTGAGGAGAAGGCGGTGTTCCAGAAACTTCTAAGTCCTCTTGACACATTTAAGAAAAGTTTAGATTTGCACAGAAAACTTCTGACTGGGGCAGCCTCTGGGCCCTGGCAGGGTGTCTCCTGCTCACCCGGGGGCCCGCCGCCCTCCTCTGGGCCCTGCTGTGGGCCCCCCAACGGTGCGCCCCCTCCTCCGGCTCAGCCCTTTCTTGTTACACCAGAGAATCTCGCCAAGCTGGACTGAGGGGCTGTTACAGATTCAAACCTCCCTTGGCTGTAGCCAGGCGTGCGCAGTGGGTCTCATGTCACACACACACATTGCATGCACACACACACGTGCACACAGTCACACTCACGCTCCCACACACTTATACATATGTGCACACACCCACACATGCATGCACATTCACACATGTACACACACACACACACACACACTCTCACACGCACAGACATGCACAAGCTCCCACATGCAAAACCTTGTAGAAGTGCCTGG
Organism: Trichechus manatus latirostris; assembly: GCF_000243295.1. Lineage (NCBI taxonomy): Eukaryota > Metazoa > Chordata > Mammalia > Sirenia > Trichechidae > Trichechus > Trichechus manatus. The sequence goes on from NW_004444121.1 coordinate 3,550,508, forward strand.
GCATGGAGGAGGGGACACGATGCCAGGGCCCCTCTGCTTTGCACCCCGCAGGGCCCTAAGGCCTACAGTTGCTGCCTCTGCCCGCCCTGCCCGTCCCCCCACAGCTGCGCCACCACAGAGGTCCCATCTGTAGGTGTCCCTCACAGACCCCCACGCTGGTCACTGGCGGGAAGCCCTCGCTCTGTGAAGGCCACAGCACCTCCCGCCGGCGCCCCTCCAGCCGACAGTAAACGCTTTCCCCCACGGCCCAGTTCTGTGGGCTGTCTCAGCCCCACCACAGGGCGTGGTTCCCGGGAGCACGCCCAGCCTCCAGCAAACCCCGCTCACCAGGGCTCTGTGGAGCCAGGTGGCCGCAGGTGGTGTCACACAGTGTCTCCAGGGTGTCGTCCCGTCCTCACCCACCGGCACTGCAGCTTTGATGCATTTCTGACTGGAACTGACCTCTCTGCCCCTGGGACCTTCGGGGGCGTGGGCTCCTAAAAGGCAGCCTTTCTTCCCTGCCCTCCTCCAGGAAGCCTCCTCCAGGGCCTCC
>NW_004444121.1:3552042-3577246 GCF_000243295.1 Trichechus manatus latirostris
GAAAGGAGAAGGGACAGCCGCTCATCTGTGTGTGCCTGTTTTGGTGTTGCACCTACTCAACTCCGCCCTTGTAGCTCTAAAGCAGCCAGAGACAACACACAAACAAATGAGAGTAGCTGTGTGCCAATAAAACTTTATTAACAAAATCAGGCACAGGCCGCATTTGGCCTGTGGTCATGGTCTGCCAACCCCCGGACTCAGGAACTGAAGGGAATAACCAAGCTCAATCTTAAGCCTCTATTTGCGAATGAGTCAGAAAACCTCTTTCCAGCAATATTTTTTATGTTTCCCTCCAACTGACTTTTTTTTGAAGTTTGATGTTTTCTGTATAGATTTTTAATCCATCTTGAATTTATGACTCCGTGTAGAGGTGGGAGGAATATCTACTTCTTTCACGTGAACAGACAGCCATCCCACCAGCCCTCATTCTGAGCTCAGCTCTCCCTGTCGGTTGGAGTAGATCCAGCTCCGTGCTGTTGAGCTAGTGCACCGTGTTGATCTGTTTCCAGCCTACGCCAAGGCAACACCATCTTCTTTCCCCGGCTCTGCGACACGTCTTCCCAGCTAGTTGGCTGACTCTTTCCAGTCTATTCTTTTTTTCTAAAATTGTCTGAGCTGTGTGTGCCTTTATTTTCCCTGTGATTTAATACTTGTCCCGAGAAAGCTCTGTGTGCTTTGGATAGTTAGTGGGGCTAACCCACAGAAGAGATCAGAAAGAAATTCTGTAATGAAAGTTCAACCTGAGAAAGACTTTAGAATAGTATGCTTGGAACCTAAGACAGGTTAGAACAGGGAGTATCATCCTTGAAAGAATAAGAGGAGATTGAGTCCAAAGAACCAGCTGATACAAAGTTGAAAAAATTGTAAAATGTATAACAAAAATTATAAAGTCATTGAATTGAAAGTAACTCAACAGATAGAATCGAGTGTCTAACGGACATGCCTGAAGAGAGAACTGGTCGACCTTTACCAGTAGACGTCTGACAGTTATCCACAACGCCACGTGGAGATCAAGGTGTGGAGACAACAGTCCTTCCCGCAGCAGCCTGGGCGACCCCCAGAGTCTCTGCAGAGCACAAACAGTGCAGCCTGGGGTGGTATCACATGGGTGGTCCACACAGCCTAGAACTTGGGTTGGGGGGTCTCAGGCTGGTGCTGGCACCGGGCCCTGAGTAGCAAACACCATCCCTCTATGAACAGACACCTTTACCCTAGCCTTCCAAATACTCCTGCATCGAGTTCTTCCATCAGCGTCCAGAAAGATATCAAAGACAATCAACCACACAAGGACAAGTGACTTCATTAAGGAGAACAAGCAGACACAAAAGTCCCCAAGATACTCGAGACTAGAATTATCAGTTACAGACCAGAAAACAACCACACTTTAAAAAATCTAAAGAAACGAAGCACGATCTTGAAGCTACGTGCAAGCAACAGAAAGTTATAAAAAGTGGCTCAGCAACATGAAACACAAACCAAAGAAAAATACTAGAAATTAAAAAAAATTAAACACCAAAGTTAAAATTTCAAACGATCAGTTTAAGAGAAAAATAGGCATAATTAAAGCTAAACCTGGTGGACTGGAGTATTATGCACAAGCAATAATCCAAAGTGCAAGGGAGAGACACAAAAAGACAAAAACGCCTAGGAGAGGGAAGACGGCAGAGAAGGTGGACTGGGAAACGCAACAGACCCTTCGGTCAGAGCGCGGGACTGGACAGAGAGGGGAGTGGGAGGGAGGCCAGATTTTTAAAACACCTAGTAATTTTCCAGAATTGAAAGAAACCAACCCACAGACTGAAGCCATTTTAATGACTAGAAACCCACACCAAGAAACATTACGTTAAAACCACATAACACGAAACACAAAGATAGCGTTTGGAGAGTTGCAGCGAGAGGGGAAGAGGAGAGTATACTAATCATCACGTTCCTGAGAGCGGACTGGAAGCCGCGCACACGATGTCCGCTGCAGTGGCCTGAAGGAAATACCGGCTGAGCTAGAGCCTCGGAGAGAGGGCGCTTCAAGGACGAGGGCAAGACAGAGGCCAGCTGCTGAGCCACGGGGAGCGGCCGAGGAGAAGGCGACTTCCAGACAGCGACCCCAGGTGAATGAAGATAAAATCAGAACATCCCCTACGTGTCTCTGAGACCAACACCGAGGGCAGCTAGACCGAGGTAGGCACCCCAAATCCCGATTAGAAAAGAATTCGAACAATGTGCCGCTGTGTTGCTGTTGTTGTTGTTAGGTGCCATCCAGTCAGTTCCCACTCACAGCGACCCTACGCACAACAGAACGAAACACTGCCCGGTCCTGCGCCATCCTCACAATCATTGTTATGCTGGAGCCCATTGTTGCAGCCACTGTGTCAATCCATCTCGTTGAGGGTCTTCCGCTTTTCCCTGACCCTCTACTTTACCAAGTATGATGTCCTTCTCCAGGGATTGATCTCTCCTGACAACATGTCCAAAGTATGTAAGATGTAGTCTCGCCATCCTTGCTTCTAAGGAGCATTCTGGTCGTTCTTCTAAGACAGATTTGTTCGTTCTTTTGGCAGTCCACGGTATATACGATATTCTTCGCCAACACCACAATTCAAAGGCGTCCATTCTTCTTCGGTCTTCCGTATTCATTGACCAAGTTAAGCGCCCCAAATCCCTATTAGGAAAGAATTCTAACAATGGCCGCTGTGTAAGAAGGACTGAAATAAAGAACACTTGCAGAGGGATTTTAACTCCAAAGATGGAAGCTGCATCTTCCTGGGCAGAATCCACTCTGCAAAAATCATCCCTAGATGTTCATCCTGAAAGTGACAAGAGACAACACCAGAGCACTTCAGATGCACTGATCGTCCGTGCTGGCGTGGAAACTATCAGGAGGGAGTCGGTGAAGATGCCACGCCAGGCCTGGATGAGTCTTCAGGACTGTCATCCTACAAAAGGAAGACGCTACAGAACATATCAGAAAATGCAGATTGCTTCTCTGCAGTTGTCGGAGTCAGCTGCAAGGCTCTGTGAAATGATAAAGAAGAGACGACCTTCTGAATCCAAGAGGAAGTCACCTAAGACGGGAGAAAACGATAGGACTGGCTGTAGAAGGTCAATGCTATCACTAAAAGTACCCTCTTCAAGAGTTTCCTTACCAACAACTCTGTCTTAGTTATCTAGTGCTGCCATAACAGAAATGCCACAAATGGATGGTTTTAACAAGGAGAAGTTTATTTCCTCACAGTCAAAGTAGGCTAAAAGTCCAAATTCAGGGTGTCAGCTCCAGGGAAAGCCTTTTTCTCTCTGTAGGCCTTCTCATCAATGTTCCCTCGGACTAGGAGCTTCTCGGCACAGGGACCTCAGTCCAAAGGACGCGCTCTGCTCCCAACACTGCTTTCTTGATGGTATGAGGTCCCCCTGTCTCTCTGCTCACTTCTGTCTTTTATATCTCAAGACATCGCCTCAGGACACAATCCAGTCTTGTAGATCAGGTCCTGCCTTACTAACACAACTGCCACCCATCCTCCCTCATTAACATCATAGAGGCAGGTTTACAACATACAGGAAAATCACACAGTACCAGGAATCAGGGCCTAGCCAAACTGATACACACATTTTTTGGGGGACATAATTCAAACCATGAAAAACTCCAACCCAGCCGGCATTAGCAGCAGATGAAAGTCCTTTGTAACCTCCTGGGCCTTTAGAAATGGCTCCTGAAAATCGAGATGGTAAAAATCAACTACTGAAAGGATTTCTACAGACATGGGCAGAGATGAGCAAGACAAAAAGAAAAAAGCCAAAAACGTAACCAACCCCAAAAGCCAAAAAACCAAAGGAAACCGCAAGGGCAATAAGGAAAAAAACGGTTTGTAAAGTGACCAATGGCTCAGTGTTCTCTGTGGCTTCCCACCCATCAGAAACTAGAACTTTGGTGGCAGCTGGGGCCGAATCTGGGCAAACTGGACTTTGGGTTTTGACCCAACAATCCAAAGAAGATGGGGTTTATGTCGTTCATTCCCATGGTCAGCCAGTTAGCTGTCTTGACTTTTCTCCCACCTGTCTGGCCCACATACTGTCCCTGAGCTAGGAAGGCACATTGTGCTGTGGAGATTTTTCCAGAGCTGTGTTTGAAGAGGTATGTGGAAGTGAAAGCAGTACCTTTTTTTCCTTTGACTTCTTGGCAGAAGATGCCTCCACTTTAGCAGAGGACGCTGGGATGCAAGTAGGTCACTAGTGGATAGACGGACACCTGGAACTTCTTATGAGAAACTTCTCAAGTTTTCTTTGGAAAAAATAAGAACTGTTCATGTCTGCCCAGTGCATAGACAATATTTCATTACTGTAGGATTGAAGGATAGTCATAATTGTGATGCAAGGAGCCTGACTCCCAGGGGAAATCAACCTGTGATTTCTTTGACTGAACATACAAACAGCATTGCGTCTGCCTGTTTTTCACCTATAACTGTTAACAGAGTGGTGACCACACGTACTGACTGTAATCTTGGAATCTTTGACAGCAGCTGTATATCCTCGCAGCTTCCTCTCCCCGCCATGATCAGGCATAACACCATCACTGGGCACTGGCCGACCACATTCTGAGCCATGTGGGACCCTAAACGAGAAGACTGTATCACAGTTGGCAGCATGGCCCACTCAGAGTGCCTAGAAATCTTCCACAAGACAAAAGTGGCTGCATTCTTTTCTTGGTGGAGAATACCTTGCCTCTGTGTGTTCCATCAATGCGTGCACCCCACTCGGTATATTTTGGCTGGAAAATTCCAACAGGAAGATACATATTTTTATGAATCGAGAAAACCTTCTTAGTTTTTTATTTAGCAGCATTGATTTGTTCAAATTAATCAGTGTCTAAGGAACCCAGAAAGAGAAACTTGAATTTATGTTGTGATGGTTAAGATTGTGTGTCAGTTTGGCTGGGCCATGATTTTCAGTGTTTATATGTGATCACTCTCATGATGGGATCTGCTGTGAGTAGCCAGTCAGTTGAAAGGAGTTTGCTTGGGAGTGTAGCCTGCATCCAAATATAAGCAGATGTTCTGGCTTTTTGCTCGCTCTGGATCCTGAGGCTGCCTTCTGTTCATCTGACCTCTGGTTCCTGGGACTAGAGCTGTCAGCTTATCTGCCAATCTTGGGATTCGTCAATCTTCACAGCCTGTAAGCAGACCCCTGCACTCTGACCTGCCAATCTTGGGTTCGCCAGCCCCTGCAGCTACGTGAATCAGGAGAAGCCTTGTGGTCTTGCCTGCCAATCTTGGGATTCGTCGACATTCACAGCCTGTGAGTAAGAGCCTTGCTTTCCGACCTGCCAGTCTTGAGTTTGCCAGCCCTTGTGGCTACGTGAATCGGGAGAAGCCTCTATCCTAATCCGTGGACTTGGAACGTTCCAGCCTCTACAATTGTTTGAGCTGTTTCTTTGATATAAATCTCTCTATATATATATTTATATGCTTTACTGGTTTTGCTTCTCTAGAGAACCCAGCGTAGGACATTTGGCACCAAGAGTGGGGTGCTGCTCTAACAGATACCTAAAATGTGGAATCAGTTTTGAAACTGTGAATGGATAGAGGAGCGGAAGTGGCAGAGGACCAGCACCAGCAGAGAACCAGCAGCAGCAGAAGCAGCAGACCAGCGTGAGACGGTGCTGGAGCTGACCCACAGAGCAAGAGAGCTGAGTGCCTGTGTGCAGGAGGCTTCCTGGCAGAGTGGGGTGCCTCCGGGCACTTATCGGTGGAGCTACAGAGTTTTGGAACACTTTCCCCAGCAGCGCAGATGTGGGCATGAGGCCCGAGGGCCAAGAGACCACAGGCAGCAGAAGCTGAAAAGACAAGGAACACAAGAAGCCAAGGTGCCTCAGTCTCAAAAGAGAGAAGTGAGCAGAGACACATGGAAGCCTCATACCACCAAGAAAGCAGTGCCAGGAGCAGACCACATCCTTTGGACCTGAGGTTCCTGTGCTGAGATGCTCCCAGACCAAGGGAAGACTGATGTATCACAAGGACCTTCCTCCAGAGCCGACAGAGAAAGCCTTCCCCTGGAGGTGATGCCTTGAATTTGGACTTGTAGCCTACTAGACCGTGAGAGAATAAATTTCTCTTTGTTAAAAGCCACCACTTGTGGGATTTCTGTTAGAGCAGCACTAGATGACTGAGACACACATGGTTTAGTCTGTTTACTTGGTAATACATCATACTTAGCAAATACAAAATTGCTTTATTATTAAGAACATCCCAATGAGCAGAACATACTTTTAGTAAGGGAGAAGACTTGGGGGTTGTTTTTTACAGGTGGGGGAGGGAATCTGCGGGTAGGCTGAGCCGCCTTCAGTCCTTTTACTCAGGCGGTGTGCTAGGAAATTCTAAGATTATAAATCATAAAGCTTTGAATGGGCAGTATTAAAAGAAAAAAAAAAAAAAAGAATGACAGCAAGATAGAAACATTTCCAGGCAAACAAAAACGGAGTTCCCAACCAGCAGACTGGAGCTGAAATATATTCTAAAGAACGTTCATCAGGCAGAAGGAGAATGAACGCTGTGGGGAGACCTGAGTGCAAAACGGAGTATGAGACAAGGAAATTGGTAAATTTGTTGATCAGCCTAAATGAGTGTTGAACGCCAAAACGATAGCTGACTTGTAAGATTTAAATATCTCCCTCTCTTAATCTTTTTCTCTCTCCCTCTCTATATTGTTGTAGAGGAAAAACATCACAAAGTTTAGTAAAACAAAAAGAAAGTTTTATTCGGCATATATTCCAAAGGACAAAAGTACGAAGCAGACAAGCATGCCGCCAGAGCTAAAATGTCTGCCCGAATCCAAGGAAGGTTACAGAATCCTCAGTATATATCAACATCACAGAATGGGTAGAATCATTGAAAGCGTCACCTTTTCACTGATTGGCTAGAAATCGTGATCTTACGTTTTGAATCATCTTTCTTAACAATCATTGGTACAGGTTTCAGTTACGAAAGTCACAATCTATTGTCTGTCTCAGGGCCCAGCTGATGTATCTTTGTGAGTCTTTGAGGGCCCAGCCCCAGCTGGGTCACAATTCTCCATGCTCAAGGTCAGGGAATAATGATTCCAAGTATTATTTTCTAAATCACAACACATATTTTTGGGGGACACAATTCAATCCATAATAATATCCTTTTGCTATTTCCTATTGAGCCATTTGCTATGTTCTTAGTAGTTGTAGAAGTTTATTATACATTCTGGATACAAATACTCAACGAATTATACAGATTGAAAACCTTACACTTCCCCCATCAACCCACTAGCCTGTGTCCTGACACAGGGTTTCCTACGCAGTGGGTCTGTTTCTGGGCTCCCTATGAGAACCCCAGAATTAATCTGCTCCCACCAAGCCTCCTCCAATGCCCAGGCTGTTTGAAAAACATTTTTAATTTCCAAATAAGTTCACACTTATAAAGAAGTTTCTGAAATGGTATGAAGAGTTCCTAGATTCTCTCCATCCAGCTCTCCCAAACGTTAACTTTTTACATAACCGCATCACTGTGATCAGAACCAGGAAATCAGCATCGACGCTGGACTCTCCACAGTCCACACCCATGGCCCTCAGCACCCTTTCTGGTCCAAGACCCCATCCAGGGCCCACACTGCGTCTCCTTGGTCTGTCTCCTTGGTCTCCCCCAATCTTGGGGGGGTCCCACAGTCTGCCCTTGCCTTTCGGGACCCTGCCAACGCCCATGTTTCCATTCCACCGTGTTTTAAAATCCCCAAACAAGTTAATCCTCCAGGTGCCGTGGAGTCGACCCTACTCATGGCAACCCCATGTGTGTCAGAGGAGAACTGCTCCTTAGGGTTTTTTTTTTTAATTTACTTTGTTGTTGTTGTTGAGAATATACACAGCAAAACACACACCAATTCGCCAATTTCTACATGCACAGATCAGTGACATTGATTACATTCTTTCAGTTGTGCAAACATTCTCGTCCTCCTTTTTTGAGTTGTTCCTCCCTATTAACATAAACTCCCTGCCCCCTAAGTTTCCTATCTAATCTTTCCAGTTGCTGTTGTCACTTTGATCCCGTATAGGTAGTTCTTAAAAGAGCACAATGCTCAAGGCAGACCTTTTTTACTAGTTAAGCTAAACTATTGTTCGGTTTTAAGATGACTTCAAGGGATAGTTTTGGTTTAAAATTTAAAGGTTATCTCAGGGCAATAGTTTCAGGGGTTCATCCACCCTCCATAGCTCCAGAAAGTCTAGAGTCTCTGAGAATTTTAAATTCTGTTCTGCATTTTCCCCCTTTTGATCAGGGTTCGTCTATGGAGTCTTTGATCAAAATGTTCAGTAATGGTAGCTGGGCACCATCCAGTTCTTCTGGTTTCATGGCAAAGGAGACAGTTCTTAGGGGCAATTAACCACACATTGCATTTCCTCCTCCTGTTCCTAACTGTTCTTCTTCCTCTGTTTCTCCAGGCAAATAGCGACTGATTACTGTACCTTGGATGGCCCCTTGCAAGCTTTTAAGCCCCCAGGCACTATGAAACGAACTAGGAGGTAGCACAGAAGCACTAAACACGTTATTAGGCCAATTAACTGGGATGTCCCAGGAAACCATGACCCTAAACCTCCAAACCAAGGAACCAAATCCCATGAGGTGTTTGGTTGTACATAAGCAGCCTCAGCAGCTACTCTTTTTTTGGGGGGAGGGGTGTTTTTGTAAACATATCTATCACAGGACTTTTGGCAATTCAGCTTTTCACAGGTGTACAGTTCACTGACAGAACTTACAGTAATGGACTGTGCAAACCTGCCCTTAATCAATGCAACTGTTCCATCAGCATCAACTCAGTGGTCCCTTTTCCCCTCCCTCCACCCCTGGTGACCACTAACAAACTTTGGTCTCCATACATTTGCCTTTTCTTGTCTTTCCACATAAGTGAGGCCATACAATACTTGTCCTTTTGTGACTAGCTTTTTTCACGCAGCGTAATGTCTTCCAGCTCCATCCGTACTGCAGCAGGTATCAAGACTTCATTTCTCCTGCTGGCCGAGTAAGTACTCCATTGTATGTATGTACCACATTTTGTTTATCCATTCATCTGTTAATAGGCAGTTAGGTTGTTTCCATCCATGAGATTTTCAATGGCTGATTTTTCAGAAATACATCACCAGGCCTTTCTTCTGAGATGCCTCCGGGTGGGCTCAAACCTCCAACTTTTCAGTTAGCAGCCGGGCACATTTGCACCACCCAGGAACTGCAAGTTAACCACAATTATTAGTATTTTTGACACCAAGGTTTCCATGGCTTCACCCACCCATCTGGGAGTGAGGAACAGACTGAGTCCTGGCGCTGCACAGAAGGACTCTGTGGTCCACCCCCGTGCTGCACAGAGGGACTCTGTGGTCCACCCCCGTGCTGCACAGCGGGACTCTCTGGTCCACCCCCGTGCTGCACAGCTTGGGCATCGGAGGAGGCTTGGCAGGAGCTGATTAATTCTAGGGTTCTCATAGGGAGCCCAGAAACATATCCACCGTGTAGGAGACCCGGCGGTGGAACACAGGCTAGCCGGTTGATGGGGGAAGTGTAATATTTCCAATGTACATAATTCATAGAGTATTTGTATCTAGAATATAGAACTCAGATTGAGCTAAATTGAAATGGATCTTTGAGTTGGTCCTGGGTTCTGGTGTCCATCCTGCCCAGACCTGCTGCTCTACGCAGGGTTCAGCCACAGTCACGCTGGGCAGGTAGACCTCCGGCCACAGGGTGTCAGGGAAGCAGCATGCGTGTGCTGTGGGATGTGTGTGTGTGTGCATGTGCGTGAGTGGGTGTGAGCAGTGTCAGATCACCCAGTGAGCAAGGTAAACACTGGCTTACTTGTGCTTACCAGATCATCTGTAGTGAACAATTCCACATTTATTCACCACATCAGAGATTCTGCTTCTAGGTATGGCTGGCATCTGTCTCTCTCCCAACCCCACAGCACCTTCCTACAGAATCAAGGCCTCTTTTCAAATTTACAGTCCCGGACAGGGGCAGATGACCCAGTAAGCAAGGTAAGCACAGGCTGACTTGTGCTTACTAACTAATCTGTAGTGAACAGTTTCACATGGGTTTCATGACATCTTTAGTAAACAAGCACAAGTAAGCCCGTGTCTTAGTCATCTAGTGCTGCTGTAACAGAAATATCACCAGTGGCTGGCTTTAACAAACAGAAGTTTATTCTCTCACAGTCTAGGAGGCTAGAAGTCCGAATTCAGGGTGCTGGCTCCAGGGGAAGACTTTCTCTCTCTGTCGGCTCTGGGAGAAGATCCCTGTCATCAATCTTCCCCTGGTCTAGGAGCTTCTCTACTCAGAACCCTGGGTCCAAAGGACACACTCTGCTCCCAGCGCTGCTTTCTTGGTGGTGGTATGAGGTCCCCTTGTCTCTCTACTCACTTCTCTCTTTTATATCTCAAAAGAGATTGGCTCAAGACACAATCCAGTCTTGTAGACGGAGTTCTGCCTCATCAAGATAACTGCTGCTTATCTCACCTCATCAATATCACAGAGATAAGGAAAATCACATCAGATGACAAAATGGTGGACAATCACACAGTACTGGGCATCGTGACCTAGCCAAATTGATACACAAAGTTTTGGGGGACACAATTCAATCCATGACAGCTCACCCGCGTTTACCTTGCTTGCTGGGTCACCAGCCCCTGAGTATGAGTGTGTTTGTTGTGTGTGTGAGTATGAGTGTGTGAGTGAGTGGTGTATGAGTGTGTGTGAGTGTGTGTGAGTGCATGCACATGCCGTGTGGGGTGGGGGGAATTGTGTGTGCATGCTGTGTATGCAGTAAGCTGTGTGGTGTGTGTGTGTGTAATATGTATGGCATGTGCGTAGCGGGTGTGAGGTCTTGTTCATGAATGATGTGTGTGAGTGCAGCGTGTGTGACTGTATAGGGTGTGTGTACACACAATGTGTGCGCATATGTGGTGTGTGTGCATGTGGTACGAGTTTGTATGGCGTGTCGTGCGTATGTAATGTTTGTGTGTGCATGGCATGTATGTGCAGGCGGGGTGCTGTGTGCGGTGTGCAGAGTGAGTAGCATGTGGGGGGGTGCCTGTGCGTGCATGTGGCGCATGTGTGCGTGTGATGCACGTGCGTGTGTCGGGGAGGAAGACGCCTGGGAAGCGGCAGGTTCAGCCCAGTGGCTGGCACAGGCGCGCAGAGCGGAGGGCGGCTCTCCAGCTGCCTTTTACCAGAACTGCGCCCTCCCCGCCCCTCCCCAGGAGAGGGACCAGAGGGCCAGGGTCCGGTGAGGCCTAGTCCCAGAATTAGGGGATGGAGGGCTGAGGCGCCACCTCCTCACCCCGCGTTTACAGCAGAGCTCTTCCTTCCGAGGGGGGTGGGGGCCTCCCCGGCCGGGAGGGGCTTCCTGATGAGGAGATTCACAGTCTCTGGCGGAAGCAGAGCATCCGGGAAAACAATACAAACCCGAGGTCCCCTGGGGGCCTGGTGTCAGCCTCCTCAGCCTCCCCTTCTTCACTGGGGTCCCCACGACCCCTCCTGCCCCACTGTGCCCGGGCAGGTCCAGGAGGGTGGAGGTGGGGGTCGGAGAGGGAGGGGGCAGGGCAGGGGCAGGCAGCTGCGGAAGAGCCTGCTTGGGGGAGATGGGGGCAGCCACCGACAGGGGGACTTTGGCTTCAGCAGATGTGCTGGGCTCTATACCTATCCTTCATCTTGGGGTTACCACCGAAGACTGATCCTCCACCATAGCAACAGACTGAGTCCCACTCCGATTTCCAAAGAATTCTTCCCCGGCATCTCCCACAGAGCCCGGGGTTTTAGGGGAATTCTTGTCCACAGACCACAGAAACTCCTTTCTCCTTGGCAGCCCTTCGGTTCATCAAATGAGTGAAACGTGCGTTAGATAAAATGTTTTTATAACGAAGTTAGTTTTTAAAAACCTTTACATCTTCCCTTCCCTTCTGTGTTATCCAGGGAAGTCTGAAGTCCAGCTAGTCTCAAGAGAGAACCTGTCAGATTTTATTTTATTTTTTTACTATTTCAATTTCAGACTGGTTGTTGCCAGTATAAGAAAGTTAATTTTATATTTCTCTTAGGTCTAATCACTTAACCAAATCATCTTATTGGATCGAATAGGTTGTTAGGTAAAGCTCTTGGTTTTTTTCTGATGGATGGACCTATTTTCTGCAAGCAGAGATGAACGTCACTGCTTTTTTCCTAACATGTATGATGTTTATTGCAGCTTCCTGTCTGATCCATCATGAGAATCTCCAAATGAGTGTTGAATAGCAGCGGTGAAGAAGGCATCTCCGGCTTTTTCATGATTTTAGTGCTACTTTTTAGTATTTTAACAATTAATGTGTTACTTGTCCATTTTTTAAAAAACACACTTCATATTTTTAGGGAGATTATTTGTATTCTTTTTTATTTAAATGGAAGATTTTATTGGAAATGGCTGCTACATGTTGTCAAATACTTTTTCACCAATTATGACATAATTACATGATTTTTATACTTTAGTATGTTGATGCAATGGATTATGTTCTTATACTTCCTCATATTAAGCCACTGTTCCATGCATGCAGATGAACCTTCTTGATTTTTAATAAGTGACTGGGTTTAAATTTATGGCATTTTATTTGTTAAATTTTGCATCTATACTGCAAAGGTGCTGGAGTATTATTTTTCTTACTATATCAAGATTTGATACTAAGGTCAAATCTTGACACAAGTTATTAGCTTTCTAAAATAAATTGGAAAATGTTCCATCTCTGTGCTCTGTAATATTTTGAAGCACATAGGAAGGACGTGTCCCTTATCAATCAAGCTGCCCTCGGTGACGATGTCCCTCGGGGCGGGGGTGCGGTGCTGGTGCCATGCGCAGCCTCTGCAGCACCTTTACAATAGCAGGGATCCCTTGAAGCCCCTCCCCTGGAGACGTGAGGGCTTTGCTCCCTCTTCTGGAATCTGGGCAGATCTCAGGGACTCTGGGAAACCAGTAGACTGAAGAGGCAGTGGCGATGGTGACTTTGAGGCTAGGTCAGAAAAGCCACACAGTTCCCACCTGGTGCAAAGGAGGCTTCCTCCGGAGGCAGCCAGCACCGCTTGCAAGACCCCAACGACCCAACACCGCCGTGCTGAGGCATGGTGTGGGCACTGCAATCAGCAGGGCTGGGTGCAGGCGGCGTCCCTGCAGCCGTGTGGGGGCCACTGGAACATGCAGCCCAGTGGACACCTGAAGGCACGCGTACGATGGACTCCAAGACAGAACTGGCCCAAAGAGCCCTTCCTGAAGTCTTGGCTTACAAAGTATGAACAAAAGAAAATGGTTGTTTTCAGCTGCTGAATTGGGAGAAAGAATTACACACTAATAGGAACCAGAACACCCTCCTTCCAAATCTCAAGTCTGTGCACTGCCATTTCCAGATCCTTAGCTGCAAGGTGTCTGGGGACCGTGGTGTTTAGCTTTCTAGCCTCTGCAGTAGGGAAAAACACGCTCTAAGGGATCAGCTGCCTGCTGTCCCTGAGAGGGTGGGGCTCCCACAGCCTGGAGCTGTGCAGGTGAGGGGCAGATGCCTTCCCATGGCTAATGTAACGAAGAAACTCATTTTACACATCCTTGAAGTCCGTGGGTGATGCAAACGGATCACAGCGCTTGGCTGCTAACCGAAAGGTTGGATGTTCGGGTCCACCTAGAGGTGCCTCAGAAGAAAGGCCTGGTCATCTACTTCTGAAAAATCAGCTTCTGAAAACCCTGTGGAGCACAGTTCTATTCTGGCACACATGGGGTCACCCGGAGTTGGAGTCAACTTGATGGCAACTGGTTTTACCTGATGCAGCAATAGCCTGGCTCCCCAGGATAAGCAGTGTGTGAACACGTGTGTGTGCGCGCGTGCACACTTGCATAAGGGGTCTCAGTACACAGGGCCTGGCAGCGTGGGACCCTGTGTGCTGGGTGTTCTGTTTTGTAACTGCGCTGACAGCCTCTCCCCTGCCCGACCCCCATGTTGCTCTGAGTCCCCGCATCTCTCGTGGGGAATTAGTGTAATTCATACGTATTGGCATGACCAACACTGTCGTTTTGGGTATTTCACTCATACACTTACCCCGGACAGAAAGTCCCGTTGACAGTGACCTTTATCCTTGAAGACAACAGCGGGAGTATTCTTGGAGAGGAACTTGGTGCTTGGTTCTGAGCTCCTTTGGGCTCATTATGCAGCCCCTGCCTGATGGGCCCTCACCTACTCTTCCTTCTCCCCTCCAAGGAGAGGAGAGAACCCCCCGAGAGGAAGCCCTTTGCCAGCTTTGTCGGGGGTGCGTTTTTTCTTCATCCAGAAAAGCCCCCATCACCACCACTAACAGTAGCAACTCAACATGAAGTCAGCCGTGGCAATCGCTCCCCTCGCCTACCTCCTTCCAACGCCCCGAGGCCCGCAGCCACATTGGAAGCTCTGGGGTGGAGGTTGTGAGCAAGCTCTTCCTCTCCACATTTCTTCAACTGTGACAGACAAGGTGCATGGGGATCTGTGGGGCAGAATGTCCCCAGGGAAGGCGTCTCGTTTCCCTCATGTCGATGGAAACCCCGCGCACCCTCTAACGGCTCACAGACGCCATCTAGTGGACTGAAGTGGATGAACTCTGGGTTTCCCCGCAGCTCAGAGGATAATGGAGGAACCAGATGCCCCCAGAACGGGACACAGTTCTGACTGCTGGACCCACGACCAGAAACGCCCATCGCTCCCCTGGGGTAGGCAAGGCCACTTAAAGAGCTCATCCCAGCCCAGAGGTTTACAGCAGCTGGAGCTCAGATCGGTGGTGGTGATGTCTGAAAACTGTCTGTGGTTTTCTCTTTAAGCCTCAGCTTGCTTGTCTGTTAAATGGTGCATCAGCCTGGGTGCAGCTGTTCTTGTTGCTGTTAGGTGCCCTTGAGTCAGTTCTGATTCACAGTGACCCTAAGTACAACAGAACAAAACGCTGCCCAGTCCTGCACCATCCTCACAATCATTGTTATATTTGAGCCCATTGTTGCAGCCACTGTGTCAATTCATCCCATTGAGGGTCTTCTTCTTTTGCGCTGACCCTCTACCTTACCAAGCATGATGTCCTTCTCCAGGGACTGGTCCCTCCTGATAAGATGCCCAAAGTAAGTGAGACAAAGTCTCGCCATCCTGGCTTCTAAGGAGCATTCTGGCTGTGCTTCTTCAAAGACAGATTTGTTCGTTCTTTTGGCAGTCCCTGGTATATTCAATATTCTTTGCCAACGCTATGATTCAAAGGCATCGATTCTTCTTCAGTCTTCCTTATTCATTGTTCAGCTTTCGTACACATATGAGGCGATTGAAAATACCATGGCTTGTGTCAAGCACACCTTAGTCCTCAAGGTGACATCTTTGCTTTTCAACACTTTAAAGAGGCCTTTTGCAGCAGATTGGCCCAATGCACTACATCATTTGATTTCTTGACTGCTGCTTCCACGGGCGTTGATTGTGTATCCAAGTAAAACGGATCATTCTACCTGGGTCCAGTTAGGAAACCAGAGCCCACACTAGGTATTTCAACAGAGGGAATTTGACGTGAGGGATTGATCATACAGGGCTTGGAGACAGAAAGAGGACGCGAGACACTGGAGTGACCCAGAGATTAACAAGTGCAGCTGCCACCACCCGGGCCAGGGACACAAGAGGGAGGGGCGTCACCATAACCTAAAGCTCAGAGAAGTGGTCCCACTGAGTGCGAGCCCGGGCCTCTGATAATGGGGCATGACCTAGGAGCTGCTGGTTGCTGAGGGAGGGTCATGAGGCTGTTTCTGGGAGGGCTAAGACAACGTGGAAGCAGAACTCACTACCCCTGCTGGGGCGAGGTGCCGCTGCTGCAGGAACATGAATGGGGGCAGCAAGCAAAAAGGAGGTTGTCCCAACACCCCTCCTCCTGCCGTCACATCTCCCTCTAGTGACCCCCGAGTGGCAGAACCTATAAAGGAGCTGGCTGCAATGTACTCTGGGGAGTGTGGTTTGCAGCCTTCCAGCCTCAGCAGCACAGAGCTGCCGGGAGAGGGGAGGCGACGGGCAGCCAGAATCGGCACCTCTGAAAGAGGAGGGACTGGAAAGCCCTCTGTCGGCTGACCTCGGGCAGACAGCTGGCGTCCTGACATCGTCCTTCATTAAAGCCTGTTCTCCAGAGGCATTGTCTCCAGACAGAGGACCTCTGCTACTACTGGAACAGTACTTCTGTCCACAGAGCCAAGCTCCTGGCTGTACGAGAAGGAGCCCTCTAACCACCAGGCATAGGCGAGAAACTCAGACAACCTCAGCGACCAGGTCTCCAGTCACCGATGGTAACACACCCCCAGCACAACGCCTTACCGAGCATTTACGGTGGGCCGGGCATAATGCTCAGTGCTCGGTGTACAGTATGGCACTGAGCCCCACAGCCGCCCTGTCAGTGGGCTACTGCTGCCATCTCTGTGTGTCTGTGAGCAAGCGGAGCTTCTCATCCAAGCTAAGTAACCCTCCCCGGGCCCACAGTTAGAAAGTACGCTTATCAGAGACGATGTTTTTAACCAACCGACCCGTTGCCGTCGAGTCAATTCCGACTCATAGTGACCCTATAGTTCAGAGCGGAACTGCCCCATAGGGTTTCCAAGGAGCGGCTGGTGGACTTGAACTGCTGACCTTTTGGTTAATAGCTGAGCTCTTAAGCACTGCGCCACCAGGGCTCCGAGGGTGTTTTTAGCTGCAAGTGAAAAACTGAAGTAAAAGTGGCTCAGATGGCAGGGAGATCTGCCGACGTGACAAGAAGCCTAGAGAAAGGGTGGTCCCAGGCTAGTGCCGCTGCTCAGACAGCAACAGACCCCTCTTTCTGTCACCCACAGCGTGTCAGGGATGCCTTCCCACGTGGCTCCGGTGCAGCAGGCACATCAGGCAGCCAAGGAGAGGAGCATTTCCTCCTTTGAACTCACTCTGGGGCCGGACCGCCTGACTTTGAATCCCAGACCCAGCCCTTACAACAGCTGTGAACTTGGGCAAGTTACTGAAACTCTTCGGGTCTCAGTTTTTGCATCTGTAAAATGGAAGTATAACTGGCAGCCACCTGGTCGGGTGTTGTAAGATCGTGTGGGTTAATTTGTAGGAAGCATTTAGAAGGGTCGTTGGCACATTTTGAGTGCCACAGAAACATTGGCCTTCCTAACTGTTGCCCCCAAGACCTCCCTTACCACCACTGTCCAAAATGGCTCGCAGGCCCTGGCCTGGTTCGTTCATGGCGAGAGGCCTTGGGTCAGGTTCTCTGGAGAGTCTCTGGAGACAGGGGCTGGGCTGCAAGTGATCAGGAGGGAGGGCTCCTGAGAAGGAGGGCGGGAAGCAGGGCAGGGCAGGGCAGGGCAGGGCAGGGAGGAAGCTGGGCCAGGACGCGGTCTGGCCGAGACTTCAGCCTCAGCCTGATCCCAGGGCAGCTCTGGAGCAGGAGCAGCCCCGGACAGTCGCCGTCTCAACGCAAAGGACCAGTCCTCGGACTGGTCCTCGTCCTTCACCGACTGCGGGCTCTGGGAGCGCCTAGACTGGGCCCCGCCTTCACAGGCCTGGCTGCAGTGGCGCGCTCCGGCCTCCAGAGGGCGCATCCGCGGCCGAGGAAGCCGGGGAGAGGGCGGGGGTGGGGGTGGGGGAGAGCCCGGGAGGGAGGGGGCGATCCGGGGAGAGAGGGGACCCCCGGACCAGAGCAGGAGAAAGCCCTGCGGCTCCCAGGGTCAGCTCTGGGGAGTGGGCGGGTAGCAGATGTGGGAGGCCGTATTCCCACCTGTCAGTGAATTCAGACACCACCTTTGAAGGTGCAATTCCGGTGACCCGGCACTACGCCCTCCGGGGACCTGGGAGAGGGGGTCTGGGGGAAGGACTGTGTGGAGGAAGAAAGAACTCAACCTTGACAGAAGGGGCGCAGCTTCCGCAAGGACAGCCCCCCGGCCGTGGGGGGGGGGGGGGCGGGGCGCTGGGCCGGGGCGGCTCGCCTCTCAGGCGGAACAACTGCGCAAACCCCCGCAGGCTGGGAGCGTGTCTGAGGGGGCCAGGCTGTCAGGGGGCACCGGGGAGGCAGCACGATCCTCGCAGCCGCCACCCTGACCCCTGCCTGGTGCACCGCCTGTGGCCCAGCTCCCGGCCAGGGGCGCGGAGACCAGGGGGTGCCCTCAGGCCAGTGGACGCCCCCAAGGCACGGCAGGTGTGGAGGAAGGCAGGGACTGCGGGCTGCAGGAGGGGCCGGGTGGGCTGAGCTGGCGAGGCCCTGCCCAGGTGCTTCTCTCATTTCTGTCCAAAAGGAAGCGCATCTCCATGACCAGGTGAGATTTCAGCCTGGAATCTCCGCTCCCCTCGGTCTTAAAGTGTTCCACGCCCCGGGACAAGCCGGTAACCCCTGCCACGGTCTCCACTGTTTTCCAGAAAGATCGCTGTGATGCATTCCAGCCGATGTCCTGGAGCCTGTCTCAGACAGCCTTTGGGAATTGGCTGACTTATGATTAGAAAGTGCAGCTTTTCTCGTGGCCGACCATGCAGGACGTCTCTCTGAGGGTCCGGGGCTGCACAGACAGAAAGGCTCTGGGACGGGGGTCCCCAGCCCTCCTCCTGGGATGCCATCCTCATATGTATTTTTAAAACAACGTTGTGGTTTAAAGTCTAAGTTTGTGGTCTCTTGTACCCACACCATCTCTCGAGCTCTATTATTCAGATGTATTCACCAAATTATGCATTAAGCACCTACTGTGTGCCAGGCAGTGTTCTTCGTGGGCGCACAGCAGTGAGCACAGAGGAGAAACAAACTCCAGCTCTCACGGAGCCTAACATCGCGTGGGGGTGCGAGGCAGTAAACCGCAGCAAGTATGGAGGTGGCAGGTGGTCCTGTGGGGTGGGGGCCTCTCACCAGGGAGTCAGGGAAGACCTCTCCGACGTGAGCTCTCCAGCTGAGAAGTGATGGAGGAGGCCGGGGTGGTCTGGGGCAGCCAGTGCAAAGGTACTGCGTGTGAGTTAGAGGAAGAGCCCGAGGCCCCAGTGGCGGGAGCAGACAGTGAAGGGAGAGAGGGAGGGTCTCTGACATCTCGTGAGCAGAGCCACAGCTGGCCTGAGAGTGTCCACTTTGTGGTGTGGGAACTGGGCCAGAGAGGCAAGCCACCGAGTTCAAGGGGACACGGTCTGTGTGCGCCGCCCCACTTCCAGAGCGCCCCCTGCCCCCAGCAGTTCCGGCCTTGGGAAGGAAGGCCCCCACCCCGGCCTGCACACCCGGCCACCCTGCTCCCTTCACCGATCAGCTCACGTGGAGCCCAGGAAGTCCCAAGTCAGGCCGGGGGCCTCCGTGGTGGCTCTGCCCACCCAGAGACACAGGCAGTGGCACCAGTGCTTCCACGGGCGAGGCCAGAGTGCGGGGACAGCGTCCCCCTCCAGGGACACCCCGAGCGGACACCTGAAGGGGAGTCAGCAAGGCTGAGGGAGGGCAGAGCAGTCTCCCCAGGACTAAAACCAGTGGCCCACCGAGGGACCCTCCGGCCCGTCCGCAGGCCACAGCGCCCGAGCACCGTCCAGTCGGCCGAGTGGGTGGGCACCACCGCCCCTCTTGTTAGCCAGCGAGGACCTTTCTGCGCTGGCAGCTGGTGGTCCCACCCTCACGCCCGAGTGTGGCTCATCAGACTCATTGAATCCCACTAACGCCTGCCCTTTCTGCAGAGGGGCCCCCAGGCCCAGGAGGGGCCAGCGTCTGTCCCAGGTCACAGCAGCCCGGCCACAAGCCCACACCCATGCCTGGGCCAGTCAGCTCCACGCTGTCCTCCAGGGCAGGACCAGGGGGATCCAGTGGCCAGCGAGTCCCCCAAAAGCCAATGAGCCCTTGCTCCAGGCTCCAAAGACCCTGCAAGGAAAAAGCTCTCCAGAACACGAGTCTGGGGAGGCCAGCCAGGGGGCCTGGACTGAAGGTTCAGACACCCGGCTCCCTGGGACACCTCCTGCCTTCTGAGGGGTGTCACTACCCCAGGGAGCCAACCTAGGAAAAAAAGCCCCACCCCCACCCCAAGCAGTGGCTGAACTGACTCAAGGACCACTCCAGGCCCATTTCTCCAAGGGAGCCCATGGGCATTGCATGACTCGGTGCTTGAACCGACCGTGAGCAGCTGGGCAGTGCCTGCAGACACGGCCGCCCACCCAGCTGACCCCGCTGAACCTGCTGCCAGTCCCCGGGTCTCTGAGCACCCATGGGTACCAGCATCCTCTGTCCATCATCCACTCCTGGCCCAGCCTTCCTGTGCACCCTTTGGTCAGCCACCAGAGGGCGCTCTGGCACCGGTGAGGCCCACAGGCAAGGACGCGCAGAATGGAGCAGGAGAACTCGGCCAGTAGTGCCCCAACTTGCCCAGACTCTCCTAGTGATGCGGGCGGCGGTTCTTGTCTCCCGGAAGGCAATAAGCAGCGTGGGGGGACAGAGACGAGGATGCTGAGATCTGCAGGGGTGAGGGGTTAGGGCTGAAAGGCCAGGGGCCATCTGGGGCCGTTAGACCAAGGCGGCTCGCTGGAGGCCGGAAGCACACCCCTCTGAAGGGAGGGCTGCTCTCCAGGTCTGGTGCTTTGCGGGAAACACATGGCAGAGGTGCCTGGCTCCAGGCCAGTGACTTGGGGCGTGCCCACCCCCACCCCCAACTCACCCCACCCCACCTCCTTCCTCTGGGTAAACAGGGGCAGCAGAAGGGATGGGCGGGGACTGCAATTACCTTTGAAAGCCCAGAGAACTGGCCGCCTGGAGCCCAGCTCTCCCTGTCCCACCCACCCGCCACAGCTTCCACCCCAGGTAAGGACCCCTTGCCTCCCTGCTAAACTCCTGCCCCAGCCCCAGTGTCCTGCCGCTGGCTGGAAATTGGCCAGTAGTCCCTATACCTGGAAATAAAGTCCACTCCCTCCTCAGAGCCCATTAAAAGCTGAGCCCAGGCCCAGTCCCTCTCTCTGCTTCTCCCCCTCATCAGCCCCTGTACGCACGTGCTCCCTTCCAGGACCTGGGAGTGAGAAACTGACGTTTCCCGTTTTGGTTGTTGAATGTTACAGCACGGCTTCCCGTCAAAAGACAGCCCTCGCCGCGCCGACACCGCAGCTGACCCCTCTGGGTGCTGTGTGTTTCTTCCTGTAGTTTTGTCTCCGTTTGCCCAGGGGTCCCACGTGCCTCCTCGGCAGCATCCGCACCCCACTCGTCGGGGCCTCCCTCCCTCCCTCCCTCCACTGGGGGGATGGAATCCGGCCTTCCTGCCCCTCAGCCCTGCCCTGAAAGTCTTGGGGGAAGAGAAGGTGCAAGGCGTGGGGGCAAGTATGTGAGGCATGAAATTCCTCAGGGTCAGAACCGCAGAGCATTAGAACCAGGAACTCTGAGCACTCACGGGTGCTCACCACCTTCCGGAAGTCCTGGAGCAATTAGATGCTGGATTGTGAAATGTCTCAGGGATTCCTGGGGACAAGAAGGCCTTAGAGAGACCACACGTGCATCGCCCTAGGCTCAGGGAAGATTAAAAGCAGGAAAACACAGGAATCAAACCCAGACATCAAGGGCGGCGTTAATCAGGTTTGTTGGGTTGTCCCCGTCCTGGGCTGAAGCATCCAACAGGTCGTCCTGTCCATCCCATGGAGCGAGGCCAGAGTCATGTGCCCCTCAGGCGACTGGTTGCAGGGTCTCCTGAGACCCTGCTGGTGTAGGCGGTTCTGTGCCCAGGGGGTGGGGGGCGGAGGAAAGGGAGACCTGAGCCCCCTCCCCAGAGACTCCACCAGCCATCCCAGCCCAGGTGTCTGAGGTTCCCCAGGCAGCATCTGTCCAGAGTCAAGACCCACGGTGCCCACCTTGTGGCCACAGAACACTAAAGCACAGTGCCATTGCCCCCCACCCCCCCAGTCACACACGGATGGCCACTGCCCCACGTGACGCACCAGGGAGGCACAGCAGCCACAGTCCCTACTCACGCATGCCTCACATCTGCCCCGGCAGGAGTGTGCGCCAGGCCCGGGCGGCCAGAGACGGCGAGTTCATTCCTGCCTCCCCAACACAGGTGGGCCTCAGGTTTGGCATCTCGCTGGACTGTGTGATCACCGGGGTGGCCAGGGTGCGGGGCCCCTGCAGGGAGCCGGCCGTCAACAACATTCTCGGTGGAACAAGGGTCTGAACTCCCAGCACAGATGTGCGAGGGCCACAGGTGCCAGCCTGGGCGTTTGGGACACCAGGGAATGGAACACCCAGATGACAGGGGCACAGCAACCCCAGTCAGGTTCTGGAGTCTGTTTGGAAAGGCCACAGCGTCACGGCTAGGAAGACCATCCCAGGCCCTCGGCAGTGGCTGGGGGTGGGGGAGGACAGAAGGGAAGCACCACCCTCAGGTCAGAGGCGCTGGCTCTAGCAACCGCAGACACGTGGACAGGTGGAGACACACCGGGCCCTCTGAACGGGGCTCTTGTGGTAAGACGTGGAGCTCCTGCTTGGAGGTTAGAGGAAAGAGTGTGACTGGTCACCTTGGTTGGGCGAGTCTGTCATGAAAGTCCCCTGTGTCACTCTGGGCCCAAAGAATGCGCTCTGGCCACTGCCCCAGGCATGCCGAGCCCTGGCGGATGAGGCCTCCCTCGGGAAAAGTGGACCTGCATCACAGGTCATGGGGCTGCTGGGGGCCTGAGGGCCGGTCCTCTGAGTCCAGCACACGACTCGAATCACAACACTCACCTCCTGAGACACACCAAGTGGACCGCAGATGGCAAGCGGGGGGCCAGGGCAGGGCGGCAGGCCTCTCCTGACAAGGTTCTCAAGGAATGACCCACAGCCTGTGTCACCGGAAAACGCACCCTCCCCAGCTCGGCTACGCAAGGCTGGAGTCCCTTAGACACACCATTCAAAGGAGGTCCAAGTCTTGTTGCTGATGTGTGACTGGCCTTGGGGAGACTTTGTCAGCTGGACTTCCAATATCCTGGGGCCACTGTCCTCGGGCAGTTTATGTACTGAATCACAGGGTGGGTCCTGGGTGGTACAAATCCCATCAGGCATCCCTTCCACAGGTATGAACTGAGCACCTGCACAGGCCAGATCGTCCCAGGTGCTGGGGAGACAGAACATGTCCCCTGTCCTCCAAGGCTGGCATTCTAGCGGGAACGGAAATACCAGGACAGAATGTGCACTGTTACTGTTGCGCCTTCAAGTCGGTTCCCACTATGGCGACCCCATGTGTGTGCCGGAGAACTCCTTCAAAGGGTTTTCCAGGCTGTGACCTTTTAGAAGCAGATCGCCAGGCACCTCTGGGTGGGTTTGAACTGCCAACCTTTGGGTTAGCACCTGAGCTCTTAAGCACTGCACCACCAGGGCTCCAAACTCAGGATAACACATAGAAAATGAAGCGTCAAGGGCGGAGAGGATAAGCCTGCCTTGCCCAGACAGACCCTGCCCCTGCCCCTGCCCCCCAGAGGTGAGAACACGGAAGCGGGATAACAAAGGACGGAGAAGCAGCTGGGGCCCCTACTGCCTGGTGTCCCTTGTCCCTGGAACAGCTGGGTATCTCTCCCCAAGATGTGAGACCTCCCCCTCCCCCTCCCCGGATGTCACCAAGGTCAGGGACAAGTTGTGCAGCCCTCCCCAGCCCTGACGAAGAGCCCGACCTCCAGCCATCAAGGGATGCGTCCCAGAAGCTTCGCACGTGATCTGTCCACACTCGGCTGCCCGGGTATCAGAGACGACAGTGCCAGGAGAAGTCGGTCCAGACCCAAGGACCTGAACACACACACACACACACACACACACACACACACACACACACACACAGAGCCGCACTAGCATACCCCTAGACCTCGTCCACGTGCCTGGCCCCCTCCCTACCCAGCTCCATCCTACCCTCTTCCTCTGCTGCTCCCCCCCCCCACGTGTGCGGTTCAGCAGCGCCTACCCCTGCAGTGACCTCCCTACGGTCACCGCAGCTGCCACCAGAGAGTGTGAGGACAGGTCAGGTGCAGCAGCTCCACGAGAGGAAGTGCTGTGACACGTGAGCCTCCCAGAACAAGCAGGTGGTGAGGGCTCCGCAGCCAGTGGCCCAAGGACAGGGCTCCGAGGGGGGAAGGCGGGCCGCACACCTCGATTACTCCCAGCGCCCCATCCCTGCCACGAGGCGGAGACGGGGTCTGGGCTTCGGGACAGCACATGGGGACAGCAGGAGCAGGCGGACCGTGCTGGGGTGCTGTGGGCTGACTGCCCACTGGGCTGGGCGGGCGGGCAGGCAGGCGCCGCCCAGGGCTCAGCACACAGCTGGTGCTCCATGCATACTTGTTGAAGGAGAAGGACTAAAGAGGCGCTTGGACTCAGAAAGCAGGAAAGGCTCTGCACTCAGGCTAAGCACTAGGCAGTCCTTCCTGCAGGGCAGCGTTCCATGCAGAGGACGTGCTCAGACCTGCTCTGTAAAGGGCTGTCCCTGCAGACTGGACCGGGTCGAGGCCAGAGGATGAGTCTGGGGGACTGTACAGAGGGAGGGGCGCTGAGCCTGCAGAGGACCTGGATATACCTCAGGTCTGCGCGGGGTCACTGCTGGCCAAAACCACTACCCCGAAAGCCACAGAAACCAGAATCACCAGCCCCCAGACTCCCAGGCTTTGTCCTTTGTCACACGCGCAGGAGGGCCCAGGAAAAGCTCAGCCCAACTGGAAGTGGGAACGGATAGATGACCGCGGAGCCCCGGGCTGAGAGGCTGGGCTCTACCTGTCCCCACAGAGTGCGTCACTGTTGCGCACACCCTACCCATCCGGCCCCCCGTAGGACGGCTCCCGAGACGTATTCCCTCCTCGGAACTCAGCCTCAGATGGATCTGGTCGCCCGTGGCTCCCCGGGCTGCGTGGGAGCACCTCCTGCCCCCATCCCACCCCTCCAGCGCTCCCCAGGCAGGGCCTACCCAGACAGTCCAGGTATCGCGCTGACCTGGCCACCTGCCCGGCTCAGGTCCCACCCCTCTGGGAGCCTCGGGGTCCCACCCTTCCAGGCTTCAGTCTCCCTGCCGGTAAAATGGAACCGGGGGCGGGCCCGGGCGGCGACAGAGAGGGCCCGGGCGCCTGTGAAAGAGCGCCGTTCCTGGACCCGGGGTCCCAACAGCCCCCCGCCCGGTTCCGTTCGCCTGCCCGAGGCCCCGCCCCTCCCGAAGCCCCGCCCCCGCGTCGGCCGGCTCGGCCTGCGGGCGCTGCGCGCAGAGTCACGGTGCGAGC
>NW_004444121.1:3577998-3585491 GCF_000243295.1 Trichechus manatus latirostris
TGTCCGCCCTAGGGCTCCCTGCATGGCAGGGCTTCCTGGGAGACAGCTCAGGGCCATCCACCCAAAACCTCATTTTATGGAGCAGGAAATGGGTTTCTTCCTCCCAGCCCACCCCCACAACTGTCTGAGCCAGGCAGAGAGCCCCAGCCTCCCACAACATGCCACCCGGCCATGTGCAGAAGAGAGCACCAAACCACCCCTGGTTCCCTTCCAAGTCCTCTCCCCACGCAGTGCCTGGGCCTCTGCTCCAGGTAGGGCACTGGGCAGGCACAGAGCAGCCCCCACGGCTCACACCCAACGGCCGCCAGTCAGCTCGGCAGCCCCTGCTGGTGTGACCGGAAGCCCACCTCACTGAGCCTGTCTGCCAGCCACAAAATGGGGGAATTGTCTGTGTGGATGCCCCACCCCCACCCCGTATACCTCACCAGGTGGTACTCGCCTGCCAGGTTAGGTGTCCCTTGGCTCAGGGCGCGGAGTTAGCCCACGGAAAGCTCTGCGTGCAGGTTAGCTCGTAGGTTTACTGATCACTACCCCCCACCTTACCCCCAGAACCTCGGGGCAGGGGGCTGAGCTGGTGCACCCCCTCCCGCCTCCCTTTGCTGGGCTTCTGAGGACGGTGATGAGTTCCTCTGTCTGAGGTTCAGCCAGAGCTTGGCAAGTGGTGTGGGGCGGGGTCTGGACTGGGGGCGTGTGTTAAGTGCCAGCCCCCCCGCCCCACCCTTTGGGCCCTGGCTCCCCATCTACAAAGTGGGGGCACCAGCTGCCAGGGCCAGTGGCTCTGCCTCCACTGGGAAGGACAAGGCCTGGCCCCAGGGCCCTGGCCAGTGTAGGCAGCTGGCCCAGGTACGTCACTTGGCCTCTGACGCACTGTGTCCCCCAGAGCAGGGCAGACTTCCTGAGCCGTGCAGGACACCAGTCCCTCCAAAATGAAGGTCTTCTTGCCGGTGCTGCTGGCTGCCCTCCTGGGTGTGGAGCGAGGTGAGGTGCCCCTGGGCCTTTGTATGGGCTCTGCCCCACATCTTAGACCCGCTTGGCCCCTTGTCTCGGGAGCAGATAGATGCCCAGTGGTCATCTGGTCATCAAAGCCAGTTCCACGTGACCTTCTCTGACCTTCCAGATCCCTCTTCCCCAGCGGAGGGGGCTGCTTCTTCCACCTGCCCCCCTTGGAGGCCTCTGCCCCCGCCCCCCGGCCCATGTCATCAGTGTCATTTGGGTCTCACTGTGAGCTCCTTGATGGCCAGGGCCCAGCACCCTCGATCTTAATCCCCGTCTCTTGCATAAGAACTGCCTACCCCCAGTTGGTCAGTCATATCTGCCAACAAGAGGTGGCCCAAGCACAAGGGCCAGTCTCAGACTCTAGGGCCAGGTGCAGGGTCTCAGTGGCGGGCACAAGGTGGGGGGTTCTCAGCTGTGATGAACCCCTCCCCCTCCCCTGCAGCCCACTCCCTGGTGTGCTTCTCCTGCAAGAATCAAAAGAGCAATTTCAACTGCCTGGCACCGACCATGTGCTCCAGCTCGGACAACTACTGCGTGACCGTGTCCGCCTCAGCTGGCATTGGTGAGTGGCGTGGGGGCCGGTTACCACCCCCAGGCCCGGGCCATCCCTGTCCACCTGCGGCCAGGCTGTCTCCTTCCACTGATGACCTCATTTTCATGCAGGGAACATGGTGGACCTTGGCCGGACCCTGAACAAGTTCTGCTCCCCAATCTGCCCCGGCCCGAGCATTAACCTGGAGGTGGTGTCCGTGAGCACCCACTGCTGCCAGAGCTTCCTGTGTAACATCAGTGCGGCCGGCGGGGGGCCTCGGGTCAGTGCCACCGTGCTGGGCGGCGGGCTCCTGCTCAGCCTGCTGGCAGCGCTGCTGCGGCCCGGCCTCTGACTGAGGGGCCGTGTGCCTCCCGACATCCCCGTTCAGGAAGGAAATCCCACCCCGCCCCCCAGACCCCTGACCCCAGCAGGATGTCCGAGTCTCCTCTGACTCCTACCCTACCCCGTCCCACCTCGGCCCAGGTCCCCACGGCCAGGGCCTACCTTGCGCTTGGACCTGCCCCATGAGAAGCCAGCTGCCCTCTTCCGGGGAAATGATGTGACCTCCAGGGCCCCGGGAAGGGGTAAGGCTCCCTGTGGAGCCTGAGGGTCCCAGGATCAGGGCTGAGCCCACTGCCACTGGACATGCCAGGTGTGGCATCGGTGCGCGTGGGGGGGGGCTGCTGTGGGAGGGTGGGCGTGTTTTTTGTGTGCACGGGTGTGTGTGTTTGCTCCTTGTTCCTTTGCAGGAGTTAGTAGGGGAGAGTTTGCTTGGGGGAGAGGGGGCTCCACCACCCAAGCCTGTTTTCTCTGGCATCTCCACCCCCCCCCACCATGTTTCACTCATGTCAAGGGTAGCTTCTTAGGGTGCAGGGGCTCCCACTGCTTCCTGACCCAGTAATCTGCCCCCACCTACACATCCGCCTGAGCCCCTGCATGCCCTGAACATCCCCACCACATTCCACCCCCTGCTTCCTCGGTGCCTCAAATAAACAGATGTTTCCACTGCTGACTGCGCAGCCCGCCCTGCCTGTAGACCCCACCCCACAGGGGCTAGCTGGGGAGGGGCCTGGGGATCCTAGGTCCCCCGTGACACCTGTTGGGGCAGTGGGAGAAGAGAAGCAGTCACCCTCAGCCCCCAGCCCTGTATCTTGTGCTTTCTGCCCTGGCGGGGGCATCATCATTCAGACATCCCCGCTGCTGGTGGGGAAAATCCTGGCAAGGCCTGACTGCAGGAAAGGCAGGGCCTTGCTGGGACCCTGCAGAGGGAGGAACGGGCCGACAGGAGAGAAAGTGGGGGCCTCCGGGCAGGGGTGAGCATGTCCCTGCAGGTGGGGGCCTGTGGGGTTAAGGCAGGCCACTTCCCGTTTGCAAAGCTTATTGTGGGAACAACGGGAAGTGGCCGAGATCAACAGATTGCCTTCAGGTCTCAGTGTTTGCTCTTGTGGTCAAGGAGGGCCTGGATTCGGGCTGGCCCTGGGTGAGAAGCAAGAAGGAGCAAACAGTGGGACGGACGAAGCGGCTCTCCCAGGGTTCCAGGCCAGCCACGGTCACTTCAGTCTTCAAGGCAGCCCAGGCTTCTGGTTAGGGCAGAGCAGACAGGGTCTGAGCCCAGGCTATGCTCATCCGCTCAGCTCCAACCCTGCTATCTCGGGCCAGCCAGAGCTGTGCTGGGCGTGTTTCTCCCGGTGGCGTGGGACAGAGGTCACCCCCAAGCTAATAGTAATAGTGCCATCTCTGGGGTCCTTGAAACCAGAGGGGGCTGAGGTGGGGCATGAGGAGTGTTGCCTCCGAAACACATGGAATGCGGTGTCCTTGTTGCCCTAAAGGGGCCTGCAGGTGGGCTTGGCCAGCACACGTGGCTGGGGCAATGGGGGTGCAAGAACTGGCCAGACTCCCCAGTCCTGGAGCCCCAGGGTAGGAATACATCCCAGACAGACGGACATCAAGGAGCTAGAGGTGGTGGGCCTGAGAAGACCCCTACCCCGAGTAGGAGGGGAAGGGAGGCCGGGCAGAGCCAGCTCCTGGGAGAGACCAGGAGGCAGGCAGAGCCGCTGCATGGGGACCGCGGCTGAGGCTGGGTGGAGAGGGAGAACATTCCGGTTCACTGGAGTGGGTCAGAGCAGGATGAAAAGCAAGAGGATGAAAAACAGAAGAGGTGGAAAGCAGGCTGTCCCTCCAGGGGCCCCGGCGGCTCTGTCACAGGTGGGGTCCCGCATCCCCACGTACAATGAATTTACAGTGCTTTTCACCGAAAAGAAACTGCAAGTTTCCTTCGTACAGCAAATGAAATTGGTGAATTGTGGCCCGAAGGCGAAGTGGCCGGGGGTCGGATTGGAAGAGGAAGGTGCACAGAGGAAGCTGAACTCAGGGGTCAGGGGCTGGAACTGAACTTGACCCTGAGGACACCGGGAGCCTTGGACTGTGAGGCAGCTGACAGGAATATGCTCCGCTGGGAACCCTGATTCAAGCTTGCTCCTCTGGGCACCTACGACCTCCCGGGAGATCTTAGTTCCTTACCCTCTTCTCAAAGGACACTGAGGTGGGTATGGTTAGTCCCGTTTCCCAGAAGGGGAAACAGGCTAGGGGCCCGGTAGTGCACCTGTTGGGGGGGCAGGGGGCGGTGTTTCCTCTGCTCTGGGTTGGGGGACAAAGTCCGTTTAGGGCTGGGGTCAGAGCAGCCCGGCCTCCTGGGGGCAGTTGGTGGTCCTGCCTGATTCCTGCTGGAGGCTGGGAGGGCACGCAGCGCCCTGAGCAGAGGGAGCCTGGGACGTGCCTGGGGGACCTGGGGGGGGAGAGGGAGGAGCCAAGGGCTGTGCGTTTCGATTTCTCAAAATCAAGAGCCGCTGCCTGGAGGGGCCGGCCGGCCGGCCGGGGGGGTGGGCGGAGCCTCAGACATCGGGAGCTGATGACGGGGAACCGGGTGGGTGGGGAACGGGGAGGGCGGGCCTCCTGCAGGTCCTCCGCCCCCTCCCTGGCCGGGCCTGGTCTGACGAGATTCCTTGAGTCCTGACTTTAGCTCTGCAAGTGCGCCCCCTGCTGGGCCTCCTGCGCCCAGCACTGCCCCACGCCGGGGAAACTGAGGCCCAGAGAGCCATGGCCGGGCCCAAGGCCTTGGGGGGCGGGAGAGGGAGCCCCAGGGTCTCCCGGAGTCTGTCTCTTCTCCCCTCTCTTCCTGCTCAGGGCCCTGGAAGTGGGGGGAGAGGGTTGCCTGCCTCCCCACCCAGGAAGAAGCTGAGTCTGGAGAGGCGAGTCCAGCGGATAGGGACGGGGCGGGAGGGGCGGGGCAGAGGTGCGTCCGGGGTCCGGGACTCGGCCCCTGGGAGCCCCGAGGTCCCACGGGCAGCCTCCTGCCTCAGTCAGACCTGGGTCCGGCCACGCCGGCTGAGCTGTCCTCTGCCTTCCCCCAGGTCAGCCTGTTCACAGAGCAGACTGAGGCTCAGAGGGTACACCAGGGATAACGGGGCTCCCCTACGCCGTGGCTGACCAGCACAGTGACCCCGAGGAACTGGATGGGAGGGCCTAGCTGCCTGGGCCGTCACTCCTCCGTGTGGGGGAGGGGCACTAGGGGCGACTGGGCTGCTTGGGCCACAGAGGTCCTAATGGAGGGGCCACATGTGTCCTGGGTCTCCCACAGGCTGTGTGTGTGCGGGGTGGGGGCTGGAGGGTAAAAAGGGGTCTGGGGGGAGTGGACACTGACAGGACGCCCTGCCTTTCTGACTGTCCACCACCCACTGCAGCACGCCCCACCCACTCCTTCTGGGTGATTCTGGGGGGGAGCTTCAGGCCCAAGAGACGGGGGCCTGCAGGGGACCCCGTCCACATGCCCAGCCACCTGGGGTCTCTGTCCTCTCCTTGCTGGCTAGCACTGCCCCTGAGCCTCGCCTGGTGCCCAGGTCCTCCTGAGACCCACTGGGCAGGACCCCCACCCCCAGCTGCTGGCACGGGGTGCTGTTCGCTGCCCATCCTCCAGGACTCAGAGTTCGAGGCAGCTCTGCAGAGCTTGGGCTTCCGAGTCGGTGGTCCAGTCCTCCATCCCCTCCCCAGTGCCTCATGCGGGGGGGGGGGGGCGGGTCACCAGCCTGGCCGAGGGGCATCCAGGACGCTGCCCAGCAGGCCACACGGCCTCCTGGCGCCTTCCAGAGCTTAGGGTCCCAACAGGCAGGAGGACAGCTGGGACCGGTTGTGGGTGGGGCACGGTGGGTGTGAGTAGGGCACAGGCCATTTGTCTGTCCTGTCCACTCTCCGTCCCTTCCCCTCCCAGTCCGTGCGGTGCGTCCACCCACCCACCAGGTCTTCCGGTGTGGAAGGACCCGCTTGTCCTCCTCCTCCTTGGCCGCCAGGGGTCGCAAGGGCCGACCGCAGAGCAATGGTGGGAAAGCAGGTGGGGCTGGTCCAGAGAGGACCGAGCCTTGGACAGTTCCCTGGTGACAAAGCGGCCAGGTAGGGTCCAGACCCTGGGAGGTGGCCCCACGCAGGGCTGACCCCAGGGCCGGCCGGTGGGGTGTGGGGGAGGGGAAGAGGGAGAAGGTGTAAGGGGAGGAATTCAGGCAGGAGAGGGGTGGGGAGGCGTGAGGAGAGGCGATCTGCCCCCAGCCTCACCCCCACCCAGCAGAACTCAGGCCCAGTCCCACCCAGGACACGTGAGCATGGGACTCCTCCCGCGGGCGTTGCCCTCGGCCCTGGATCTGCAGGGGGGAGAGAGGGGTCCTGCCCACTGGCATGCACCTGGCCAGGTCGGCGCCCAGGTGTACCGGTGACACTCCATCTCCTGACTTCTCCCCCGTTTCCCTGTACCTGCCCACAAGTGGGATCCCTTTGGAGGGTAAATAGTAATTTCCTGTCCCATCTCCCTGGGCTGCTCTGGGACCTACTGAGTCCCAGTTCTCTGAGAGGGAGCCCCTCCTGCTCCGGCCCCTGGAGGAGAGCAGGGTGGGGACAGGGGTACAGTAGGGGCTCCTGAAAGTCCTCCTGAGGGCCTGGTGGGGCTGGGCACTGCATCCAGGAGCGTGTGGGTGGAAAGACTGTGGTAGAACTGGGCGTTAGAGCCAGCTCTGGGCTGGAGGGGGTATCCCTGACCACAGTGTCCCTGTCCACGGTGTCCCTGTCCATGGTGTCCCTGTCCATGAGTCCCTGTCCATGGTGTCCCTGACCACGGTGTCCTGACCATTGTGTACCTGACCATGGTGTTACTGTCCACAGTGTCCCTGACCATTGTGTGCCTGACCACGGTGTCCCTGTCCACGGTGTCCCTGTCCACGGTGTCCCTGACCGTGGTGTCCCTGTCCATGGTGTCCCTGTCCACGGTGTCCTTGTCCACGGTGTCCCTGACCATGGTGTCCCTGTCCACAGTGTCCCTGACCATTGTGTGCCTGACCACGGTGTCCCTGTCCACGGTGTCCCTGACCACGGTGTCCCTGTCCACGGTGTCCCTGACCATTGTGTCCCTGACCACGGTGTCCCTGTCCACGGTGTCCCTGTCCATGAGTCCCTGTCCATGGTGTCCTGATCATGGTGTACCTGACCATGGTGTCCCTGTCCACAGTGTCCCTGACCATTGTGTGCCTGACCACGGTGTCCCTGTCCAGTGTCCCTGACCACGGTGTCCCTGTCCATGGTGTCCCTGTCCACAGTGTCCCTGACCACGGTGTCCCTGTCCACGGTGTCCCTGTCCATGAGTCCCTGTCCACGGTGTCCCTGACCACGGTGTCCTGATCATGGTGTACCTGACCACGGTGTCCCTGTCCACGGTGTCCCTGTCCACGGTGTCCCTGACCATTGTGTCCCTGACCACGGTGTCCCTGTCCATGGTGTCCGTGTCCATGAGTCCCTGTCCATGGTGTCCTGATCATGGTGTACCTGACCACGGTGTCCCTGTCCACAGTGTCCCTGTCCACAGTGTCCCTGACCATTGTGTGCCTGACCACGGTGTCCCTGTCCGGTGTCCCTGACCACGGTGTCCCTG
>NW_004444121.1:3585591-3625528 GCF_000243295.1 Trichechus manatus latirostris
CGGTGTCCCTGACCACGGTGTCCCTGTCCACGGTGTCCCTGTCCACGGTGTCCCTGACCATTGTGTGCCTGACCACGGTGTCCCTGTCCAGTGTCCCTGACCACGGTGTCCCTGTCCACGGTGTCCCTGTCCACGGTGTCCCTGACCACGGTGTCCCTGTCCACGGTGTCCCTGACCACGGTGTCCCTGTCCGTGGTGTCCCTGACCGTGGTGTCCCTGTCCACGGTGTCCCAACCATTGTGTGCCTGACCACGGTGTCCCTGTCCAGTGTCCCTGACCGCGGTGTCCCTGTCCACGGTGTCCCTGTCCACGGTGTCCCTGACCACGGTGTCCCTGACCACGGTGTCCTTGTCCACGGTGTCCCTGTCCGCGGTGTCCCTGACCGCGGTGTCCCTGTCCGTGGTGTCCCTGACCGCGGTGTCCCTGTCCACGGTGTCCCAACCATTGTGTGCCTGACCACGGTGTCCCTGTCCACAGTGTCCCTGTCCACGGTGTCCCTGTCCATGGTGTCCCTGTCCACAGTGTCCCAACCATGGTGTGCCTGACCACGGTGTCCCTGTCCACGCTGTCCCTGAATATGGTGTACCTGACCACGGTTTCCCTGACCACAGGGTCCCTGGCCATTTTGTCCCTATCTATAACCAGGGTTGGCTGCTGAGCAGCGCTACCTGCTCACCAGAGGCAGGCCCAATGTCCTGCTGTCCCTGCACACTCACTCAGCACCCCACTCTCAGGAGTGTCCCAGTGCAAATGGAAAATCACAGTCACCTGGTACAAGCCAACCGGGCCGGGAGAGGGAGTGGGGGCTGCGTCCCAGAAGGGTGAGAAGGAGTTGCATAACTGACTCATGGGAGGAGAGACCCCAGGGCTGGAGTTTCACTTTTCAGTTCCCGTAACTCAGGAATGAGTTCTTTGCCAAGGACGAGTGTCAGAAAAGAGAAAAGGCAGCCTGCCTCTTCCCAACACACTCATCTCCCCACCTCGAGGAGGGGTGCTCTGCTGAGCCCTCTTCTGGCAGCGCCCTGTCTGGGTGCAGCCTACATTGGAGGGCCACTACCAGGAAGCTCCGAAAGAGGCCCAAGCAGAGCTGAGGTCCACGCTCCAGCCTCTGAGACCCGGGGTGGGGCCCTGGCCCTGGACCAGGCAGCCTCTTGCTCCCCACTCTGGGGAATTCCCTGAGCAGGAAGCCAGGACTCCTTCCTGTCTGGAGCAGGAGCTCCTGTCGGCTCTCCATCCTATCCCTGTCCTTCCCAATCAGTGCCAGCCACCTGGTCCTTACACACTCATGCATCCTCACACGCTTGCACACATCACACACACACACCCGCACACACACATCATGCACATGCTTGCACACCCTCACACCTGCACATATTTGCACATGCTTGCACACACACATTCATACAGTCACACACTTGCACTTGGACTCAGTCACACTCACACACATTTGCACATGCGTGCACACTCACACTTTGCTTTTCGGGGAGACCTGTGCCCTCCAGGCGTCCAGGGTGACCACATGCTCAGCGGTGCTGGGGAGAAGGAGGGGAGGTTGCCTGGGGTGAGAGGACAGAGCCTGGGAGCAGTGTCCCTGGACAAAGAAGAGCCCAGTGCCTGGGGAGTGGTTCCCTCCCCCTGAGAAAGCCACACTGAGCCTGGGGGCCCTGGGACTCAGGGGAGCGTGGGAAGAGAAAGCGTGGTAAGCAGCCCCTCTCCCAGCAGGGCCCTGGCCTGAGCAGCCCCTGGCTCCTGTGAGGGTGGACAGACTGCCCATGGCCATGGGCCCAGGCCGCTGGAGCACTGGGGAGGGGGTCCCAGAGGTGGAGATGGGGACAGGATGGCCCAGGAAGGACATAGGGTGGTTCTGGGCAAGACACAGGTCTGCAGGGACCCTGCTGTCTTACACGTGTGTCAACAGTCTGCTCTTGTCCTGATGGTGGCTGAGAGGGGCCTAAAGATCAGATAACAGGAATCAAAGCAGAATGCGGCTAGGGATGGCAAGACACAGAGGGCAGTGTTTTCCTGTCCTTTTTGGACTTTTACGCTGAAATGTGCTTCACAGGCAACCCCAAGCACACACACAGCCAGGTGTGTCCTGCGTGTATATGAAGCAAGAGTTTCACAAAGCAGCCTTCACCCTTCCTTCATGGGAAGAACTCTGAGGGCTTCTATCTGTTTTATTTGGGGAAAGAAAAAAAAAATGCTGGTTGTGTCCCACTGATTGAGTTCACAGCCCTCCACAGAGCATACTCTGCAACAAGGTGCAAGTGATCCTCACCATTTTGTCCTGTTTTTTGCCTCCTGGCAACCATTCCTCCACCAAGATTCCTTTAGGAGAATTAGCTCTTTGCCATGAGTTAAATCTTGCTAAGCAGGTACATCCTGGTGCCTGCCTTCCCACTTAGGATGCCAAAGGGAACCTTGGAAAATCCATCTTCCAGATTCCTCTCAATGTCCTGGTTCAGCCAGAGGACAGCCATGTGGTCCAGGCCAGGCTTACTGGACACAAGTTCTTTGGCACCGAGATCATAGCAGAATAACCCAAGAATGTAAAAAATGGTTCAGAACAAAAGACTAGTTGCCATCTAGTTGACTCCGACTCATGGCAACCCCAAGTGTGTCAGTAGAACTGTGCTCCATAGGGTTTTCAATGGCTAGTTTTTCAGAGCTTGATCACCAGGTCTTTCTTCCAAGGCACCTCTGGGTGGGGTTGAATCTCCAACCTTTCGGTTAACAGCCCAATGCATCAACCGTGTGCATCACCCAGGACTAAGAAATAGTTAGGGGACATTTACTGTCACCACGATGTCCTGAGCGACTGCAGGGTAACTTTGTTGCTGTCTACCCCATCCTTGCTCTTGAGCCCCCTTCCATTCTCAGCTCTTTTAGAACATTCCAGTACATTCTGTGTTGACTTTGAGACCTCCAGAGTTGGCTTTTATGGTTTGCAGTGGAAAGCGTCTACATGTCAAAACACCATGGCAGAGTCCCTCCCTCTTCCCCTGGTGTCACTTTCCCCTGTTTTAAGCCTAAGATCATTTGTGTAAAACACCCTGATGGTGTCAGTTAAGTGCATAATAATTTCCATTTGCATAGGACCGAAGCAGGGATCTATTTGGAAGGCCAACTAAGAAACTACACCCTTCACGCCCCCTTGCATAGCAGTCCCTTCTATGCTGATATGCCTGGAATGCAGCTGCAGTGATTGGAACAGCAGTGAACTTGGAGAATAGACTAAGGAAGTGGAGCTGAGAGGCAAAAAGAGCTGGGGTCAAATTAATAAGCTATATGAAATGTAAGGAGCCCTGGTGGCGCACCAAGTAAGCGCTTGGCTGCTAACTGAATGGTTGGCAGTTGGAACCCTCACTGTGGCTCTGTAGCAGAAAGACTGGTGGTCTGCCCTGTAAAGATTACAGCCTAAGAAAACCTATACGGGGCAGGTCTACTCTGTCACATGGAGTCGCTACGAATCAAAATGGACTCAGTGGCACCCAACAACAACATATGAAATATAAAAACGATCTTCTATAAAGCCCTTAAAAATCCACTAAGCAGAGAGTTAGGAATTACTGAGAATTAAGTCCAACACTTGAGAATGCTTTAGCTTTGGAAATATTTGCCAGTTTGGAAGGGATTGCTGAGAGGCTGTGCTGCGTGCTATGTAGCCTCACTGGGGCTAGGGGAACAAAGGTACGGTCCAGGGCCATCCATTGGTAAGGACGCAGAGAAAACATCCCTCATTTGACCTGAGGCCCTGTCGTGGATTATTGAATTGTGTCCCCCAAAAATTCATGTCGACTTGATTAGGCCACGATTCCCAGTATTGCGTGGTTGTCCTCCATTTTGTGATTGATGTAGTTTTCCAATGTGTTGTAAACACTAATCTCTGCCTGTGGTTAATTAGACAAGATTAGGTTATGTTAAAGAGGATTAGGGTGGGATGTAATACGCTTACTAAGGTCACATCCCTGATCCAATGTAAAGGGGGTTTCCCCAGAGTGAGGCCTGCACCACCTTTTATCTTACAAGAGGCAAAAGGAAAGGGAAGCGAGCAGAGAATGGGAGACCTCATACCACCAAGACAGCAGTGCCAGGAGCAGAACGCGTCCTTTGGACCTGGGGTTCCTGTGCAGAGACTGATGACAAGGACTGTCCTCCACAGCCAACAAAGAAAGCCTTCCCCTGGAACTGATGCCCTGAATTCAGACTTCTAACCTGCTAGACTGTGAGAGAATGAACTTCTGTGTGTTAAAGCCATCTACTCATGGTATTTCTGTTACAGCAGCACTAGATGACTAAGACAGGCCCCAAAAGGCTGAATCCGAGGAGGACAGAGCAACCGTCCTTCACACAAACTGAAGCCTGACTTCCCATCAGTAGAAAGGCCCAGAGATCAAGCCTTGGAACTGGATTAAGGTAGTCTCGGACAGCTAGTGCTCCCAGGTACCTGGCAGAAGCAAATGGGCATTCACTCAGGAGAAAATATAATATTATTCTTCACATTATTTCTTAGTGTTTCAAGGATAAGATTCATAACATCATCAATGACAACCAGAATATGAGTAGACAAGACACTATAAGCAAAAACAGAAACAACAAATAACAGAAATAGACCCACAGAGACTTAAGAATTGGAATTTAGAGGCAAAAACCATAAATTATATTAACTTGATTCAAAGAAATAAAATCAGACTTAAAAACATTATAACTGGAAACTGAAGAAATGAAGTAGCAAATTCGAAAAATAACTTAAAAATTATATAACTGAAACACACAGTAATTGAAATTAAGAACATAGTGGATGTGATAATGGTGGATAAGACAAAACGAAGAGCGCACTGGTGAACTAGAAGACAGATTTTTTAAAACTATGCAAAGATGCCTCAAAAATAGGAAAATGAGAAACAGCCTGAGAAAGATAGCAGATACAGTGAGAAAGTCCCCCCAAAAATGTGGATGGCACAGAGACAATATTGAAGAGATAATAGCCGAGATATTTCTGGAACTGATAAAATATATCAAACCACAGATCATTATATGATTATACCTATTATATAATCAGGATAAGTAAATAAATATCCCATATTTAGACCCATGAAAGTGCAGAAAACAAAGACAAAAAGAAAATCTAATCAGCAGGCAGAGGAAAAAGATCACCTTGTATATATGACAGTGAGAGTGACAACTGGCTTCTTGATACAACTATGGGATCTAGAAGAAAGAAAATAGTTTACAAACTAAATTCGATATGCTGCAAAAATACTTAAGAATACTGGTGAAATAAAGATACTGTCAGGCAAACAAAAACAGAGTTTATCACCAGCATACTTGCACTAAAAGAAAGTCTAAAAATTGTTCTTCAGGCAGAAGAAAAATGACCCAGATTGGAAGCTCAGAGATGGAAGAGGAAAGTGGTAAATATGTGGTAAATCTAAATTAACACATTCTATAAAAAGATTAATAAATATGTTTTGTAGGACATTTAAATTTGTATAGAGAAAATTGAAATTCATAACATATATACATTGAAAAGAGGAAACAGAGTGTATACAAATAGCAAGCACCTTCTACATTTGTTTGCCAACCTCTCCCTCCTCCCCAGGACGTATTTTTGTAAATGTGCTACATAAAATTTTTTTTTTTTTTGTGGCAACATGTAAAAAAATTGGCATAGAGGCTGTCTTAGGCTGGGTTCTCTAAAGAGGCAAAATCAGTGAAACATCTATATATCTATATAATCTATGTAATCTATGGACTCTCTGTAATCTATGGTCGCTCTCTATATATCTCTATATAGATGTCTGTCTATATATATCTCTTTTTGTATATCTCTCTCTGTATATCTCTCTCTATATATGTATCTGTGTATCTCTCTGTATATATCTCTCTGTATCTCTCTCTCTGTATATATCTCTCTCAATCTCTGTATATATGTATATATATCTCTCTTTATATATATCCATATCTCTCTGTATATATATCTATATATCTCTTTATCTCTCTCTATATCTCTATGTATATATCTCTATATCTATCTCTCTATATATATACCTCTCTATATATGTCTA
Organism: Trichechus manatus latirostris; assembly: GCF_000243295.1. Lineage (NCBI taxonomy): Eukaryota > Metazoa > Chordata > Mammalia > Sirenia > Trichechidae > Trichechus > Trichechus manatus. Next base: position 3,591,660 of record NW_004444121.1, read on the forward strand.
TGTATATATCTCTCTATATATATCTATCTCTATATATATATCTCTATCTCTCTATACATATCTGTCTCTCTATATATACCTCTCTATATATCTCTTTCTAGCTCTCTATCTCTATATATATATATCTCCTCTCTCTATCTCTATATATCTATCTCTCTGTATATATATCCTCTCTATCTCTCTATATCTCCATCTATATCTTTATCTGTCTCTCTTCATATCTCTCCCTCTCTAGATGTATCTTTATCTTATATATATATCTCTCTGTCTCTGTGTATATCTCTATATATCTCTCTATCTCTCTGTCTCTGTATATATCTGTCTATATATATCTCTGTATCTATGTGTATATATATCTATCTATATCTCTATATATTTCTCTATATCTCTCTATATATATATCTATATCTGTCTATATCTCTCTATATATCTCTATCTCTCTATCTCTCTATCTCTCTCTATATATATCTCTCTGTCTCTCTCTCTCTATATATATAGCTCTATATCTATCTCTATCTTTATATCTCTCTATATATGTCTCTCTATCTCTGTCTATATATATCTCTCTGTCTCTCTATCTGTCTCTATATATATCTATATATATTTCTACGTATATGTATCTCTATATATATCTCGCTCTATATATCTATCTCTATATATCTCTCTGTGTATATCTATATATATATCTATCTCTCTATATATATATATCTGTCTATATCTCTCTCTATATATATATATCTCTATATTTCTATCTCTATATATATCCCTCCATATATATCTTTATATATATATATATCATATATATCTTTCTCTATATATCTCTATCTCTCTGTATATCTCTTTCTACCTCTATATATACATCTCTCTATATATCTCTCTCTTTAGCCTGTCTCTATATATATCTCTAGCTCTCTTTCTCTCTGTATATATATATATATCTTAGTCATGTAGTGCTGCTCTAACAGAAATAGCACAAGTGGATGGCTTTAACAAAGCGAAGTTTATTCCCTCACAGTCCAGTAGGCTACAAGTCCAAATTCAGGGTGTCAGCTCCAAGGGAACACTTTCTCTGTCAGCTCTGGAGGAAGGCCTGTGTCATCAATCTTCCCTTGGTCTGGGAGCTTCTCTGCACAGGAACCTCAGGTCCAAAGGACGCGCTCTGCTCCTGGCACTGCTTTCTTGGTGGTATGAGGTTCCCCGTCTCTCTACTCACTTCTCTCTTTTATATCTCAAAAGAGAGTGGCTTAAGACACTACCTAGTCTTGTAGACCTCATCACTATAACTGCCGCTAACCCATCTTATTACATCATAGTGATAGAGTTTACAACACATAGGGAAATCACATCAGATGATAAAATGGTAGACTATCATACAACACTGAAAATCATGACCTAGCCAAGTGGACAGATATTTTGGGGGACACAATTCAATCCATGACGTTCCACTCTTTGGCCCCCAAAAATTCATGTCCTTGCAACATGCAAAACATATTCATCCCATCATATCATAGTAAAAGTCTTAATTCCAAGTCCAAAATCCAAAAATTCCTCTTCATCTGTGAAATCTAGAATATAAGTTATCTGCTTCCAAAGGTACAATAGCAGAGCAGGCACAAGCTAGACATTTCCATTACAGATGGGAGAAACTAGAGGGAAAGAAGTGATAACAGGCACCAAGCAAGTCAGGAGAACGTATTACATTAGCCCTCAAGGCTTTGAAAATAATCCTCTGTCCTCTGAGACAATTTACACAATAGCCCTGCCCTCCAGACTCTAGGTATTGGCCACACTCTCCAGATTCTGAGTGGAGGCCCCTCGGCCCTGGGCTTCAGCTCGGCCTTCCAGGCCCACTGGGACAGCAACTCTGCTCCCTTGGCTTTAGGCGCACCATTCTCTGAGTGGTGACTCCGCCCTTGGAAACACCAGAGGCCATGGCTCCACCCTGTGAAACCCCAGAGGTCATGGCCGTACCCTCCTTGTCTCTTCAGCTTCTGCTTCCTGTGGCCTCTTGGCCCTCGGGCCTCACGCCCACATCTGCCCTGCTGGGGCAAGTGTTTCAAAGCTCTGTAGATCCACCAGTAAGTATCAGAAGGACAAGGGAGTACAGGAGGGGGTGTCTGCAGTAAACTGGCCAGCATGGGCAGCCCGGGGCATTATCACAGAGGGTAGCCCACGGTGTGGCAGAACCCAGGGTGGCCTGGGGATCTGAGCTCAGCCTGCCCCCAGCCAAGGACAGACCCTCACCTGGGACATTCTGAGGCCACAGAGCAGGATGACTTCTACCACTGAAGGTGGCTCCTCGGGCACTGATCCTCCTTATCTCCAGCCATACCTGGCCCCCCTCCCCAGAGGTTGCAGGTGCTGTAGGGGAACCCACTCTCTGCCCCAAGGGTCAGTCCTCGCAAAGAACCTCTTGCTCTCACCACCCCCTGCGCCCCAACTGGTGGCTTGTGGCCACAACAGCCCTCCTGGTGACTGCCCCCCAGCTCCCTGTCTGTCCTCAGCCGCCCCGCCCGTGGGCAGAGGTGCCCACGCGGGGAACACCTTTCCACCAGGGGACCTGAGCACCAGGCATCTGGGTGGACCACAGGGAGGGCACCCCTTACCCCAGCCAGACGCCTCCCCTCGGGAGACATTCCTCAAAGCCAGAGCCCTACATTGATATTGGAGCAGTGAGGCGGAAGGTCCTTGGGACCAGCAGAAACAGAGCTGACACCCTTGTTCCCGGGAAGCAGAAGAGCATTTACTGAACACTGCAGTGGCGGTGGCCCCAGCCTTTCCTTTCCTTGGACTGAGGTGGCCAGAGTGGGTGAAGAGGGTGGCTTGGCCCTGGCTCTCAGGTCAGCCGAGGACTGAAGTCTGGGGTCCAGGACAGTAAGTGGCCAGCCCGGCGCTGAAACAAAGCAGGTCAGGGGGAGCCTATACCCGGGGGTGCGAGCTTGAAGCTCAGGCTGGGGTGCCGGGGGGAGGGGGTCTGAGCAGGGATACTCAGTCTGCCCACTGGGGACAAGTCTGGTGCTAAGTCCCTGACAAGGAAGAGCCCCACAGCCCTGCCCTGGCCCCTAACCTCAGGGCCAAAGACCTCCAGGCCGGAACTCCTGGAACTCAGTAGCCCAAAGGTTGAGCAGCCAGACATGGGCAGACAGAGGAGGGGCCATGTCACCCCTCTGTCAGCCCCCAGGCGGAGCAGGAACCCCCCCGACAGCACCGGGACGCTGCTGCCGCCAACCCTTCCCCACTGCAGAGACCACTTTTGCAGCAGTTTATCTAGGAGTTCACCTTCAAGTCCTCTATCTGCGTGTTCTGGAGGGACAGGTCATTCTCCACGCAGGAGGGCAGGCAGAACTTGTTGTGGGCTCTGTACTCTTCAGACTCTGCAGGAGAGAAGGGGGTGTGAGCACAGCCCTGCATGGAGACACCCCCGGCCTAGTGGGAGGACAGCAGCAGACCCTGGGGCAGGCTAGGGACCCCTCCAGTGACAGAACCTCAGAACCTCCCGTCTTTGAACCCGAGACTTCCCAGATAGGGGCTGGGAGGGTCGTCAAAGAGCCAGTCCAGGACCTCTTCCCTAAGAGGACGCCAAAAACATGAGGAAGTGGCTTCCCAAGGATCCCAGGAAGAGGGTGACAGGCTAGCAAGTAGGACAGCCAGGCAGCCTCTGGTTCCAGCTCTCTTCCCAAGAGGCAGGCAGCCCTGCCCAGTGTGTCCCAGGTGTGGGGTGGGAGGATGGTATTGTTGTTACGTGACGTCGAGTTGGTTCCGACTCATAGCAACCCTATAGGACAGAGTAGAACTGCCCTATAGGGTTTCCAAAAAGCAGCTAGTGGATTCGAACTGCTGAACTTTTGGTTGGCAGCCAAGCTCTTAACCACTGAGCCACCAGGACGTTTGGGGGGGACACCGTTCAACCCACACTGTTGGGTGCCATCGAGTCGATTCCAACTCATAGCGACCCCATGTGACAGAGTAGAGCTGCCCTACAGGGTTTCCTAGGCTGTAATGGAGGGTGTTAGGGGGTGAATAAGCAGCCCTGGTGGCACAGTGGTTAAGTGCTCGTTTGCTAACTGAAAGGTCAGTGGTCTGAACCCACCAGTGCCACTCCACGGGAGAGAAAGAAGATCTGATGGTCTGCTCCCGTAAGGATCACGGCCTAGGAAACCTATGGGGTGGTTCTGCTCTGTCATGTGGGGTCACTATGAGCTGGAATTGACTGGATGGTACGCAACAGCAACGTGGGTCGAATGGCGTCTCCACCCCTCAAAACCTACCCCTGTGCCTGGGAATGTGACCTTGTTTGGAAATAGGGTTATCAGTTAGGTTGGGACCTAATCCCATCTGAGCAGTGTCCTTCTAGAAGAGGAGATAAGAACAGAGCCAGTCACTAGAAGGACACCCGTGAGGCTCCACGACAAGGCCAGGAGGCTGGGAGCTGAGACAGGCGGGCACATTTCCCCTCAGAGCCTCTGGAGGAAGTAACACGGCCACACCGTGATCTCGGAATCCCTGGGCTGAACTTTTGGTTAGCAGCCAAGCTCTTAACCACTGAGCCACCAGGGCTTTTAGGGGGGGACAACATTCAACCCACACTGTCGATTCCAAGCTCATAGCGACCCCATGGGACAGAGTAGAGCTACCCTGTAGAGGTAGCCTGTGGTGGGGCCTCCAGAACAGAGACGTAGGTTGTGTCTGCTCTTATCCACCCCTCAGCGCGCGGTGCTTTGTTATCGCAGCCCTAGTTGACCGAAACAGATGCGAATCAGAGACAGCTCTTGTGAAGTGCCTGCAGGGTGCCGGCCACAGGACTTGTGTCTTCCTGCTGTACCTCATTTAAGCATATGGCACAGGGACAAGCTGGGGAGCTGGGTGTGCGGGGTGCTGGGTGTGCGCAGGCTTGGGCAGGCAGGCAACTCCCCACAGTTCTCACGGTGGCCCGGCCAATATTCCACCATTCCAGAGTCATTCCTTTAGCTAGAACCCATCTGTCTCCCATTTCTCATCCTGGCTACTCACTAACAGCTCACGGGCCCCATGGTACCTCCAGTGAGTGGGTAAAGGATGTGGGTGGGGGGAGGACGAGGAGCAGAGCCATGGGCACACTGAAACCCTTTCCAAGGCAGGAAGTGAGGCCAGCCCCCTGCTGTGGCGGAGGGGATGGCCTGGGGTGGAGAGGTGCTGATGGTTCTCACAGTGAAGGAAGGCACCCCATCTTCCCCTGCTTCAAGCCTGGAGCGGCCACCTGACCCTCAGTATGGGAGTCCAAATGCCTGGGGTGGGGTCTGCCCTCCTCCCACACTTCCTGTACCAGTCCTCCACTTTCAGAACCCGGCATTCCCTCCCCGCCATGGGAGGAACCATGTCGTCTCAGCCCAGGGACTCACCCCTGATGACCATCACCTCCTGCTTGGCGCAGACGGCATCCTGGTAGGGACACGTCTCCACTTTGCAGGAGCCCAGGTGAGGGGCCCCATAGCATACATAGCAGCTCAGACCCTGTGCTGGAGGGGGGATGAGTCAGCTGAGGTGACACCCGGCCAAGCTGGGTCGCCGCGGAGTGGGTACTGCGCTACCCCCACAGTCAAGAGCAGATGGCCAGGGTTGGCTTCAAGCCCTCGCAGCTGGCAGCACACAGGGAGTGGGTAGCATTGGTGGCAGTGACCTCAGGGTTCAGGGGATGGGGGCTGAGGCCAGTGTGATGGTGGACGGTCTCTGCGGCCAGGATGCAGGGCTGGGCAGCCCGGTAAGAGAGGGAGGCTCCACCACCCAATTGCATATTTGCCCGAGTAGAAGGGTGAGGCCTGCTAGCTCCCAGTAGTCCTGGCCACGTGCCACCCAGCGAGGCAGGAGGCCAGGCTGAGAGGGAGGGGCTGTGCTCACCTGAGGGGGACAGGAGGGATGACCCCATTGTGGGGCCCCCAGAGGCCAGCAGGGGTCCAAGGGGAAGGGGGTGCTGTGTAACCTCCACTCGGTAAAGGGGGGCCTGAGGGCGCAGGTGAAGGGCTAGTCATTTCCTGCCCAGTGAATGGGGTGTGGAGCCCTCCTGCAAACGGGGTGCTGGGCCCTCCTGGAAGCCCACCTGGGCCCAGGCACCCAGCTCAGCAGGGTACCTGGGCCCAGTGACCTGACCCAGCCCCAAGCACCTGAGTGCAAGCACAGGACCTCACAACCCACAAACAGCGGTCAGTCCCCGCTGTGACACAGGGGGCTCACACCGCGGGGACATGAGGGACACGCGGAGCACAGACTCCTTCCTTCTCCACCCCCCATCTCACCTCTCTCTGCTCACAGCAGGGCCACCAGCAGGACCAGAACAAGGGTCTTCATGGCGGGGACTTGCAGCCCGGGTGAGAACAACCCGGGGGCTTACTGTGGGCCGGTTCTCTCTCCCGCCCTGGCCTCCGGGCACAGCATTCACAGGCCGGCTCTCCACCCCATCTCCCCCCATCCTCACTCTCCCCATCCTTGTCCTGCCACCCTCACCCCAGAACCCACACCTGCACCCTCCTCCTTCGCACCCCTACCCACCTCCTCATGGCTCCCTCTGGCCAGGCGACAGGGCAAGCGGGGAAGAAGCAGCCCAGCCACGAGGCTGGTCTTGCCCCCAGGAAGACCCCCTCCCCCGGACCCTCTTGTTTGTCACAAGATGCTGGGCTGCTGAGTCACAGAAATCCCCTTGCCTTTGTACAGGAGTCAGAGCTCTTAGTAGCCATCAAGGCAGCCCTGCAGACGCCCAGACCAGCACCATGACGTCCTGCCTTATCCCTCGTTCTCTCAGCCAATGCGACTGCGGGCATGGCGCGCACAGGGAGGCCAGGCAGGCTGGGGCCCACTGGTACCCTGGGGCACTGGGGGGTGTCTGCCTCAGGAGGAGCGGCCACATCCAAGGAGTCAGGAAGGATGCAGGGGAGGGTGTCCCAGCATGGGAGGGCAGGAGTAGGGGTCCTAGGAGGATGCGCTAGGCAGAGCTGAGGTCCTGTGCCTCCCCTTTGACCAAACAGGGAGAGGAGGAACCGTGGAGGGAGCCCCAGGGCCGGCCGGCATGTAGGGTGGGGCGTAGTGGGGCCCTGGACTTACTGTCCCACCAAGACAGTCCTCCAGGGGTGAAAGCAGATCCCGAGGTGTGTCGGCTGAGGTCACAAGGGAAGAACCCGGTCCTCACATGCACAGCACCTTTCTGCTCACGGGCATCCCCTGTAAATGTCCCACCAGATTTATAGATGGCTTGGTGGGCTATTGTGCAAGGGGGAGGGTGCGGAGCAAAGGTTTCTAAGGAAGCAGAAGAAACTTGTGCAATTCACCTCTAACTTTCTCTTTCCTAGATCAGAGGATGTGGTTCAGGTTACAATCAATCTGCATGTGACCACTGTAGTAGAGGATAAAAATCACAAAGTTGAGTAAAGCAAAAAGGAAGTTTTCTTTGGCATATATTCAGAAGGGCAGAAGTGGGAAAACGGACAAGCACGCTGCACCAGCCCTGTCCGCCCGAGTCCGAAGAGCAGTTACCGAGCCATCAGTCTATATTAACATTACAAAAGGGCGAAACCACTGAAAGCTTCGCCTTTTCAGATTGGCTAGAAACTGTGATCATACATTTTGAACTGTCCTTCTTAACAATCATTGGTACAGGTTTCAGTAACTGACAGTCAGGAGGGTCTTCATTGGTCCAACAAATTTCTATTCACTAAATGGTAAGAGAAAAAGACAAGAGTGGAAAGTCTTTTGTGTTGTGCTTGATGGGCTTTATGCGAAAGTTTCCCTAAAAGATATTTTCCAAGATTATCTTAGCTATTGTCTTTACAACTCAGGGCCCAGTTGATGTGTCCTCGTGAGTCCTTGTGAGCCCAGCTCCAGCTGGGTCACGTTCTCTCTGCTCAAGGAGAGGGAATAATAACTCCAATATTATTTCCTAAATCACCATAAGTGCACCCCACACTCCTCACTGGAGACCTGCAAAAGGGGTTCAGTCCTAGCGCCCACCTCACACCCGGGATGGCTGGGGTCTTCCATTCTGCTCCCTCAGCGTTTTCTCTCACTGTTCTGCAAGGACTAAGAGTTCAGCATAGGAAAATGAAGACAGGAGGCCAACGAACTCGGCGAGTGTGACAGAGTAAATCATGCTCCGTCACAACCTAACATATAAAGAACACCTGGTGGCCCAGTGGCTATACGCACTCAGTTGCTAACTGAAAGGTCTGCAGTTCGAACTCACCAGCCACTCTTCTGGAGAAAGATGGGACAGTCTGCTTCTGTACAGATTACAGACTTGGAAACCCTATGGGGGCAGTCCTACTCTGTCCTACGGTGTCATTATGAATCCGAATTGAGTCGATAGCAGTGGGTTTTGATCATGATGAGGGCTCTGAAGATCCTAGAACATGGTGCTGTGTTAGTCAGGGTGTCTTAGCCAGGGTTCGTTCTCTAGAGAAACAGACCAGTGAGATATATATATATCAGGAGAGAGAAAGAGATCTTAGGGAATTCGCTCACATGACTGTGAGGGCTGGCAAATCCAAAATCCGTAGGCCAGGCAATGGGAAGAGAGAAGAGAGAGGGAGTGTCGTGGATTGAATTGTGGCCCCCCAAATATCTGTCAGCTTGGCTAGTCCATGATTCCCAGTATCGTGTGATTGTCCACCATTTTGTCATCTGATGAGATTTTCCTATATATTGTAAATCCTACTTCTATGATGTTAATGAGGTGGGATTAGTGGCAGTTATGTTAATGAGGCAGGACTCAATCTACAAAATTAGGTTGTGTCTTAAGTCAATCTTTTTTGAGATATAAAAGAGAGAAGCTAGCAGAGAGACATGAGGATCTCATACCACCACGCACCAGGAGCAGCGCACAGCCTTTGGACCCAAGGTTCCTGTGCTGAGAAGTTCCTAGTCCAGGGGAAGATTGATGACAAGGATCTTCCTGAAGAGAAGACAGAGGAAGAAAGCCTTCCCCTGAAGATGACACCCTGAATTTGGACTTCTAGCCTACTAGACTGTGAGAGAATAAACTTCTATTTATTGAAGCATCCACTTGTGGTATTTCTGTTATAGCAGCACTAGATAACCAAGACAGAATTTGGTACCAGGAGAGGATGCTGCTCTAACAGATTCCTAACACGTGGAAGCAGTTTTGAAACTGTGAGTGGGTAGAGGCTGGAAGCGTTTTAAAGTGCTTAATAGTAAAAGCCAAGATGTCCTTGAAGAGACTCTTGGTGGAATTACGGATGCCAGACGATTCTGGTGAGGACTGAGAAAGAAGTGAAAAAAGCTGTTACACTGGAGACTTTGCAGATGATGAGAAGCAGCAGCAGAGAAGTAGCGGCAGCAGAAGAACCAGGAGAGCAGCGGGAGACAGTGTTGGAGATGACCCACGGGGCAAGAGAGCTGAGTGGAGTTTACTGGCAGCGTGGGGTGCCTCCAGGCACTTATCAGTGGAGCTACAGAGCTTCTAAACATTTGCCCCAACAGGGAAGACATGGGCCCTGAGGCCCGAGGGGCCGAGAGGCCAAGGAACTCAGAAGCTGAAGAGACAAGAAACACAGGAAGCAGACCTGCTGAGGTCTCAAAGGGTGGAGTCGCCACTCAGATGAACTAGGACAATGGTGCTACCTAAAGTTGAAGGAGCAGAGTTGCTGTTCCAGGGGGCCTGGAAGGTGGAGCTGAAGCCCAGGGCCGAGGGGGCTCCGCTCAGAATCCGTAGAGTGTGGCCAACACCCACAGTCTGGAGGGCAGGGCCATTGTCTAAATGGTCTCAGAGAACAGAGGATTATTTTCAAACCTTGAGAGCTAATGTAATGTGTTCTGCTGACTTGCCTGGTGTCTGTTATCCCTTCTTTCCCTCCAGTTTCTCTCATTTGTAATGGAAACGTCTGGCTTGTGCCTGCTGCTCTGTTGTACTTCGGAAGCAGATAACTTGTATTCTAGATTTCACAGATGAAGAGGAATTTTTGGATTTTGGACTTGGAGCTTATTTAAGACTTTTCTCATGATATTATGGGGTGAAAGTGTTTTACCTGTGGCAAGGACATGAGTTTTTGTGCGTCAAAGGGTAGAATGTCATGGATTAAATTGTGTCTCCTCAAAATGTCTGTCAGCTTGGCTAGTCCATGATGCTCAGTATTTGTGACTGTCCACCTGTCATGGATTGAATTATGTCCCAAAAAAACCCTGTGTGTATCATTTTGGCTGGGCCATGATTCCCAGTATTGTGTGGTTGTCCTCCATTTTGTGATTGTAATTTTATGTTAAAGAGGATTAGGGTGGGATTGTAACACCCTTACTAAGGTCACATCCCTGATCCAATGTAAGGGGAGTTTCCCTGGGGTGTAGCCTGCACCACCTTTTATCTTACAAGAGATAAAAGGAAAGGGAAGCAAGCAGAGGTTTGGGGACCTCCCACCACCAAGAGAGCAGGGCTGGGAGCACAGCCTTTGGACCTAGCGTTCCTGCATGGAGAAGCTCCTAGTCCAGGGGAAGATTGATGAGAAGGACCTTCCTCCAGAGCTGGCAGAGGGAGAAAGCCCTCCCCTGGAGCTGATACCCTGAATTTGGACTTTTAGCCTGCTTTACTGAGGAAATAAATTTCTCATTGTTAAAGCCACACACTTGCAGTATTTCCGTTATAGCAGCACTTGATAACTAAGACACCCCCATTTTGTCGTCTGATGTGATTTTCCTGTGTGTTGTACATCCTACCTCTATGATGTTAATGAGGTGGGATTAGCGGCAGTTATGTTAATGAGGCAGGACTCAATCTACAAGATTAGGTTGTGTCTTAAATCAATCTCTTTTGAGATATAAAAGAGAGAAGCTAGCAGAGAGACATGAGGATCTCATACCGCCAAGAAAGCAACACCAGGATTTCTAGCCTCCTAGACTGTGAGAGAATAAACTTCTGTTTGTTGAAGCCATCCACTGTGGTATTTCTGTTACAGCAGCACTAGATGACCAGGACAGGGAGTGCTGGCGAAATGTCTGTCTGCAGTCTGGAGTCTGGAGTCTTAGGTCCTTCAGCTGACCAGCTGAGGCCCCTGCATCATGGAGAGCACCTTCCTGACACGGAATACTCCATAACAGCATCTAGACCAGCAGGTGGGTGGGGAAGGGCAGGGGAAGGTGAGGAGTCCTGGTCGGCCCCTGGGTTTGAGCCCGGGAAGCCAGGTCATGGTAGTGCCGTTTTGCAGAGTGACCAGAGTCAGGACTGGAAGATCGGCCTGAGGCCAGCCCCGCTACAAACGCTCCCCAATCCCCTTTCCCCAGCCTGCTCCTCTCACCACTGCCCTCTGGGCCCTAAAGCACCCAAAGACCATGACCACGTCCTATTATTCATGGATCACGATTTCCACAGGAACAGGGATAGCTTACACCCACATGATTACATCTTGTGAAACCAGTTGCCATGAAGTCGATTCCAGCTCATGGCACCCCCACGTGTGCCAGAGTAGAACTGTGGCCCATAGAGTTTTCAATGGGTGATTTTTCGGAAGTAGATCGCCAGGCCTTTCTTCTGAGGTGCCTCTGGCTAGACTCAAATCTCCAACCTTTTGGTTAACAGCTGAGTGCTTAACCATTTTGCCCCCCAGGGGCTCCTTATCTTAAGAAAAGAGTTTGTTATTGACTTGAAGCGGTGTGGGGAGATGAGAGGCACGGCTTCCTGGATGCGACCCTGGGCAAGTCTGTCTCACTGATTTCTCGACTGCTCTGCCTCCCATGCTGGTGGTCCCTTTGGGAGGGTTCTCTGTCCCTCACCCAGGGATCAGAAGGACCCACGGGTTGAGGGCTGAGATAATGGGCTAGTGAGGCGGTGGGGAGCAGCAAAGATTTTCTTTTATGAGGGGGCATGGTACCTCAGAAGCAAAATGGGTTGTGCAATTACCCTCTAACTTCCTGTCTCCCCGATTGGAGGATATGGTTCAGAAAGGTTCACAGCTTCCAAGACAGGTGGGAGGTGACAAAATAGCTCAGACTCCCTGCCAAGCCGGCCAGCCTAGCCAAGACTCCCCAGCGCCACCCTCCTCCCAAGGCTCCTGTCCGTCACCATGGCAGGCGTGGACCCTCCTGAAGAACAGCACCTTGTCCTCCTGCAAAGGGATTCAGAGCTCACGCGGGCAGGAAGATCGGCAGCTGCCACAGGAAGGGGGCGGTCGCAGTCGCCACAGGGAGCAAGAGAGGCCAAGAAGTCCCCCTGCTTAGAGACGGGCGGAGGAGCCGGGAGGGAATGGCCCCTGGTCCCTCCGGCAGCCCCTCTCTGGATGGGATGCTTGTCTGGCTGGAGGGGAAGGGCCTCAGCGAGAGAGGTTTTTTTCTCTTCCCTGTTTCCCCGCAGTAGTTTATGTGGCTTCCGCACCGTTTTGTACCCTTGAGGGAGACCTACAAGGACAGGGGCACCCGAGAGCCGGAGCAGGCTCCGGGATGGAAGACTGCCCTCCCCTGTCGTCACGGTGCAGTGCAGCGTCCGCAGACGGCTGGGCTGTGTGCGTCTGTGCGTGCGTCCCTGGGTGGGGCAAATGCTTAAGCGCCTGACTATTAACTGAAAGGCTGGTTCAGACCTACCCACAGGCGCCTCAGACGACCATCTGCTTCCAAAGGTCACAGCCTTGAAAACCCTACGGAGCACAGGTCTCCTTTGCACACTTGGGGTCACCACAAGTCAGAATTGACTTCACAGCAACTCTTTTGGGGCGTGTGTGTGTGTGTGTGTGTGTGTGTGTGTGTGTGTGTGGTGTGCTGCTGGGACAGTCGGCGTGACTTCCAACTTTCTGCTCTCGTTTCTGCAGCTCCCAGCCCTCCCTCTTACTTCCTTCTTTCCATTTGCCACAGAGCCTCCTAAGGGGTCATCCGTCCACTGCTCGGCCACCCGGCAAGGCTGCATCTCTGATGGCCACCACGGGTCCTGCTCAGCCTGAGGCCGGTTCTCTGTGGCCAGAACTGTGATCCCAGGTCTCTGTCCTACTCCCGGTCTCTCCCCGCTGAGCCCAGACTTCCTCCTTCTGAGGGAATATGGTGGACCCTTCAGCCTCGCACCCTTCCCTGCCTTCTCTTCCTTCCCTGCCAGCCTCTCCAGCAACACCCCGCATGCAGACAGCCTGTGGCCAGGCCCAGAGACGGCTCGGCCAGAATCCTGTGTTCATGTTTTTAGGTAAAGTAAACGATCCTTTGAGACCCTCTGTCTCCCATGTGTGCTGAGGTCCTGAAAAAGGTGAGGTTCTCAGAGCTCTCCCTGCTGATTTGCATTTTGTCTCTTTAGAGAGAGCAAGTAGATTTGGATATAGGCAACTGAAGTTATCCCGGGACAACCCAAAATTCAGTTTTGTTTTGATTTCAGATCCTAAACCTCTTATTGCTAGTATACAGAAATACAGTTGGTTTTTGTACGTTGAACTTGTATGCAGCGACCTTGCAAAGTTTGGTTATAAATTCTAATACTTGTTCTGCATATTACATCGGGTTTTATAAACTCAGAGTCATGTCATCTCTGAAACGAAAATTTTATTTCTAATCTCTGTGTCCGTTGTTTCTTTTTCCTGCTCTCTTATCTAGTTCATAGCTTCCAGGACAAAGGGGAGAAGAAGTGGGGTAACGGCATCCCTGTTTTGTCCCAGAACAGGGGGAACACGTTCAACGGCTCATCATCCCAAAAAACCTGACTCACAGCGACCCTAGAGAGCAGAGAACTGCCCGAGAGGGTTTCCAAGGAGGGGCTGGTGGATTTGAGCTGCCAACCTTTTGGTTAGCAGCCGAGCTCTTAACCACTGGGCTACCAGGGCTCCAGCCCATCATTAAGAGGGTGTGAACTGTGGCCCCTGCCTCTTCCCCATCATCATTCGTTCCTCCTCCCTCCCTCCCTTCAGCTCCAGGACTGCGCAGTGAGTAAGCAAGGCTGTGCCCCGTCCACCCTCAGAGTCAGTGAGGTGCTCAGCCTGCTCTTCATCAGAACTTTCCGAGGGGGCGGGCGCAGCAGGAAACCACCCAGCTCACCCCTCTGACCCTCACCTGTCCTCACCCTTACTCTGTGCACTCTAGCTCCTCCTGCAGGCAGCACCCCGGCAGATGTCGCCCTGGCTGCTTGGAGACTCGGCACCTTTTGCAACAATGAGCTGGACCCTGGCGCCCCAAGTGCGCTCCCTCTGTGGGAAATGGGGTGGCTCTGCCCTGCCGCCTGCTCCCCCTCCACGCACGGACCCCTGGCATCACAGGTGGGTTCCTTGCTCAGGCTTCTAGAGGAGTAAGTGGGCACCATGATGAATGTTAAAGCATTTATGATTTTTGTATGCAATCGATTTTTTTCTAATGTTCCAGTGGAAGGCTTCCCATTGCCTTCCACGTCCCATCTGGAGTTGAAACGCTCTCTTCGTGTTTTTCAAAGTCTGTGCTTTTCCCGCAGGCGTGTCCCACCTTTCCATTTGTAGTGTTCTAATGTGGCTTCGTTTTCCTTGTTCAGTCTTGCTAGAGACATGTCTATTTTGTCTTCTTTCCAAAAAGCAAGTTGAGCCTTTTAAATTGTATCTTCGTTTTCTATTTCACTAGTGTCCACTCTTACTCGTTTTTTTTTTTTGGCTGGTGGACATTGTAAATGTCCCTTTGTTGACTGTCTTGATTTTGTTTGTTTATTTGTGTGTGTCTTTATTTCAATCTTGTTGGGCTCTGCTTGACCGTCAGTTAAGTTCCTTGGAGATCAGTTTGATTTTGTTGTTCTTGTTGGCTGCCGTCACATTGGTCCCTGACTCACGGCGACCACATGCTGATCGACAGGGTTTTCACTGACTGATTTTCAGAAGTAGGTTCCCAGGCCTTTCTTCCTACTCTGTCTTATTCTGGAAGCTCCCCTGAAGCCTGTTCAGCATCATAGCACCACACAAGCCTCCATTGACAGACGGTGGTTTCGCTTGAGCTGCACTGGCTGGGAATTGAACCCAGGCCTCCCGCGTGGAAGGCAGGTCTTCAGCCGGAAACACCACTTAGGTTGGAGACTTAGTTTCACACGTTCTACCCTTCTTTTTCCTCCCTAATTACTTCATTGTTCAGCTTCTGAGAGTGATGTCTCCTCCTCCTTTACCAAACATCACTGTAGCACCTAGGAAATGTAACTTGAATGCAAGAATGTTCATCTTCTTCCTTGGTAAGGCAAACATGAAGGGGCAGTTTCTCTCGGGAACAGCTTGGCTGCAGCCCAGGAGTTCTGATGGTGTTCTGATGGCTCAGTCTTTTTAATCCCCAGCATGACTTCTTCTCTAGCCGCGATTTATTAGAACGGTGGTCTTCAGTCTTTTCATACGTGTAATTATGTCGTTTATGCTTTTTGTTGTGAACTTCGGCACTGTGCTCAGAGAATGTCCCCAGTGTGGGAAGTGTGACACCATGAAGATGATAACCATCTGGACATCAAGAACAGAATCAAAGCACCGGACGGTCTTGCTCCAGGTGTCCACAGTGTGGATGTGTTTCATCATTTGTGCTGAATGGAGGCGGAGGGTGGGACTGTGCGCCTGAGGGAGACCATCAGCCATATCCACAGTGCTGAACTCGGGGTTGAACCCAGAACACAGCCACCAACACCCGTCAGCCTTCACAGCAAGCGCGCTTGGTTAATTGTTCAGGATGTGATGGGTGAGGATGCCCCCACTGCTGGCCCCATTCCTGGGTCCCTCACACCTGTCCAGGGTGCTGTTATCATTCCTCCCAGGGGCCTTATCAGCAGATGAGGGGCTCGGGGAGACGTCAGCACAGACAGCGACCCCCAGGCCCTCGGACACAGTTCTTTAGCCAGGGAGGTATGGAGACCATCCTGGCAGCAAGTAGACCTCAGGGTGCTGGCGGCAGGCAGCGGTCTCTCTGGGCGCAGGGACAGCCCTTCCTAAGATCACCTCTCTGTTGTCTTTCCCGCACAAGCCTGTGGGCTGGGGTCATCCTGCAAACCCAGGACTCCCCGGCCTTGCTCACTGTGGTACGCAGACACTGTGATGAAGAAAATGAAGGCAGGAAGGAAGAGAGAATCCAGGGAAAGACCGCTGACAACGGGGAACATTGCGCCAGGAGCTGCCACGGGGGGGCAGCCTCAGGAGACGGGCACCGGGCAGGGGCGGGGGGGCACTGACGAGCACCATCTCCTGCCCACACCTGGGTCAGTCCCCTGGGGGGGGGGTCAGAGGGTGCCGCCTGGGCCCCAGAGGGCACCTCCAGAGTGGAGGGAGCCCCATCCAGACCACCACCTCCTCCTGCGGGGTGCAGAGCAGGCTGGGGTGTTCCAAGTGGGGAGCTCCGTGCTGTTTGGTTCCAGAAGGTACCGTCTCCTGGGAAGCCCCAGGCCTGGCTAGAACTTGGTTCAAGTCTCCAGTCTCTGAAGACAGGAATGGATAAGGGAACAAAGCGGAGACACAGTGGGAGCGTGCAGAGGAGCCGGGAAGGGCAGCTTTCTGCTCCGGCTGTGGCAGGAGCTGTACTGACCTACTGCACCCTGATCCATGAGTCAGAGGAGGGAAGATAAGCTTGAGCCTCATCTACCTGGGGTCCAGGCACATTTAAACACCCTGAGGGGCCAGGCGTGCACGCAGAAACCCCATCACAGCGATAGCAGCCCACGAGACTCACCTGAGGACCCCCAAGGTCTCCAGAAGTTTCCCTTTCTCCCTCTCCTCCCCCCTCCTGCCTCTCCCCCCCCACCTTTCCCCTTCCTTTCTTTCCTCCTCCTCCCCCTTTCTTCCCCTCTTTCTCTCGCTCCCCTGCTCCCTCCTTCTCCCCGCTGCGCTTCCCAGGCCCCTGTTCTGTCTGCTCCGCTGGCTGGCTGGCCCTTCCCTCATCTCTGATTGTCCAAACCTCCCCTGTCCCCCAGCTCTAATGGCACCTCCTCCCCGTTGAAGCCCTCCATTTCTCCCCAGGCCTCACACCCCGGGGAAGGAGCCTCCCCATCCCCTCCTCCCTTTCAGTACCCGCCACCGCTGTCAGGAGCTCAGGGCTGTGTCTCTCCCTCAGCACCCCTGGATCCCAGAGGCAGGGATCGCACCTGGGCCCCGTGTGCCTCACGGTGCTGAGCCGCCTGCCCTTTGAGTCCCAGTCTGTCATAGGAAGAAGAGGAGGCAGCAGGGCTGACAGCCCAGGTGTAAGGGCCCAGGTGGGAGGGCTCTGGTGGGAGGGACCAGGTGGGAGGGTCCAGGTGGGAGGGCCCAGGTGGGAGGGCCCAAGTGAGAGGGCCCAGGTGGGCGGACTTGGGTGTGAGGCAAGTCCCTGCTTTCAGGGGCTGACACTCAGCTGCCTCCTCCTAGGGCCCGGGCCCTGGTCACTCCAGCAAGAGGTGGCTAGAGGCACAGCTGCGGTCCTTGGGGGCCCTGGGACCCTGGGACCCTGGGAGGCCTTCTGCAGAGCAGGAGCTGATGAGGGAGGTGCTGACGGGCTCCGCCTACCCCACCCCTCCCTGGGCTGTTTCTACCTCCTGGCAGCCTGGCGGAGGGAAGGTGTAGGAAAAGGGACTCAGGGTGGTGGGCAGAGGACAGAGTGGGGCCTGGGTTGGAAGCAGTGAGGACCAGCATCTGAGGGTCTAGGTGGAGTATGCGAAGGGGAGAGTGGAGGGGGTGGGACTGAGGGGAGGAGGCAGGGATGGGGTGTACAAGGCTGGGGGGCTCTGGGCGAGGCTTCTCTCTGCTGCCCCCGACTCAGGCCCACTCTGCGGCATCATGGAGGGGCTTGTTCTGGTCCTGTGGGCATTGCTCATGTCTGCAGAGTTTGCTGGTGTTTGTGGGGACGAGACAAAGCCAGGTAAGGAGGGGGTGGGCGAGGGACAGGATGGCGGTCCCCAGGCGTGCCATTTGCCCCAGCAAGCAGCACAGCCTCTGCTTACTCCAGGTGTTTGACGGTGGTGGCCTGTGGTCTCTGTGTGGGGTGTCAAATGCTTTGGCCCTTGGAGGGCTGGCGGCTGGTGGGGTGTGTCTGCTGCATCCTGGCCCTGACTGTGACCTGCCCGGCTGCCCCACAGGTAACCTGAGCTGCTATGAGTGCTTTAAAGTTCAAACCCCTTCAGCCTGCAGCCCTCTTGTCTGCTCCTCAAAGGACACCGTCTGTGTCTCTCATGAAATGGCTATAATCTTTGGTGAGTCCCTGCCAGCGCAGAGGGCCTGGAGACGGACAAGGGTCTGAGCTCTGGACCCTTGGACTGCGTGCAGAGCTTGGGGGCCTGGGGGGAAGACCGCTGGTCCAACACTACCCCCACCCCGTGACTTTCTTCCGGCCTGACTCCAGGGGAAGTGTCCATGGGTTCTGAATTTGCACTTCTCTTTCTTCCCTTCATTTGAAGTACCAGTTCTGCCGCCCGGAAGCCGTGCGTTAGTTTCCCAGGGCTGCGTAACAAAGCACCCGCCAGTCGGGGGTTAAACCACAGGCATTTACCCTCGCCCAGCGCTGGAGGACCCAGCGCTGGAGGACCCGAGTCCAAAACCACGGTGTCTCCAGCCTCTGGAGGTTGCCGGTAGTCCTTGGCTTTCTTTGGCTTGTGGCTGCATCACTCCGAGCTCTGCTTCCGTCTTCACGTGGCCTTCTTCCCTCCGCCTCTGTCTGTCTGCATCTCTGTCCAAACTTCCTTCTTCTTGGAAGGATGCCACCCTGGTCCAGTATGCCCTCGTCTTAACTCACGTCATCTGTAAAGATTCTATTTCCAGATAAGGTCCCTTCTGAGGTTCCAGGTGGATGTGAATTGGGAGAACACTATTCAGACAGGAAGGAGCCCTGGTTGCACAGTGATTAAGCGCTCGGCTGCTGGCCCAAAGGTCAGTGGTTGGAACCCACCAGCTGCTCTTTGGGAGAGAGATGTGGCAGTATGCTTCCATAGAGACTACAGCCTTGGAAACCCTATGGGCTGTTCTACTCTGTCCTATAGGGTCGCTGTGAGTTGGAATGGACTCAACGGCCACAGGTTTGGTTTTATTACTATTATTATTATTCAAATGGGATAAACGGTCAGTGGGACCAAGGCAGGGTGACCTGTGAGACTGAGGGAACCGAATCCATGAGGACATGAAGGCAAAAGGAAGGGCTGTGGTGGCAGGAGGGTCGGCCTGTGGTAGGAGGCTTGCAATCAAGGGGATATACACAGGACACTGCCCTGCACCCCCCGCCCCCCTCAGAGGCGCTGTGCCAGGCCCACACGCCCCACACTGCTGACTCGGGGCTTCAAAAGTGACAGGATTTTATTCAAAAAGCATATTTTACAGAAGATTAAAGTAAAGCATGAACCGGTTCCCTGACCCCCCTGCAAGTGCCCATAAACCACTAGAAACGCGCGCTCATAAAAGCATCAAAGAGAAAGCGAGGCGGGGCGGAAAGGCAGGTCTTTTCTCCTGCAGAAGCGGATCAGACGGGCTGCTGTCTGGCTGGATGGTGGTCCCTGCCCCGCCACCTCCTCTCCCAGTCCTTTGGCCGCAGCGCATTCCCTAAATGAGCCCCAGGAGGCTGCGGACCGCTCAGGCACCCACCCAGACGCGCGTGCGCACTCACACTCAAGCGTCCCCTAAAGACAGTTCACAGCAGAGGGCCGTACAAAACGGCCGCCGTCCGCGTTTTGGCCGTGGGGTGCCTAGGGGTCTTCCGACGGGGTTCCTTAGCCAACACCCGTCGGACACGACTGTGGCTGCTCCCCCCCGTGGCCAACGTGGGCGCGCCTGTCCCCCCGACCTCACCGCTCTCGGTGGCCTAAAAACGGTCTCGCCAGATGGCCTATTATCAGTGAGAGACGCCGGTCCACGCTCTGTGCTGCAACGCCTTTTTCCGACCCCTGCGCCCACATCCCTTTGGGGGCGCCCCCTTTTCTCACTGAATTGAATTGCAACCATTGAGGACACCTCACTCTAAGTGACGTTGTTTGCTTGCTCTTCCTTCCAATTGTCTTCCTCTGAACATGGCCCCCTCATCTTTGGCTCCACGGAAATTTCACGTGTACAGCTTCTCCACCAGAGGGGGCGGGGTGAGGACGCCCCCCTGCAGGGTGGGGAGGGGCCGCTGGGGCTCGGGAGGCGCCTCCCACGTGGTGAGAGCCCGCTGAGCAGAGGAGCTTTTTGTCCCGCCTTGCGCTTTGTACCTTCTGGGTTTTGTGGCAGGAAAGCCACCCCCTCCACACCCTCTGGGGTGAGACCCGCCCCCCTCCCCCAGCACTGGGGAAAGGGAATCAGGGGGAGGCTGCTGCCCAGTGGGGGCCCGTGGGGGCTTCAGAGCCGGTTCTCCCGGTCCACATGCTCTGCTCCAGCTGAGCATGTTCAGGCTCTTCTAAACGGTTCCACCCAGCAACAGTCTTCACAGCCTGCGACATATGATAGGATACAGTACAACGGGATATGACCTAATGCAATACAATATGATATAATGCTATGAAAACCAATGCAGGGAACTATAATACATTGCAACATAATATCATATCATATCATATAATGCAATCGCAATATAATGGTTATGTGCTCGGCTGCTCACCAAAAAGTCAGCAGTTCAAAGCCACCAGCTGCTCCGCAGGAGAAAAGACCTGGCAATCTGCTCCTGTAAAGATCACAACCCAGGGAACACTATGGGGTGGTCCTACTGTGGCCTGTTCGTAGCTGTGAGTGAGAATTAACAGGAAGGCAGGCAACAACAACGATGTAATATAACACAGTGAAACATAACACAGTGCAACAGACTACAACACAAGCCCACAGAACATAAAGTGGATTCCCCCGGGATGAGCTTCTCTTCTGCAGCTTGGCCAGGGGTGGCTCTGCTTCCTTGCAATGGCACCGTGATATGGAGGGCAGTGACTTCAGAGAGCTCTGCCATGTCCTTAGAGGAACAGTTCAGAGACTCCAAGCCTGAGGCTGGGCGTCTAGCAGGTTCCTTGTGGCTCCGCTCGCCTCTCACCACCCCCCCTCCACCCCCCTACACAAGCACATCCCGCACACTCCTGGCCTGGCAGGGGCAGGGGATGTCTGGCTTCCGGGAATGAGCCCTCTTCCCTGCCCCAGGGCCAGCAGCCCTGGAATTCCGTCTTTGCCGACCACAGACCTGAGGGTGACCTTGACAGGCACTGCCCCACTGTGCTGCAGCCACCTCGCTGGGGCTGAGGTCTGGAGACGGGGCCCTCGGGGCTCCTTGCGGGCCCGTGCTCCAGCATGTTCTGTGCTGCCCACGTTGGAAGGACCCCGTGCCTCTTCCGCCTCGCCACCAACCCTCTCTTCCTGACCTCTCCTCTCTTCTGCAGAATCAAAGGTAGTAACTAAGATAAGCAAGCGCTGTGCACCCAGGTGTCCCAGCTCCAGCAGTCGACATGAGTGGGTAATTGAAGAGGGGGTGAACGCCAGGCTCACCAGACGGTGCTGCTCCAGAAGCCTCTGCAACAGGGCACCCCCTGCACCCGAGGGGCCCTGGGCCCTGCCCGGGGGGCTGCTGCTCCTCTGGGCCCTGCTCTGAGCACCTGGCTCTGCGCCCCACCTGCCACCGCCTGTCCCCCGGCCCTCTGCTCCCAAGGCCTCATGCCTGCAGGGAATCCTTCAGAGAAAGTGGTGGCACCCCATCTGGGGCAACGGCCCCTGCGCTGAGCGCACTGTCCGGGACCCTTGTGGGTGGGACTATGGCCTCCGTCCCCACAGAGACAATAAACGCTACCTTGCTCAACCTGCACCTCGGCTCCTGCTCCTTGTACCCCCCTCCCAGCTTCCCAGCCCCTCTTCTCAGCAGCTGTCAGCAAAGGCCTCGGGGGAGCCATGGCCACTGAGCTAGGAGCAGTTAGGTCTGGACAGAACCATCTGGCTGGGCCATGGCCAGGCCAAGGACGGGAGCTGTCCCTTTGGCCAAGGCCAGTGCTGGGTGAGCCAGGTATCATCCGCTCAGACTTGGGCTCTCAGAGGGTGTGGCAGCCCCATAGGTGTGGGGGATGGGAGACCGGAGGGCGGTGGTGGTGGCTGTGGACGGCAATGCCCTGGGGGTGCGAGGAAAGGATGAGGGAGGCTCAGCTGGCAGAGCACGGGCTTGGCTGTGGCCGGCAGGGGCTTGGCTGCGGCCAGCAGGGCACGGGCTTGGCTGCAGTGGGGAACAGGGGCTGAGGCCTGAGGGGCTCAGGGGGCATGCAGCCTATGCCTGGCCTGTGAGTCATCGGGGGGGAGCACAGAGGCAGGTAGGACCCATGATGAGCTGGGGCTCCCAGGGGCATCCAGGAGATGTCGTGAAGGTGGGGGACTGGGCCACGAGCGAGGCCCTCGCTGTACAGATCACTGTGGGTGGGGGAGCATCATCACCCACCTGCCCCTGCTCTCCAGCCAGTCATTGTTCCCCCGTGGACCAAGGCAGGCCAGCCCTTGGGTGCTCCAGGGCCTGGACTTTTGTTCCCTTCTGTTCCCCAGGAAACCGTGGGCTTTGCAGGAGCTGCCCCAAATTCCCAGAGCTGAGCCTCTCTCCCCTCCACACTTGAGAATTTTCAGGCTGAATTTTAACCCCACCTGCTTCCCAGAAGGCCATGGTTCACCCCCACTCCCCACACGGGGCTCCTGGCATGCTGGGGCATCGGGACATTCTCTGGGCACCTCGGTCGGGAGGCTCCTGTCCTGTGTAGGAGGGTGTAGGGGGACCCAGCTGGCAGCGGGGATGGCGGGGCGAGGCTGCTCCTAGGAGCTGCATACAGAACCCGGGCCGGCACCTGTGCAGGCCAGCTGTCACCCTCTGCCTCCCCGCGGCCACTGCTCCCAGCCCCTCTCCTGCATCCCTGTCCATGAAGGTACGTGTCTTCATGGAGGGGGATCCCTCCTCTGACAGGAGACCAGGACGTCAGGTCCTTCCAGGCAACCCCTCCACTGGAAATGAGTCACCCTGCCAAAAACCGCTAAATGAACACACAAAAGGGGGGGTGCAGGCAGGGAAGATGAGAATGAATGATGGCGGACGAGCCGCACGTTCACGCGAGAGGCGTTCTGGGCTTGCATAAGCGCCTGCTGAGGCTGAGTATGGGGACTGGAAGGAGAGTAGCAGGGACACGCCGTGAGGGGCCGGGCCACCCCTTGGCCCAGCCCTCCCCATCTGGCTGCCCTTCTCACTCTCCCCAACCACTCAGCTTCCCCGGAAAACCTCGGGTCACTGTCCAGACCCCTCCTGGGCAGTGTGACTCCTCCTCTGCCCTCGGGGGGGCCCGAGCCCTGCATGGCCACGGGGAGCAGCAGTGGACCCTGGGTCTGAGCCCCTGCAGGACAGGAAGGACGGGAAGAAGGACAAAGCAGGGGCAGGTGGGCAGCTCCTGGTCTCGGTGAGCGAGTCGGCGAGAAGGGGCTGAGTGCTCAGTTGCCATCAAGTCAGTCCCAACTCATGGGGACTCCGTGTGTGCAGGATAGAGCTGCTCCATCGGCTGTGACCTGTGGGGAGCGGATTGCCAGGCCTATCTTCTGAGGAGCCTCTGGGTGCCTTCGAACTGCACTAGTAGTCGAACACTTAACCATTTATGCCATCCAGGGACTCTGTAGAGAAAGCTATAAAGTGCGCATAAAAACCGAAGTCACGTATTTTGGCTGACAGCACCCGTATTGTCCTAGATCATAAGAATAATTGCAAACACAGTTTGCCTTTTGCCCTGGCATACAATGCCCCGTGGTTTTCGGTAGAACAACTCCAGGGTCCCACTCTTGGGACTGATTGTACTGTACTTTGTAGGGGTTGCCCTGCGGTCACAGGGACCCCAGCCATCACTGCCAGCCACTGTTTCTCACTGGGCCCTGCCTGCCGGCCCATCTCCACTCACACCCGGGAGCGGCCGGCACACATTCTGAGCGTCTAAGGCTGCTAACTGAAAGGTTAGAGGTTCAAACCCACCAAGCGGCTCCTCGTGAGAAAGGCCTGGCAATCTGCTTCTGAAAAGATTACAGCCAAGAAACCCTATGGGGCAGGTCTACTCAGGTCACACGGGGTTGGTGTGAGTCAGAATCGACTCGCTGGCACCCGACAACAACCAGAGCAAGCAGCCTTCTCGCCAGCCCATCACCAATCACGTGGGGACCCGTGCTCTCCTCACAACACAACAGCAGTCCTTGGGGACCTGTAAGAACAGCCCCTCACTTCACCTTTCCCAAAGATGATGGAAGGCTCCTGAGAGGACTGTCAGGGAGGTAATGACCAGCGACCTGCCCTGAGCACTTACTGTACACACGTGTTCCCAGCCTAGGCTGAGCCCTGCCCCGCTGGGAAGGCAATATCATTGTTCCCACTTTGCCAAATGGTGAGCAGACTCAGGGTTGAAGACGGTCATTCATCATCCAAAAAGAAAAGGGGTCATGAGTCAACCTAGGTCAGCCCAGTCGTGTCTGACCCCTGCTCCTTGCTGCCCCAGTGCAGCTAACACAGCATTGGCCAGCTACCCACTCTGAGGCCATGAAATCAGGTTAGTAAGTTACCGTCAGCTGCTACCAAGTCAGCCCCCAACTTCTTGCCACTCCATGCACACAATGCAACAAAAGGCTGCCCAGTCCTGCCCTAGCCCCTTAATCATGTGTGGATTGGACAGTTACGATGCACAGAGTTTTTACTGACTGATTTTCAGAAGTAGACCACCAGGCCTTTCTTCCTAGTCCATCCTAGTCTGGAAGTCCTGCTGAAACCTGTTCAGCATCATAGCAACACACAAGCCTCCGCTGACAGACGGAGTAGTGGCTGCGTGTGAGGCGCATTGGCCGGGACTCGAAGCTGAGTCTCCGGCATGGAAGGCGAGAGAGAATTCTGCCCCTGCGCCACCGCTGCCCCTGGATCACCCCATTACTAACATCTTACATTAGTATGATACATCCGTTACAAGTAATGAACTAATACTGATACACTTTGTTAGCTAAAAGCTACGTGTCATGGATTGAATTGTGTCCCCCAAAAATATCTGTCAACTTGGCTGGGTCATGAGTCCCAGTATTGTATGATCGCGTACCGTTCTGTAATCTGATGTGATTTCCTTATTTTTTGTAAACTCCATCACTGCAATGTAATAAGATGGATTAGCGGCAGCTATACTGATGAGGTCTACAAGATTAGATAGTGTCTTAAACCAATCTCTTTTGAGATATAAAAGAGAGAAGTGGGCAGAGAGACATGGGAAGCTCACACCACCAAGAAAGCAGTGCTGGAAGCAGAGCGCGTCCTTTGGACCTGAGGTTCCTGAGCAGAGAAGCTCCCAGACCAAGGGAAGACTGATGACACGGACCTTCCTCCAGAGCCGACAGAGAAAATGTTCCCTTGAGTTGACGCCCTGAATTCGGACTTTTAACCTACTGGACTAAGAAAGAATAAACTTCTCTTTGTTAAAGCCATTCTCTTATGGTATTTTTGTTAGAACAGCACTAGATGACTAAGACACCACACTTTATTCAGACTTCCTTTTCCTGTCCCAGGATCCCACCCAGAACACCACATTACATTTCGTTGTCACGTCTGCTTAGGCTCCTCTTGGCTGTGACAGTTTCTCAGACTGTCCTGGTTTGTGATGCCTTGGCTGTTTACAGGAGTACTGGTTGATATTTTGTAGAATGTCCCTCAACTGGGGTTCATCTGATGTTTTCCATGATAGACTGAGGTTATAGGTTTTTGGGAGGAAGATCACAGAGGTACAGTGCCATTTTTATCACATCACAACAAGGGTGAATCTTATCCACGTACTATCACTGTTGATGCTGACCTTGGTCACCTGGCTGAGGTCGTGTTGGCAAAGATTCTCCACTGTAAAGTGACTTTACCCCCTTTCCACACCGCCCTCTTTGGAAGGAGGTCACTGTGCACACCCACACTTACGGAGTGGGGAGTTAGTCTCCATCTCCTTGAGGGCAGAGTATCTACATGAATTATTGGAAATTCTTCTTCATAGTAGTTTTTCTATCCTCCCTCATCCACTCATTCATTATTTGTATCAGCATTGACTCATACATATTCATTTCATACTTTGAATTATAACTCAGTACTGCTTTACTTATTTGATTGCTCAGAATATTCCAGTTCTGGCCACGGGGAGCTCTTTCAGTTGGCTCCTGTGTCTTTCTGACTTGCCCATATCACTGTTGGTTTATTTATTTTGTTTTTTGATTACTTTCTGGCCCTATAAGATGCTCCAGGCTCACCTTGTATATTTCCTGCTCTAGACCTGGGTCACAGCCTTGAAAACCCTATGGAGCCATTTTCCCAAGAATCTCTGTCTCCTTTTACAGGAGAAGTGCGTTAGAAACCAAGATCTGGGTTCTAGGTGTGTTCAGTACTACTGGGGTGTCATTGTTTCTAGGCCCATCAGCTGACAGAGCAAGGAGTCATATGTGTATATACTAAGCTGTGTGTATACACATGTCTATAAATATATCTATGTGTAACTGTCTGTCTGTACATTAAGCTAAACATGAGTTTATACCGATGTTTCTGACTCTAATCCATTACGACATAGATCATTCTAGACTCCTCCCTTGCTTATCTGTAACCTCCTACTCCAACAGTGAAAAACCTGGCTCCTACCATCCACCGTTCACTTATTGAATTGCTCAGTTCCAGTTTACATGTACAGTGGTATCAGAATTGCTAACCCATACACCCGTGGAAGCAACCTTATCAACTAGACTACAGTTTCTTTTGCCTTTATTTTTACAGAATCCACTCATTTTCAAAGTCACTTAGGTCAACACCTTTTTCCTTGCCCTCTTCAGCGAGGTTGTTGGTGATAGTTGGGGATGTTTAACTAAGTTCTGTAGATTAGAAGATTGTGTTGTATCAATGTGATTTCATGATTTTAGGTGGCACAGACAGTTTGCACTCAACTACTAACCTAAAGGTTGGCCGTTTGAACCCACAAACCAGCACCATGGAAGAAAGCCCTGGCGATCTGCTTCCATAAAGATTGTGGTTGTTAGTTGCCATTGAGTAGATTGCGACTCATGACAACCCCATGTGTGCAGAGTAGAGCTGTGCTCCATAGAGTTTTCAAGGCTGTGACCTTTCAGAAGCAGATCACCAGGCCTGTCTTCTGAGGAGCCTCTGAGTGGGTTCAAACCACCAATCTTTCAGCTAGTAGTCAAGCGTTTAACCGTTTGTTCCACCCAGGGACACTCTGTAAAGATTCGTTGTTGTTGTTGTCAGGTGTCGTCAAGTCAATTTTTTACTCGTAGCAACCCCGTGTGACAGAGTAGAACTGCCCCATATAGTTCCCTAGGCTGTAGCAGATTGCCAGATCTTTCTCCCACAGAGCTGCTGGGTGAGTTTGAACTGCCAGCCTTTCAGTTAGCAGCCAAGCACTTAACCTTTGCCCCACCGAGACTCTTTCTGTAAAGATTACAGCCAAGAAAACTCTATAAACCAGTAGTACTCTGTAACACACGGGGTCGCCATAAGTCAGAATCAACTGCCACAGGTTTGGATTTCCCATAGTTATATAAGGTGTTAACATTTGAGAAATCTGTGTAAAGGGTACACAGTAATTCTTGTACTATTTTTGCAACTTTTTTAAGTCTGAAATTATTTCAAAATGAAAAGTTAAAGAAACAATGAACCCCACAAGAATATTGCCCTTGATTCTTCTTTACCGTAAGTACATAGGTGCCTTGGCGGCACAGTGGTCAAGTGTTTAGTCGCTAACCAAAAAGTTGGCAGTTCAAATCCACCAGCTGATCCTTGGAAACCCTATGAGGCAGTTCTACTTTGAATACGGTCACTGTGACTCAGAATCGACTCAATGGCAACGGCTTTGGTTTTTTCCTAAGTACATAAGGATATTAATGTCATTCACTGAAATGGCCGCTCCGACTGCATCCCAGACATTTTGAGAAGGGGTGTGTTCCTCATTCATCTGTTACAGATACAAAAAATCTACATGTAAGATGTTTACTTTTTATAAGAGCGTGGTCGTTTGAAATGTGTTTTATAAATTTTCACATCTGTGAGAAGGTTATATTCCTCTTCTTTGCTATTAATTTCCAAATTAATTGTACTGAAGGAGAGGACATGATCTTTGAGATAAACAAGACCTCAAAGAGATGATAAAATCTGGACACCTTGACCAAAATCAAAGTGCTGGCAGCTCTCGTTCAGTCCAACAGCTGAGTGCCCATGCGGTGCGGGGTTCAATTACCCTCAGAAAGGGGGAGCTTGAGGGAGCCCATCGGGCCATTTTGTTTATGGACCATGAACTTAATACACAAACTGTTCCCTCTTGTCTCTCTCAGCCCTCAGCCTCCACCACATCGGGAGCTCAGGGCTGCATCTCTCCCTCAGCACCCCTGGGCCCTGGAGACAGGGTCCACGTCTGGGCCCCGTGTCCCCCAAGGTGTTAAAGCTGTGCTCTGTGAGTCAGGATCTGTCACAAGAAGAGGAGACAGCAGAGCCAAGCCAGGTGGGTGGGCCCAGGTAGGCGGGCCCAGGTGGGTGGGCCCGGGTGGGGAGGCAGGTCCCTGCCCACTGGGCTGCCTGCCCCTCCCTGGGCCGCTGACTCAAGAGCCCCAGGAAGAATTCCCCAAGCAGGTCCACCCAGCGACTCCACCCAGCTCCATCAGGGCCCAGCTCAGGTCTGAGGTGGTGGGGGAGGGGCCCAGGTGAGGGACCCTGCGGTGAGTCCCTGTGGGGGGACAAAGGACCTGGGGGCAGGAGGACAGATGCAAATGAAAGTTTGTGTGCTGGAGGTGGGACTGAGGGGCAGGGAGGAGAGAGGACTCCAGAAGTGTGTGATGATAGGGATGAGGAGGGGGCTCTGGGTGAGGGTTCCGTCTCTGCCTTGCCCCTCAGGCCCAGCTGCCCTCATCATGAATGCTCTCGTCCTGGTCGTGGTCCTGGTCCTGTGGTCACCCCTGGTGTGTGTAGAGACCGGTGAGGCTGAGGGGTGGGGCAGGGCGGTGCAGGGGTCTGTGCAGGGGGGCTGTGTGCCCCGTCCAGGACATTATTAGGGTGTGCCTGGGGAGCGGGACCATGTGTGCCCCGTCCAGGGCATTTGTAGGGCGTGCCTGGGGAACGGGACCATGTGTGCCCCGTCCAGGGCGTTTGTAGGGCGCGCCTGGGGAGCGGGACCATCAGGACCTGGGAGCCTTCAGGTGTGGGTGTCAGTCATAGTTCGGGAATTGTCTGTGCACTCAGGCAGGGGTGCACTTGGGGTGCAGGGCGCACCAGGGCCTGGTATGACCTGCGTCCCCACGGGGATGGCCACAAGAGGCTCAGTGACCTTGACCCCCCACCCCAGCCGAGCGTCTGAAATGCTACCAGTGCCTCAAGGCCAGCAACAACACGGACTGCAAGCCGGCCACGTGCAGCGCTCGAGAGATCATGTGCCTTTCCTTCCAGGTCGACGTCAGAATCGGTAAGCTGGGCTGGGGCCACAGTCTCCTGGGGGACCTTAGGAGGCTCAGCTGTTCTGCGCCCGAGCTGAGCTGCTCCTGCCCCAGCTACAAGGGACCCTGGTAGGGGTCCAGAGCTGTGGCCCTGGGGGCCCCAGTCCTAGGCGGCCACCCCCTCGTCCTCCTGGTGGACGCATCCACAGCCCCCACATTTCAGCTCTTTTCTCCCTCCTTCTGGAGGCCCCGTTCTTTAAAGTTGTGCTTTTAGGAACCTCAACAAGGCAAAGGGGGGCCTGCTCCCCAAATCCTGCCCCTCCCCGAGTGCCCCAGCACCTGTGGCCCAGGCTGCCTGGGCCCCACGCGATCGCGCTCTCCTGCAGGCCCCACAGACACGACGGAGATCACCAAGAAGTGCGTGTCCGCGTGTGACATGGCGTCCCTGCCCGCCCTGAGCAGCCACCCCCTGGACTTGGTCGTCAGCATCAAGGCCAAGTGCTGCATCACCAGCCTGTGCAACAGGGCCGCCTCGGCCGGCGGCGGGGGGCTCCTGCTCGGCCTGGGGCTCCGCCTCCTCCAGGCCCTGCAGTGAGGCCTTCCCCGACGCCCTCCCCCAGGACCTGCCGTGAGGACCCGCCCCCGGGGCTCTTGCCCCCCAGCTTGACAGTCTGAGGACCATCCTGCACCCTTTTCTCCAGCCCAGTCCTAGCTCATTCCCCTGTCCACTCCAGGAGGGGTCTGCCCCCTATGAAGCTGTCAATCCCTGCTCCCCCTACACCAGGGAAGTGAGTGAGGGTCCCCTGGGGAGCCCTCAGTCCAGCCTGCAGCCATCAGGAGCCAGATGAATAAAAGCATGGACAAAGGACAGAGACATGGTCGGGCAGGTGGAGAGGGTCAGCAGCGTGGGGGACACTGAGGTCACAGAGTGATGGTGGTTCCCAGAGGCCACAAGGTCACATCGCTGCTGTCGGCCAGCTGACTGCGAAGCCACAGGCCAGGTCACAGGGCCCAGCGGTCAGCAAGGGGCTCCGGCTCAGGGTAGAGCTGTCCCCTGAGCACGGCCTACCCCCGCCCCGCAGCCCAGGTGTGGGTCTACAGGATTGGGGCATGAGAAGCGGGGAGCAGGGAATTACCAGCACCTGGGGTGCCAGCCTTGGAGTGACTGTTTCCTGACCTGATGTTTGGAGCCAGGACGAAGACATTTAGGGAGCTCTCTGCCTGGGTCTGTGTTACAAGCACCCATCCCCACAAGGGCCAGAGGGGAGGGAAGGCACCAGAGAGCCCCACGATACGGGACAGAGCACCCCAGGCTGCGGGAGATCCACGCCCGAGGAGAGGCTCCAGGAGACAGTGTCTCAGGATGCCCTGAGGAGACCTGCGGTGCTTCCGCCCCGTGCAGCTCCGGACAGGTGTGAGGACACACAGGAGCCCGGGAAGCCTGAGCCCAGGTGTGTCTCGACCCCGCCCTCCTTCCCCAGGTGTGCTGGGCAGGTGGCACCCTGAGGCTAGGGCCGTGGGGCCCCTAGACCTAGACCCAGAAAGGAGCAGGAGGCCGGAGTGAGGGTCAACTTTGTGCAGCATGCCCCCATTTACTCCCCGGGACTCCCATTACCCACCCCTCATGGCCCTCCCACCCCTCACGGTGCAGAAAAGACACCCAAAACGCCTGGAGAGCAAAGGGGCAAAGTGAAGTTCAAGGGAAATAGAAAACAGCCCCAAATCATCTACAGGCTGAATCATCACATTCTTTTTATATAAAATGTTCTTCAAGACTATAGGGACGGGGAGGACCCTGGGAGCCTGAGGGCCAGTGTGAAAAGGCAGGCAGAGAGGAGCAGACTCCACCGGCAGGGGGACCTTAGGGGGGCCAGTGTCACCTCAGCAGGCACAATGAGCAAGATGATGACCCCACATTGGCCACGGGGCAGGGGCCATGGCCCCACTAAGTGGTCAGAGTGTCCATTGGTACAACCATGGGGGACAATCTGCAGCCAAATCTAAAATGTATCCATGTTATTGAGACAGATGACCCAAGTGTGCCAGTTGTCCAAGGGCTGTGCCGGCATTGTTGGGGTACTGGGAGGATGGGGACTGACTTCACGAGTTTATGGACAGCCTGACCAGGGGGCCATGATGCCTTGGAAAGGGCTGAGTCGTCTCTACCTCTCCGGGCCTGGGGAAACGAGAAAAGGAAGAGCAGCACTGACCACCTGCTGCTGAAGAAGAGTGGGGTCCTCCCTGCTCTTGATGCTCACGTGTGTTGTGTAGAGACGAGCTGAGGGCTGGAGCTGAGGGCTGGAGGTGGAGGCTGGGGCTGAGGGCTGGAGGTGGAGGCTGGGGCTGAGGGCTGGAGGTGGAGGCTGGGGCTGAGGGCTGGAGGTGGAGGCTGGAGCTGAGGGCTGGAGGTGGAGGCTGGAGCTGAGGGCTGGAGCTGAGGGCTGGAGGTGGAGGCTGGAGCTGAGGGCTGGAGGTGGAGGCTGGGGCTGAGGGCTGGAGGTGGAGGCTGGAGCTGAGGGCTGGAGGTGAGGGCTAGAGCTGAGGGCTGGAGATGGAGGCTGGGGCTGAGGGCTGGAGGTGGAGTCTGGAGCTGAGGGCTGGAGGTGAGGGCTGGAGCTGAGGGCTGGAGCTGAGGACTGGAGCTGAGGGCTGGCCCACCCGGGCCTCATGCTCTTCCAGGCCAGGACTTGGTGGGGGGCGGGGGGAGGCAGGAATGTCCCCCTGTTGCCCCAGAGGCTTCCTTTGCACCTGAGGTGGAATCAGAGACAGTGAACTGTGGTATATCTGCAGGGGCTCCCCAGTGGCTTCCTCCCCAGCCCCTCCCCAAGACTGACCCCTCTTCCTGTTAAGGCACTCTGGCCTGCACATTCTTCCTGTAAACTACCCACATCAGCACCCCAATGCCCCTTCTTTGTCTCACTGCAGAGATCCCCCTCTTGCCCTGCCCTGCACCACCCCCTCAGCCTCACCAGACTTTGCACACACCAAGGCTGACCACAGGGCTAGGACCAGGGCCAGGGCTGATCACAGGTCCAGGGCCAGGGCTGACCACAGGGCCAGGACTAGGACCAAGGCCAGGGCTGATCACAGGGCCAGGGCTGACCGCAGGGCCAGGGCTGACCACAGGGCCAGGGCTGACCACAGGGCCAGGGCTGACCACAGGGCCAGAGCTGATCACAGAGCCAGGGCTGATCACAGAGGCAGGGCCAGGGTAAGGGCTGACCACAGGGCCAGGGTCAGGACCAGGGCCAGGGCTGACCACAGGGCCAGGGTCAAGGCCAGGGCTGACCACAGGGCGAGGGTCAGTGTCAGGGCTGACCACAGGACCAGGACCAGGGCCAGAGCTGATCACAGGGCCTGGGCTGATCACAGGGCCAGGACCAGGGCCAGGGCTGATCACAGGGCCAGGACCAGGGCCAGGGCTGATCACAGGGCCAGGGCCAGGGTCAGGGCTGATCACAGGACCAGGCCCAGGGCCTAAGGGGCAGGCAGAGGTGAAGCCCTCAACCAGAGCCCCCTCCTGCCCCCACCCTCACACACTCCTCAATTCCCATCGGTCCCACCCCTTGAACACAAACTTCCCTTCCCATCTGCATCTGTCTTCCTGCCCCTCAGTCCTTTGTGGCTTTAGGGTTGCCCTGTGTGAGGGGTAAATAAGTTGAAAAACACGCTTTATGTATTAAGTTTGTGGTCCATAAACAACTATGCTTTCTAAGGGTAATTGAACCCCGCGCCACACCGGCACTCAGCTGTTAGACTGAACGAGAGCTGCCAGCACTTTGATTTTGGTCAAAGTGTCCAGATTTTATCATCTCTTTGAGGTCTTGTTTATCTCAAAGACCATGTCTTATGCTTCGATACAATTAATCTGGAAATTAATAGAAAGAAGAGGAATATAACCTTCTCACAGATGTGAAAATTTATAAAACACATTGCAAATGACCACATTCTATTTAAGAGAATCTACAGCGAAAAATCCTAGACATTACACACAAAACAAATACAAGAAGACCCTGAGAGGTGGGAGGACAAGAGCAGCCAGAAGCCTCCAGATCCACGAACAACACGGTGGTGGGCCCCCTGGATCTGCTTATTGTCACATCTGTCCCAGACTTGTAGCTGAAGAAGCCAGCCACCTGCAAATACCCACAAATACAAAAAAAAAAAAAAAAAGCCCCAACTGAAGCCTGCTCTGTCTAGCCCAGGGACCAAGAAAGGGGCAGCCTAGCAAAAGAGAAAACCTTTAGACAGTAACTGCTGTCCTGCGGCCAGACATCACTGGAAAAACTTGCAGCCCTGCCTGTCCCCACTTAGTCACTGTGTACCACCGTACCAAAAAAAATAACAAAACCCCAAAACTACCAGGAGGTGGCTTTAAAGAACAGATGTTTCTTTTCTCATAATCCTGGAGGCTGAAAGTCCAAATTCAGGGCTTCAGCTCTGGGGAGGGTCCTTCTTTGTCTCTTTCAGCTTCTATTGGCGGCTGGCAACCCCGGGCGTTCCTGGGCTTGCGGCCTTGCGGATGGGTCTGCCTCCACCCTCCCCTGGCGTTTCCCCTGTGTGTGTGTGTGTGTGTGTGTGTGTGTGTGTGTGTGTGTGTCTGTGTGTGTCTGTGTGTGTGTGTGT
>NW_004444121.1:3626004-3647766 GCF_000243295.1 Trichechus manatus latirostris
GTGTGTCTGTGTGTGTGTGTCTGTGTGTGTGTGTCTGTGTGTGTGTCTGTGTGTGTCTGTGTGTGTGTGTCTGTGTGCGTGTGTGTGTGTGTCTGTGTGTGTCTGCGTGTGTCTGTGTGTGTGTGTCTGTGTGTGTCTGTGTGTGTGTGTCTGTGTGTGTGTGTCTGTGTGTCTGTGTGCGCGTGTGTGTCTGTGTGTGTCTGTGTGTGTGTCTGTGTGTGTGTGTCTGTGTGCGTGTGTGTCTGTGTGTGTGTGTCTGTGTGCGTGTGTGTCTGTGTGTGTCTGTGTGTGTGTCTGCGTGTGTCTGTGTGTGTGTGTCTGTGTGTGTGTGTCTGTCTGTGTGTGTGTGTGTGTGTGTGTATGTCTGTCTGTGTGTGTCTGCGTGTGTCTGTGTGTGTGTGTCTGCGTCTGTGTCTGCACCCCCCTTCACAAGACACCACTCAGGAGGGATTGGGTGTAGGACCCACCCTACCTCCCCGCCCCCACCCCGTCCCATGCCCACATTAACATAACTAAAGACAAATATTCCCTAGAGGGGATCACATTCACAGGTACAGGGGTTAGGACTTCAACATACAGTGTATTTCTGGGGGATACATTTCACTCTGTAACACAACCCAGGCCATCAAAGACTAACGGAAAGCCTGCTCTTCTGCCGCCCCCAGCAGTAAGGAGGCGCGCCCCCCTCCAGCCCCCGTCCCCGCTGGATTGGTGCCAGGGCGGCTGGAGAGAGTCTGAGCTTTCATCAGCACCCAGGGGCGGCCACATGGGGTCAGTAATGAGACACCCCTCCCAGCCAGGGAGGCGTCAGTGGAATCCTAGTAGGGGGACAGGCCTCCCACCCTGCCCAACAGTCATAGGAGCACCTCCCCCTCGGGTGTCAGTGGGGGCCGAGTGAGAAACCTGGACTTCTACCCCAACCTGGCCACGACAAAAGGGTGCCCCTGCCCCCTGCCAGAGAGGTATCCAAGGAAACCCACAAATAAAAAAGTCTAAAGAAAACGTAAATGTCCCTGGGTGGAGCAAACGATTTTGTGCTTGACTGGTAACCGAAAGGTTGACAGTTCAAACCCACCCAGCGGTATTGCCAATGAAAGGCCTACTATCTGCGTCCATAAAGATCACAGCCAAGAAAACCCCGTGGAGCAGTTCTACTCTATAACAATGGGGTCCCCAGGAGTCAAAATCTACTCATTGGCAGTGGGTTGTTTTTTTTTTTCTTTCCTTGCTGGCTTCAGCCAGGGTCTGCTCTCTGCCCCTGGAGGCTGTCTGCTTTCCTTCCCATGTGGCCCCCTCCATCTTCAATCTAGCAGGTGGAGCCTTCTCATGCTATGAATCTCTGACTTCTTCCGACTTTTAAAGGGCCCCATGTGATCAGGTCAGACCCACCCAGATAATCTCTGTATCTTAAGGTCAACTGACTAGGACATAAATTATATCTGCAAAAACCCTTCGCAGCAGAAACTAGTATTTGAATAACCAGGGGACAGGAATCTTGGGCGCCATCTTGAATTCTTCCAACCACACTGCCCCACCAAGGAAGGGCATCAGATACTGCTGAGACCAGAAATACCGGTCATGTCTTTGGTGGTGTAAAGAAACATTCAAACAGAGAAAGACAGCAGCCCAGTAAACTCCGCCATGATGTGGAGTGCACACTGGAGACCAGGGGCAAGGAGGGGGAGCTGGGGGCGGGGGGCAGAGCATACAGTGAGCAGGTTGCTTTGCTGCCCAAAGGGCTGATGATAGGGGCCTCTGGGGCCCTCTTTCCCCCTTTGCTACTTGGTCTGATCCTCACAGTTCCCTTCCAGCAGAGTCAGAGCAGCTGCCTCATTCATGGTTGGGAGTTCCTAGATGGAGGGACACTTGGCTGTTGGTCACCCAGTTCCAGCACGCCATCAGCTAGTCAAATCTGGTGGCAGACAGCAAGCAAAAGGCAAATCTCCACAACTGGTGGAGCAGGATGTGGTTTTTAGCAGTGAACAGGAGTTAGGTCTAAGCCCTCAAGGGAGCATTTGGCTGTTTATAGACTCTCAGGCTGCAGCCAACAGCTCCACAGTGTAGTCAGGCAAATGGACAATGGAAAGATCCCCATGCTCTCAGCGATGGAAGTCCACACGGGAAGTCAGAGGAAGAGCTAAAGGGCCTCGCGTAGATGCCCCTCAAAAAACAGTTGCCAGCTGAGAAGGGATTGAAAGCTAAGGCGTTGCCTTGGCCAGATGCCCAGTGAGCCCGTGAGCCTGTGGATGAACCAGCATGTGGGTATTCAGGCCATAGCCATGGGTGGATGCGTCACGTTTCCTGCGCACACAATGAAATGACCCTCTACCGAGAGGAAGGGAAGTGTTTGCAAATGGCTTTGGGCAGAATTCCCCCAAAGACAAGGGCCAGGCCACAGCAGGATCTCAGGGACCCCTTTCAGGGCCTCAGAGCTCAATGAGTGTTGAAGGGAACTGACACTCTGCTACGGGCTTTATTTCTTTGTAACACAAGCAACTTCGGAGAACCAGTTAAATGTTTGGAACAGCACATTCTCTAGCAATTCAGCCTACCAGGATGTGTTTCTTCTGGTCCAAGTATACTCTGACTCCACCCTAAACCGGTTGCCATAGAATCGATTCTGGTTCACAGCAACCCTATAGGACTGGGTAGAACTGCCCCATAGGGTTTTCAAGGAGCGGCTGGTGGATTCGAACTGTCGACCTTTTGGTTAGCAGCTGAGCTCTTAACCACTGCTCTCCCAGGGCTCACTGACTGCACCAGGATCCTGAAATGGGCCAGACGACATGAGGGCGGCTGGCTATGCCTCGTTCCTCGTCACTCTCCCAACAGTGGTTGATGTGGGAATGATCAAATAACAGCCAGAGTCATTGAGAACAGGCATGCAAAGTGTTAGCGAGGTCGGCGAGGTGTTTCAGTGGTCGGGTCGTGGCGTTGAGTGTGAGGGAAGAAAGGTTTCCGGGCCAGATCAGGAGCAGGGAGGGAGGGTGCATTACATACCTTATACCTGTGCCACCTCTCAAACATTTTCTCTCATTTCTCCTGAGCCAGTGGTCCCAGGACCCAAAGTCCATGTCATTCAAGTTGGCAGCACATGCTTTTGAAGGAACTTCAGGCCGAGTCAGAACTTGACCCCAGCAAACTGGACTACCTGGAGCTGTGGCCCTGTCACCAAGCAGAAGGTCATCCGTGGGCTCCTTGCCTGCCGAGTCCTATGACACTGGTGCCTGCTCCATGGGTGGAGGTCAGCTGGCCCGGAGGAAGAATGGAGGTCAGAGCAGGAATAAATCAAAATGGGGAGACAATGGCAAAGAGTGGGCACTCAGAGGGGACCCAGCTCCCCAGAGAAATACGATCCACTGTTTCTGTGAGATGGAGAGCGAGCCCCAGGACAAGAGAGTAACGCTCTTGGTTATCTCTCCCAGAACCGCTGACAGCTAAATGCCAACGTTGGTGTTTTCCCAGGAGAAGGGGACTGGATTCCTCTGATTTATGAGCGCTACCTAAAAAAGCAGAGCCCTGGTGGAGCCGTGGTTAAGAGCTCGGCTGCTAACCAAAAGGTCGGCTGTTCGAATCCACCAGGCACTCCTTGGAAACCCTATGGGGCAGTTCTACTCTGTCCTCTGGGGTCATTATGAGTCGGGATTGACTCCACTGCAAAGGGTTTGGTTTTGGGCGATTTGGAGCCCATAAGTGAAACAGCACCCCCTGGTGACGCAGCTTCAGGCAGCCAGCTGGAGCTGCCACTGGGCACCACGGCTGTAATTACCACCGGGTTCTTCTTCCATCCACCACCCGTCTGTCAGTGTGTCGTACTGGTGTGGCTCGTGTGTTGCTGTGATGCTAGAAGCTATGCCACCAGTATTTCAAATACCAGCAGGGTCACCCACGGTGGACAGGTTTCAGCAGAGCTTCCAGACTAAGACAGACGAGAAAGACAGGCCTGAAGATCTACTTCCAGAAATAAGCCAATGAAAACCCTATAGATCACAGCAGAGCATTGTCCAACACACTGTCTTTGGCTACGTCGTCGGGGGATCAATTGCTGGAGAAGAATGTCATGTTTGGTGAAGTCGAGGGCCAGCAAGGGTGAGGTAGACCCTCAGTGAGATGGGTTGACACAATAGTTGCAACAATGAACTGGAACGTTCCAGCGACCGTGAGCATGACGTAGGACCAGATGTTTTGTTCTGCTGTGCATGGGGCCACCATGAGTCATATTGATCTATCTACCTATCTATCTATTGATCAGTCTATTTTTCAGTGACCTGCAGGAAACCACGCCAGGGAAGCACACAGCGAGGAGGGTGCTGAGTGATGGAGACCCTGCTGTCTGCGTGTCCGCGAGTGAGGGTGGGGCGTGGTGGAGGCAGCTGCCTGCGTGTGATGGGAAGCTGGCTGCAGCCTCCTTCCCGGCAGGCCAGAGCTTGGCTCCCTCCTTTAGATGTTCCAGATATGGATGTGGACGGGACGACGCATCTGAGGAGAGCAGACATGGACCGGACAGCCGCGGAGAGTGCATATACTGATGATAGCATAGATGACTCCCTTCTGCGGTACACAGAGGGTGTCTGCAGGAAGCTTGGTGACACACCCAGGAGGATCTAGCCAGGGGTGCAGGACACCCAGCTGGTTGCCTCACAGGGCCCTCAGTGTTTTGGGGACCACTCCATTTTTCCAGACTGAGCTAACTCTACCAGTACTCACTGACGGAGACATGTGGTGGCTTCATTAGGACCGGTCCACCGCGCCTGACATTCTGCGAGGATTTTAGGGGCCAGTCTGGGGGTACCGGACTCCCTGGGTGGCATCAATGGTTAATGCATTTGGCTACTAACCAAAAGGTTGGTGGCTCAAGTCCACCCAGAGGCACCTCTGAAGAAAGGCCTGGCGATCTACCTCTGAAAAACCAGTCGTTGGAAACCAGCAGCTTTATTCACACACAGCGTCACCGCGAGTCAGAGTCACTGAACAGCAACTGGTTTCCTGGGGTGCGGAGTCAGGCAGAAACAATGTTCTAGGAGCCGACCACGATGAGGAAAAAGCTGGCTAAGCCAAGCAGAGACACTAGACGGCACACTCTTGCAGGAGACGGGCCTCCGCTGGAAGTTTTGCTTGGGAGGACACGGGAAGCCATTAGCCAAGGGGCTAGTCCAAAAGATTACACAGGTCAACACCCCTCCTCACTGTTGTGGGTTGATGTGCCCCCCCCCCAAAATGTGTGTCAACTTGTCTAGGCCATGATTCCCAGTACTGTGTG
The DNA here is from genome assembly GCF_000243295.1 of Trichechus manatus latirostris. Lineage (NCBI taxonomy): Eukaryota > Metazoa > Chordata > Mammalia > Sirenia > Trichechidae > Trichechus > Trichechus manatus. The sequence goes on from NW_004444121.1 coordinate 3,631,265, forward strand.
GTAGTCCACCACTTTGTGATCTGAGGTGATTATCCTGTGTTGTAAATCCTCGCTTCTATGGTGTTATGAGGCAGATTAGAGGCAGTTATGTTAATGAGGCAGGGCTCAATCTACAGGATTAGGTTGTATCTTGAATCAGTCTCTTTTGAGATATAAAAGAGAGGAAGGGCCTCATGTGGACAACAAAGAAGTGCCAGGAACAGAGCATGCCCTTCGGACCCAGGGTCCCTGTGATGAGAAGCTCCTAGTCCAGGGGAAGACTGATGACAAGGACCTTCCCCCAGAGTGACAGAGAGAGAAAACCTTCCCCTGGAGCTGGTGCCCTGAGTTCCGACTTCTAGGTTCCTAGACCGTGAGAAACTAAATTTCTGTTAAGGCCATCCACTTGTGGTATTTCTGTTATAGCAGCACTAGATAACTAAGACACTTGTCCAAGCAGGACTACTGGACATGCCAAGCACTATGGAACCAGACGTCCTTAAAGGCTGGGGTGAGGGTATTTATGGGACGCTACAGCACACGGCGGCGCGGTGGTTAAGAGCTTGGCTGCTCGCCAAAAGGTCGGCAGTTCAGATCTGCCAGCCGCTCCTTGGAAACCCTAGGAGGCAGTTCTACTCCGTCTGACCGTGTCACTGAAAGTCAGAGTCGACTTGACAGCAACGGGCGTGGCACACGGGCTCACCATGAGTTGGAATCAACTCGACTGGCAAGGGGTTTGGGTTTTTATGGCGGTGATGGTTCTGTGGTAGAATTCTCCTCTTCCCTTTGGGATACACGGGTTCGATTCCCGGCCAGTTCGCCTCATGTGCAGCCACCACACATCTGTCATTGGAGGCTTTCAGGTCGCTATGACCCTGAACAGGTTTCCAAGGAGCTTCCAGGCTAAGACTAAGAAGAAAGGGCTGGCGATCTACTTCCAAAATCAACCACTGAAAACCCTATGGAGCACAGTTCTACTCTGACACACGCAGGGGTGCCATGAGTCGGAGCTGACTCCACAGGAACTCGCAGGGGTCTGGGTCGTGGGGGACGCGGCTGGGCGGTGTGGTCTCTATCATTGATCTCTAACCGTCAAAGCACCACACATGGGAGGAAACTTGTCTTTGCAATCTTCAACAGGTTGGACGGGACATGCCCTGCCTGTGGGAGGGCCGGGGCAAGTGGGCAGTCACGGCCTCTGGGAGCATCCACGAGCACACACACTGGCCATCCAGGAAACAGTGAGGTCCACGGACCAGAGGGACCCAGACGCGACTGACCACCAGCCTCTCGGCAGCAGCTGTCACAGGACCGGGCGGAGCACACGTGAAGGTCATTTCTGCCCTGAAGGCTGAGAAGGGCCGTGCAATGCAACTGGTAGGTAGCCGACAGCATTTCACCTCTCCGCCACAGCTGTGCGGCGTAGCAAAGGGTCATGCGTTTATTGACAGAATTAAATGGGGCGGGTGGGGGGGGACAGGCTTGCTCTGACAATGACCCAGGACAAGGAAGTATTTGGGGAGGCTGGTTGGAAGCCCTCGGTGGATGTGCCACCTTTGAAAACTGACTGGACAGAAAAAGAAATTAATTGGGTCTTTGAAAAAATTACACACACAAATGCCACTGACACCCATCAGAGCTTTGGATTAGCCTTAAAGCTGAGGATGCAGAGCGCAGGGCCCCTCGTGCCCCTCAGCGTCCAGCCGCGTGCACTGAGCATCACGGTCTGTCGCATGAAGAAGAGGAGACAGCAGAGGAACGGCCAAGTCTGACAGCCCAGGTGGGAGGGCCCAGGTGGCCGGGGTCCCTGTCCTCGGGGGCTGGGGTCCTGGTTGCCCCAGCAGGAGGTGTCTGGAGTCCTCAGGGACTGGGCAGACTTCCCCCAGAGCTGATGGGGGCTGGGCTGGCAGACCCTCCCTAAGGCTGGTCCCGGCACCAGATGCTCGGGCTGGTCTGCCTCCTGCCCTGAGGCCTGGTCCCAGCGAAGAGAGAGAATGGTGGCAGGCACTGGCCCCGGGGTCGTGGTCAGATGTGACCAGGTGAGTCAGCGTCCCTGAGGGGCGAGGAGGGTGAAATGAAAACAGACGGTGTGAGTCCAACAGGTGGGTCTGAGTGGGGAGGGGAGAGGAGGGGTCCACAGAGTGCTGAGGGGTGGGTGGGGAGGGGGGTCTTTTCCTCCCCCTTAGCCAGGACGGCCCGCACCATGAAGGGTGTGCCATCAGGCGAGGCCGCTGCAGGGCAGGGATGCAGGACGGCGGAGACTTTGTGGTATGGGGGTGCTGCTGTCCACAGGCAGTGGGGTTGTGCGTCTGCTTGAACAGCACAGCCGCCCTGTGTGCGCTGTGGGTTCACTGTGGATGTGTGTGCACCTCTGGTGCTCTGGGCTCGGGGAGCAGAGTCACCAAGGGCCAGTGGGGCTGCGTGCTGTGTTTGCTGTGGGACACGCTCTTACACACGTGTTGAGTATGCGTGCTCTGAGCTCGGCCTTGGCCTTTCATCCCTTGAGCTGGGCCGAGCGGCTGCCCCACATCCCTTCCTGGGCCTGCAGAGCTGGGGTCTTTGCAAGGGGCACCCATGGGGGGAGGGCCAGGGTGGGACACCCCTTCTTCTTAACACACCCAGTGTCCCCCCATCCTCAAGACTGGCTCTGGGCAGGGCTTGGGGGTGAGGTGTGAGGCAGGTCGGGCGAGGTAAGGGGTGAGACTGGGTGGGGTCTGAGCCAGTGTTGGTTCAGGGCAGGTGGGAGAAGAAGCTGGTTCTGGAGTATCATGGATTGAATTGTGTCCCCCCAAAATACCTGTCAATTTGGCTAGGTCGTGATTCCCAGTACTGTATGATTGTCCACCATTTTGTCATCTGATGTGATCTTCCTATGTGTTATAAATCCTAATCTCTGCCTGTGGTTAATGAGGCAAGATTAGAGTATGTTAAGGAGGATTAGGGTGGGATGTAACACCCTTGCTCAGGTCGCATCCCTGATCCAATGTAAGGGGAGTTTTCCTGGGATGTGGTCTGCACCACCTTTTATCTTACAAGAGATAGAAGGAAAGGGAAGCGAACAGAGAGTGAGGGACCTCATACCACCAAGAAAGCAGTGCCAGGAGTGGAGCACATCCTTTGGACCCAAGGTTCCTGTACGGAGAAGCTCCCAATCCAGGGGAAGATTGATGACAACGACCTTCCCCCAGAGCTGACAGAGACAGAAAGTCTTCCCCTGGAGCTGACGCCCTGGATTTGGGCTCGTAGCCTCCTAGACTGTGAGAGAATAAACTTCTGCTGGTTAAAGCCATCCACTGGTGGTATTTCTGTTACAGCAGCACCTGATGACTGAGACGGGGGCATCTCGTAGAACACAGGAATCCCCAGATATGGGCTACAGTCTTTTGGGAACAAAGGCAGGTCGGACCAAGGCCACACCCACTCTGGACTCCTCTGTAGCCCCTCCCCTGCCTCCCCCACCTCCACACACATACACACACACACCCCGGGCACTTGGCAAGCTCCGTGGGCTCCCCGCAACCTCACGTCAGAGCCCTGTCTGCTCCCTCCCGGCACCTCATCTGCCTCTCTCCCCACTTGGCCCCTGAGGGATGCACCTGGGACTCCAAATGTGGCCTCTCTTTTCCCATCCATCTGATGTCCCAGTTCTTTCAAGTTGTTGCTTATAGGATTTGTCAGCAGATCAGAGATGTGAGTAAGCCTGTGGGGCTCTGAGGTAAATGAAATTGCATCAGAGCCTGCAGGCAGGCAGGGTTTTCTCAAGCAAAAGGAAAGATTCTGTAAGAGTGGAGGATCAGCCAGGATGGAGAGGAAATTTGGGAGCATCAGAGAGCACTAAAGAGGACACCTGCCCTGCCTCATACCCAGAGAGCTCACCAAGAGCCACCACGCTACTCCTCAACAGCAGTGCTTTAGGCCAGAAGAAAATGGAGAAACATATCTAGAATACTCAAGGAAAGAACACGTGGTCCAGGGACTTTTGTTGCCATGAGCCCTTCTTGAGGAAGCTACTAGAAAACAAGCTATGGGCAACTGAAATGACTAGAGAGACTTTGACATACAGACTGATGTGGAGGACCAAACATAAAATGCTTGTAGAACTACGGCTAAATGGAGGTGAGAGGGGAGCTAGTGTAATACGCAGTGACAGTGTGTTCAGGTAATGTGGATAGAGCACCACCATAAAACATGTAAAGAGAAGTATAACAAGTGGTCTTCATTCACTTGAAGCTACTGAGGAAAGACAGTCAGGAATCGGAGGAGGAAATAAAAAATATGTCTCGTTGACTCCATGAACAACTGCCCCCTTTGCCAAGAGACCAGAAGAACTAGATGGTCCCAGCTACTATTACTGAATGTTTTGATCAAAGATTCTATAGAGGAATTCTGATCAAAAGAGGGGAAATGTGGAAGAGAATTTCAAATTCCCAATGGAATCCAGACTTTCTGGAGTTATTGAGTCTGGATGAACTCCTGAAGCTACTGCCTGAGATAATATTTAAACTCTAAACCTTAAAACCAAAACTATCCCCTGAAATCTCCTTTGAACCAAAAAATAGCTTATTTTGATTAGTAAAGTACATCTTCTTTGAGCATTGTGCCTTTTAAAAGAATTGTCTATGTGAGAGAAAATTGACAGTTGACCTGGAAGGTTGGATGGGACGCTTCGGGGGCAGTGGGTTTAAGATAATGGTGGTGGGATAATATGGAAAAGGACAGCAAGAATGGTAGCACAACTTGAAAAATGTAACCAATGTCTCTGAATTGTGCATGTAGGATTGTTGAAATGGTGTATCTTTAGCTACGTGTATTTTCTCCAAAATGAAAAAAAAGTTTTTAATGTAAAAAGAATGCAAAAATTAATTTTTATTGTTCTGAGTAATCATACTGCTGACGGTAGTTTTAGTATTGTTATTCTGAGACTATTATGTGTGTAATGATGAATAAAATTAGGAGTAAATTACAAACTATCTTAATTCTAACAAATTCTAGCAAACTTTATTTTCCCCTGTGTCCTTGAGAACCAGGATTCCTCATATGGAAGACAAAATATTAATAAGAAAAAAAAAGCCTCAAGTCCTAATTTTGAATTGGAGGAATCAATCTAAACTCATGCAATGTTATATCCCTAGAACTCAGACATGGTCTTGAAATACCATTTCAAGCTAAAAACAAAACAAAACAGGGCTTCTTGAGGAAACGGCTTATCTCAGGTCTGCTGGGGAATGTAAAAGAGGAGACTAGAATAACCTGAGAATCAAAGTAAGAGAAAGAAAGAAGAAAAATGAGTTGGAGAGAGAGCAGATAAAACGGAAGACGGGCAAAGAAGATCTGACGGACATTTAATTGGCGTTTCTAAAGAAGAAAAACAAAACAAAATAGAGAGCGATAAGAAAAGAAAGAAAGAACCTGAACGAAACCTGTACCGTCGAGCTGAAGCCTCCCCAGCGACTTCATAGAACTTGGAGTCACAAAAATATGTTTGAATCTTTATTAATCTCATATTTTTAACCAGGTCAGAAAATCTGCAAAAACCTCTAAAGCTAAACCTTATTCTGCCTCACTTCTTTCTCCTGCCACGAAGACCAAGGCTGATTATCAGTGGCCCTGGAGTATTTAAAAAGCTTCTTATAGAAAGTTGAAATCCTGAAACAATGACTATTATGGATTGGATTGTTCCCCCAGAGAGTTATGCTGACGTCTAAACCCTGGTACCTGTAAATATGACCTTGTTTGGAAATCGGGGTTTTCTTTTGTTAACGGGATCTTGCTGAGTAGCGTGGGCCATAAACCTAATCCCTTCTGAGTGGCGTCTTGTAAAGAGAGCAGTGTAGACACAGACAGATGCAGGGGAAGACAGACGCCGCGTGAGACTCCGTCTACAAGGAACAGCTGGGAATGCCCAGAGCTACAGAAGCTGAACGGTGGGCATTGGTGGCTCAGCAGTAGAATGCTCACCTTCCGTGTGGGAGACTTGGGTTCGATTCCCGGCCAACGCACCTCATGCACAGCCACCACCCGTCTGTCAGCAGAGGCTTGCATGTGGCTGTGATGCTGAACACGATTCTGGGAGCTTCCAAGTGAAGACAGACTAGGAAGAAAGGCCTGGCAATCTGCTTCTGAAAATCAACCCATGAAAACTGTATGGATCACAAGGTTCCCATCTGCGACTGATCATGGGGGCAGCGCAGGACTGGGCGGCATTTTGTTCCACGTGCACGGGGTCTCCATGAGTCAGGGGCTGACTTGACAGCAGCCAGCAACAACAGCAGCAAAGCATGGCCTTGCACAATGAAGGGCTTTCTCGTCTCTCAGGCTGGTTGAGCTCAGAGCCAAGCGCAGTGCTGTGGCATCTTTTCAAATTTCTCTGGAAAAGGCTCCAATGTGTGATTGGCAGCCGCAGAGGCTGGGGGCTTCTGCCTGTTGTTTTCTTGAGATTCCCAGCGTCTTGGATCCATTGCTTCTTCTCTTTGATGCTGAAGTCCTGAGAGAGACAAGTGGAGCCTCCCCCCGTGGGAATGGAGAGCTTTGAATGTTTTTGAGTTTCCTTGTGGGATGGATTTCTGATTTCACAGGGGTGTGGTATAATAACAGAGGATCCACATTTCACTCCGAGCTGTGGTTTTGATGTTGCTAATATGGTTACATCAGTGAAAAAATTTACACAGCAACATTAGAGAAAAACAAATTTTTAGGTCATCCGGTTTTATTTACATGGTGCCAGCCTGTCCCCATGGGCGACAACTTGGCTTGAAGCCTGAGTCACATTATGGACTTCGACTTTGAACTATGAAAACGTGACTTACAAAAATCCTTTATCTAGATTTTTAAGTTGACTGTTTATCGCTTAACTCCGAAGAGTTATTGCTACCAGGAAGTAAAGTCGGTTTGCCTCCTCAATGGGACTTTGATAAGAAGGCAAAAATCGTAGGATGGGACAACAGGACATTTGTCAAATGTCAACCCCAAAACTGACACCAAGCGTGCTGGGGAAACAGTGTAGTTTTCTGGGTCTCTCATCTTCCCAACCTGATTTTCAGGAAAACTGCTTTGTCTGTATAAACATCTCAACGGTCATAACAACTTGTCTCCAGCTTTCACGCGAGGATGTCCGCACTGCCCAGTGCTCTGGGACACTTTGGCCTTTGACTTCCAAATAAATTAACCTGAGCTTGTCCTTTGCGGTCTCAGAAATCTCAGACATTGCTGAGGGTCTCCACGATTCCACCCGGCCCCACGGGCCCTAAACGTCTGCTCCCATATCCACCACCGGCTCTCCCGCTGCCTCATCCTCCTGCCCCCCAAACGGTGCCAGTCCTGCCTCCACCCACCCAGGCACAGCAGACTCAGCCTGGTGCTGGTGTAAAGCATCGTGATTTCTGAAAGGAGCTGAGAACTCAGCCAACGGAAACCCCGCCGAGCACAGTTCCACTCTGGCGCACATGCATGGGGTCGCCAGGAGTCAGAGTCCGTGGCATCTGGCTACTCTGCGCCGCCTGCAGGGGCAGCTGCTGAGACAAACACCCAGGACGGCACCAGGGCTGACAGGGCTCTGCCCCACGACAGGCCAAGGACATGCTTCTGCCTGCTCGTCTCTTCCCGCCCTGCTGTCCCTGTCACCACGGACCTGCTTCCTTCCTCCTACACCGTCAGGTGTCAGCACAGTGTGTCTGATGCAGGACGCCTCTCCTCCTGTCCTTAGACGGGGTCTTCTCCGTCACCCCGCAGTCTTCGCAGCTGATGTCCTGGAGGCAGTCCTGTTCTCTGCCTCCACCACCACCCGCCCAGGCACGCACAGCACACTCGTTCGCTCACACTCAAACTCTCACACACTCACAAGCCCACACACTCATTCACTCTCTCACACACTCACACACTCACATGCCCACACAGTCAGGCACACACAGTCACACTCACACTCATTCACTCACACACACACACACGGACACACCCTCACCGCACTCTCACGCATGTACACTCATGCACACTCTCACACATGCACACTCAGATGCACGCTCACAGTCACGATTACCCGCTCACACCCTCGGGAACACACTCACTCACACTCACACACACTTTGACTCACACACACTCACACTTTCTCTCACACACACTCACACTCACACACACACAGACTCACACTTTCACTCACACACACGCACACAGACTCACACACTTTCACTCACACACGCACACAGACTCACACACTTTCACTCACACATACACACAGACACACACTTTCTCTCACACTCACACACAGACTCACACTTTCGCACACACAGACTCACACACTTTCTTTCACACACACACAGATTCACGCACTTTCATACACACACGCACACAGACTCACACACTTTCACACACACACAGACACACTTTCTCTCACACACTCACACACTTGCACACTTACACACACAGACACACTTTCACACACACACAGACTCACACACTTTCACTCACACACACAGACTCATTTTCTCACACACACAGACTCACACACTTTCTCTCACTCACACACACACACGCACAGACTCACATGCTTTCTCGCACACACACTCACACACACAGACTCACACACTTCCACTCGCACACACACGCACACAGACTCACACACTTTCACACACACACAGACTCACACACTTTCTCACACACACACATAGACTCACACACTTTCACACACTCACATGCACACAGACTCACACACTTTCACTCACACGCACACAGACTCACACACTTTCACTCACACGCACACAGACTCACACACTTTCACTCACACGCACACAGACTCACACACTTTCACTCACACACACACAGACTCACACACTTTCTCTCACTCACACACTCACACACACACAGACTGGCACTAATTAGACGACCCTGTCTCCTCCGTCTTGTTCTCTGCTGTATCCCCCGGGGCTGGAAGCTGACACTTAGTCCCCACAAGTAGTAAAAGGAGTAACTTAAGAAGTAAAACTTTTGGTTTGCTCCTCCCAGCTCTTCTGATGGTGGCCTCTCTGCTTATTATGGGATGTGGTGGTGCAGACTCCTGGAGCCAACTCCAGGCACTTTAAGCAGGACTTCTGGGTGCAAGTCCTGGGCATTTGAACCCTAGGGAACCCCAGAGCAAGCTGACGCTGGAGCTCCGCCCACCCCTCGCCCGCCCAGCCCACACCCCGTCCTCATGCCTGGGAGCGTGCAGGGAGGAGCAGAGCCTTTTCCTGCACCCCGCCTTGCTTTCCCACCGGCCTCAGGGGAGAGGCCACCTTCTCCCCCACCTGTTACACAAAACCCCAGGAACCCAGGTCTCCACACGCAGACGCTGGACGGAGGCCTGGAGATACTTGGAAGCGCCACATGTAAACTTCCGTCTTGTGGGACCATAAGCACAGGGGTCCTTGGGGAGTCTGCCCTGTTCCCTTCTGTTGAGCAACAGTCACCGATGCTGCCATGTGCTTGTGCTGCAGGCTGTCAGCTGGGGCCCCACGAGGAAGGGTGTGGGTGCCTGCCCCCAGGATCCAGACCTGTCAGACCAGGCAGGAAACACCCTCAGACGCTGGGATGCAGGGACCCAGAGGAGGTCATGGAGAAGGGTGGTCAGGGCAGGGCCCAGAGGTGCATCTACAGAAAACACGCCGACGGCAAGCGCCGGAAACTGCACCCCTGCAGGCCTGTCACGGGCTCCCAGGCGCGATCTCTGAGCTGCACCTCCTCAATTCCAAGATGGATAGGCGTTGATAGAGGCGATGGGTTAGCAGAAATGCCCTCCCCACTCTGGTCCGGCTGCCTCAGTCAGGTGCCTCAGAGGGTCATTCCAGGCCTCATTGGGTCATACTGGGTTAACAGAAACTGTTCAGTGGCGCCCCCTTCAAGGGGCACCCAGGGCACGTGTCATAACTGCCAAGCCTTAGATACTCCTCTGGAAGGTGTCCCCCAGGGCCTGTGCTTCAGGAGAAGCTTGGAAGGATTTAGGGGAAGGAGCAAGGACGAGCTAGAAGCCCCAGGTAGGCAGCCGCAGAGGAGAGGTGTTCCCCCGCCTCGCCACCCAGCCCGCCTGGAGCAGCGGGGCCAGAGGCCGGCTCTAGGGTCAGCCCCTCCTCCACCTGCAGAGCCCACCCTGAGCCTGAGGCTCTCTCCCCACCGCCCCCTCTAACCCTCCAGGCCCCTGTGAGCTGGGTGCATCCCCATTTCCCAGACACAGAAAGGGGGCTCAGAGAGGAAGTGGAACTTGGCCCAGAACACACAAATAGGGGCCGGAAGAGAAGGGCGAGCCAGCTGTCCGACGCACCTGACCTCTTCCAGATCCGTCCCCTCATGTGGACAGTAGGCACAGTAAGGCCTCTGAGCGACCGGGTGCACGTGAGCTGGGGAGATGGGTGCTCTGGGAGCGGCAGGCGAGGGGGCCCAGCATCCACTGGGCGGACGGGGAAGGGGCGGAGGGTGCCTAGCACTTGCTGAGCAGAAGACCCTCTGAGGGCCCCCTGGGAGGTGAGCCCACATCCCTCCGACCCCAGAGACCTACCCCAGGGAGCTGCCCTGCTCCGGAGCATGGGAAGATGGGAAATCGCCAGGTCTGTCTGCAAGGTTGCCGTGGTCCTGAGCCCCCTTTGACCAAGACGGCAGAAGAAAAACCACAGGCAGTTCTCAACCAGGAATCTGAAGCAAATGTCCCCGGATGCACATATCCTTAGCAAAATACTGGTGACTGGAATCTAGAGTGGTTTAAAAGAAAAGCACACCATGCCCCACCGGGCTGATCAGTGCAGCGAGTGCCCGGGTGGCTCAGCGCTGGGCAGCCGGCAGCAGCACGCACTGCGTTACTGTGGCTGGGGGCCGTCAAGTCAATTCCGACTCAAAGCGACCCCACATGACTGAGCAGAACGGCCCCATAGGGGGTTCTTGGCTGTAAATTTTACGGGAGCAGATGGCCAGATCTTTCTCCCACAGAGCCGCTGTGTGGGTTCGAACCGCCGACCTTTCGGTTAGCAGCTAGCGCTTAACCTTTGCACCCCCAGGACTCCTAAGAACTCACTGTATTGACTATAAATTCCATGACGGAAATACACGGCTCTGTCAATAGATGATGAAAAGGGTGTTTCTTCTAAATTCATCAGCCATTCCTAATAAAAAATCTGATTCAAACATGAATAAAGAGACTAAGCAGAATACAGCCTGCTTTTCACATCCAACAGCTAACATCAATTTCGGGTAACACAAAGCCCTTCCTATTAACACAGACACCCCCCAGGTCACTATTATGACTCACTGACGTTTTGGAGGACCTAGCCAATGCAATAGAAGCAACAGTTAAATAAGCTATATAAATATTGGAAAAGAAGAGACAATTATTTTCCTGTGTAGGTTATGTGGTCTTATTCCCTGAAAATCTGAGAGTTTGCTAGGGATGGACTTTTGGAGTCTTTGTGTCAAAAATAAGTAGCATTCCCAAAGACACAAGGGAAAGATTAGTCCAAAGGATTAGTGGACCACAACTACCATGGCCTCCACCAGACCGAGTCCAGCACAACTAGATGGTGCCCGGCTACCACCACCGACTGCTCTGACAGGGATCACAATAGAGGGTCCTGGACAGAGCTGGAGAAAAATGGAGAACAAAATCTTAACTCACAAAAAAAGACCAGACTTACTGGCCTGAAAGAGACTGGAGAAACTCCGAGGGTATGGCTCCCAGACATCCTTTAGCTCAGTGATGAAGTCACTCCCGAGGTTCACCCTTCAGCCAAAGATTAGACAGGCCCACAAAACAAAACGAGACTAAAGGGGCACAACAGCCCGGGGACAAGGACTAGAAGGCAGGAGGGGGCACGAAAGCTAATAATAAGGACCCCAAGTTCGAGAAGGGGAGAGCACTGACATGTTACAGGGTTGGTGACCAATGTCACAAAACAATACACGTACTAGTTGTTTAATGAGAAGCTCTTTTGTTCTGTAAACCTTCATCTAAAGTACACTTGGAGAGTTACCAGGGGCTGCCCAAACCTGTCAAACACCGCCTCCGCGTTCTGGATGTTCCCTGCATGCGAAGCTTTCCCACTGGGGAATACGGAAGCCACGTTTCAAAGCCTCCCGGCCCCTAGGGTGTGGCTGTGTGACTTTGTCATCCAGGCAAGACCACCAAAGAGAACTATGGGGTGGGGCGCAGGCACTTTTCCCCAGAAGAGGTGGTGGCAGGGGCAGGGGACCCCAGTAAGCATTGGGGCAGTGCCCACCAAGGACAGCTCCATAGTGAGTTCACGGGGTCTTCCTGGGTGCCCCCCAGCCTGCTCCTCCAGCCTCCCAGCAAAGTCCCTTATTAACCCCCTCCTCTAAAGCCCACTTCAGTGGCTTCTGCAGCCTGCACCCGACAGCCCTGGGGACACACTAGTGTAGTGTGCCCTCAGCCCACAAACTTGGTTGAACAAGAATAGCCTCCACGTCTTCATAACTGTTTTACTTCTAGCCCCATTCTACCGTCTGGCGCATCCATGATGTCTTACCAATGCTGCATTCCCATCTCCCTTCCCAGGGCAGGTGGGGGCGGACTGGACAAACCTGCCTGTTCAGACAGCTGTTGAAAGCCCTCCTTGGTCCATAGGGTCCTTGGACATCGCCTGACGCACACGGGTGACCGCCAAGACGGCCCTCACCGTATTTATGCACCTTATCCAGGCTAGAGGAGGGCACTTGGTCCCTTGTTTATGGGCCACGATGGCGTGTAGATTTGGAGGCTGGCTGTAGCCCAGCCACCGGACCGACCTCACCCATCTCCCTCTGAGGTCTCACCCCCTGGGGAGCTCTGTCCGGGAAGCCTGGGCAATCTCTGTCTGAGACCCCCCCCCCCCGCCCATACCAGCGCCTATCTCTCCTCCTCCCATGCAGGGGTGGTGACGGTTAGCTGCCGTGGAGTCAGCCCCCACCGCATGGAGACCCCATGCACAACAGAACAAAGTGCCCGGTCCTGCGCCAGACCCACAACTGGCTGCAGACTGGTTGCTGTGATCCTTGGAATTTTCTCTCCTTAATCTGAAGGAAGTCTCTCCCTTCCTCCCACTCCTTATCTTGAAATGTTTTGAAGGGTTCCAGCTCCCAATGCTGTCTCTGTTGATGTTTGCCTCAGAGCCTGTAACAATGAGTTTAGGCTTTTGGAAACACAAAGCCAGGGATGGGAGGGCGTCGTGGGAAGCTGGCCCTCTCAACCCTCCCTGAGGAAACATGCACTCTGGTCCACCTGCCTAAATGGGAGAAAGGGAGAGGGAGGGGATGGTCGTGGAAAGAATGTCACCAAGAAATAAAAACTATTAGCTCACCGTGCCAGAAAGGACCAGTCCGAATTAAGGAAAAGGAGGGAATCGCCTAGAATACACCAAGGACTATGCGAGACCTGTGCGAAGAGAACTACAACACTGTACTGAGGGACGTTACTCAGGGGGCTGAATAAAACGGCGGGGAGTGGGAGAACGCCAAAGAGTAAAGACATCAATCCTCCCCAACTTCACACCCCAGTAAGTGAACTTGCAATCAAAATTCTAAGAGTGTTATTCTGGAACTGGACACATTGATTCCAAAATTCATCCATAAAATACATTGTAGCAAGTAGCAACTACGTTTTAAAAAGAAGAGTGGTGAGAGTGTACTTGCCTTACCAGTTATTGAACATGCTATAAAGCTGTCATAATCAAAACAGTATGGTACTGACCTGGTAATAGAACTGAACAATGGATCTCCAGTGAGGGGCAGGCAGAAGCACCCAGATATCTATGGGAATATGTTGTATTATAAAGGAGGCATTTTAAATCAATGGAGGAAGGATGGGTTATTTAATAAATGGCATTGAGAATACTGGCCATCGACTTAGAAGAAATCTCTACCTCCTACCACATCATAAACTCCAGATGGGTTGAGTATCTGAAAGTAGTGACCCAGCGCTATAAAAATTTTAGAATAGAGAATATCTTCATAATATAAAACTAGAGGAGTTTCTCCTAAGATAGGAAACCCAGAAACCATAAAACAACAACCAGACACATTCAACCACATCAAACTTTAGAACATATATGGACACTGTAAACAAAGACACAGCAACAGACTACACGAAAATATTTGCCAAACCCGTAACACGGGAAAGCTCCAAGTCTCTAACACAAAAGTCTTACAAAGCAATAAGAAAAAGACAGACACCGCAACAGGAGAATGGGCGAAGGGTGTGGCCAGACAGTTACAGAAGAACCAGATGGCTGATTAACACTGAGCGGGATGCTTGACCTAAAAGGACATCAGAGCAAGGGTTTACCTTTTGTCTACAGACTGGCAAACCTTCCTAAAGTTGGTAGATCCACTGCTGGTGCAGGCGTAAGGAATCTACGGGAATGTAAATTGACATGGCCCTTTTTAGAGGGGGCTAGAGCTCTGATCTACTTCTGAAAACTCAGCATTGAAAGTCCCACTCTGACACACAGGGGTCTCCATGAGTCAGGGGGTCCACTCCACGGCAACTGCTATGGTAGATCTCATTTTCAAGGTGATATTCACTTGGGGGAGCTACTCAGCCACCTCTCCAAGCACTCCCACACAAATAATCACTTGAGCCCATTAAGACGGGAGGACAGAGGGGGCCACTTCAGCGTTGCTGAAGAAAATACACACAGAACAAACCCTATGCCCACCGATAAGGCACAGCCAGCGGACTCACGGTTCATTCATTCAGGGGAAAACTTAGCAGCCATTGAAAGCAAAGAGCCAGCCCAACTGTACAGGCCTGGAAAGATGGCCTTGGTGGACTGTTGAGTGGAAAGAACCCGGTGGCAGATGGAGACATCTGCACCATAGTGTGCAGTCGGACCCTTCATGGTGTGTTGACGTGGCTACGTGCTAGACTCGAAATGTTCTAGAGATGAGGAGACTGGGTAGCAAGGTGCAGCCACACAGAAGTGGTGGGGCAGAGACCTTGAGGCCAGGCTATGCTTTCAGTTCCTCCTTCAGATGCCACCCTAGAATGGGAGGAGGAGGGGGGCTTCCCTTCTAATTTTACCTAACTTTCAACAGAGGTGGGAGAAGTTTGCTTTTTGTATTTTTAAAGGCTTCTCTCAAGTAATAAATTAACCACATCGAGACTCGCTTACGCCACCCTCCGCGAGAATGGTCGGCTGCCGGCTTCCGGTACCTCCAGGACGCCCTCAGGGGCTTCTGTTTCTAGGGGTCTCCGCTGGCTCCGGTCTCCTGTCTCCTCTGAACTCTCAGTCATGTCTTCACCGAGTGAGCGGCAACTTTCCGGGTCACCCCACGAACAGTGCCCAGCCCTCCGCTCCCCAAAGCACAGGACACAGGCAGAGGATAGCACACTTTACTGAGGTGGGGAGGGGGGCGAGAGGGTACATCGCAGAGCAGCAGAGCAAACGGAAAACTGGGCGGGACACGCCCCTCTGAGGAAAAGTCTCTTGGTGTTTCCACCAGCAGGAAGGTGACACCGGTCTCTGGTGAGGACACTAGAGCCCCCTCCCCCACCCCCTGGGGTCACTCATCCCACACCCCATCCTCCTCCATGGCTCTGAAGAGGAGTCCCTGGCAGGAATGCCAAGGCCAACACTTAAAGGAACCATTTTTCTTTCTGAGGAGTCTGGGAGAGAGCGTGACCCAGGACTGAGCAATGGCCCTGGCCTGGGCCAGCCACAGAGGTGCGAGAGGGAGGAACGGCCACAAGCCAGAGCCCAGGGAAGCCTCAGGATCACAGGAGCCACAGCCAGAGCACCCAGGGCATGGGGGGGGGGGTGCTGGCCAGGGAGCAGTGATGAAATCGAGACCCCCCACTGGAACAGAAGGGCCAGGAGAAACAGCGCCTGAACTTCACCAACAGGTGGGTCCTCCCCTGGCCCTCCCCCAACACCCCACTCCCTCCTCCCAGGACTGGCCTCCAGACCCTGCCCAAGCTCCACCCAACTTGAGGTGAGGGGTCCAGTTAAGAGGCAGTCTGGGCACGGGAGGTTTCCACTTCACTCGAAGCAGCCCCCAGCCATCCTCAGCCAGCCAGGGGCCCAGGGGTCTGGCCCCAAATCTGATCCCCCCCGGGGCTGAGCGCGAAACAGCAAGTGAGAGCAAGAGGAGGCTTAGCGTGGACACGTCTGTGTGTCTGTGCGTGCACACACGTGACATCAGAGGGTGCGTATGGGCGGGGGTGTGTACACACACGTGTGTGAATGTAGGTACCTGGTGGTGTGTGCATGCTGGTGCACACCGGGTCTGTGTGTGTGACGTCAATGTGGAGGGCATGTGCTTGCAGAGCCTGTGAGCACGGCTGTGGACACGGGAGTGCACCAAACTGGCGGTGCCGGTGTGTGCACTGGGTGTGTGTGTGTGTGTGTGTGTGTGTGTGTACCCTGTATTGGCAGTGCTGGCTGTCTGCACTGGGTTGTGTGTGTTGGCAGCGTATGTGTGCATTGGGTTTGTGTGTGTGCACCGACGGGAGTGCACCGAGAGTATATGCATTGGGGGTGTACTGGCAGTGTATGTGTGCACTGGGGTGTGCACTGGGG
>NW_004444121.1:3648242-3656306 GCF_000243295.1 Trichechus manatus latirostris
CTGGCAGTGTGTGTGCACTGGGGTGTGTGTGTGCACTGTGTGTACTGGGGGTGTGAACTGGCAGTGTGTGTGCACTGGGGTGTGTGTGTGCACTGAGGGGTGTGCGCTGAGTGTGTTGGGTGTGTGCACTGGGTTTGTGTGTGTGCACCAGGTGTGTGCACTGGGTGTGTATTCGGGGGGTGTGCACTGGCAGTGTGTGTGCACACCAGTGTGTACACTTGTGCACGTGCTAGTGTAAGTCTGTGTCCATCTGGGTGTGTCCCCTGTGCTCACAGTTGGAACACCTCCCCTGTCAGTCCTCTCCCCAGAATCGTGTTCATTTCAACTGCCCCCACCCCAGGTGCCCCCGAACCTTACCAGGCTGAGTCCCCTGGCTCACAGCCACTCCTGGTGGCCCAGCAGCCCCGTCACACTGTGCAGCGAAGCCTCAAGTCTCAGGTGACTGCCGCCCCGGGTCCCAGCCTGCACTCTCAGCGCTTCACTGCCTGCTCCCTGCTAGGGCTCTCCCATCCCCAAGCCCTGGCTCAGACCCCAGTCTCAGGTCTCAAAAGTGACTTTATTTCTCTGTAGAAGATGCCCTCCCAGCCAGGCTGCTGGTTCGAAGCTGGCTCAGACTCACTGCCCCTCAGAGACCCCTGCCCTCTCCCTGGGGCCCCTGCCTGGACACCTGGTCTCCTGGAGCTGTCTTGCTTTCGGGGACTCAGAGCTGGTGGAGAGACAGGAAGCCTCTCGACTCGGGGAGGGGCAAGAGCCACAGACTGTGGGGCCAGCCCAGGCTGCCCCACCCCAGCCAGGCCAGGCTGGGGAGGGGCAGGGACAGGCTCAGGGGGACGCGCTCAGACGCCCTGCAGGAGGGGGGTCCTCAGGGCCCAGCCCAGAGGAGGGCGGGCCCCAGGCTGAGCAGGAGGCCCCCAGCCAGGGCCCAGGGGCTGCCCCCGGCCCCCGATGCCCCATTGCACAAATCCTTCTCACAGCAGTCCACGTCCACTTCCAAGACCCCCGTGTTGATGAAGCCCATCAGATAGTCTGAGAAAAAGTGCCGCTTCACGAAGTCACAGGACGAGGCGCACATCTTGTTCACAGAGTGGTCCTTCCTGCCTAGGAGGGAAAGGGGGCTGGGCCAGAGGCTCCGCCTGGGCCCCCTGCCACGTTCCCAGCACCCAACCGGGTCCCTCCAGGCCAGCCAAGGAGCCTGGACACCCCCGCCACCCCCAACTATACAGAAAGGGCCACTGAGGGGCAAGGGAGGGACAGGCACCTGCCCAGTGTCACCGAGCGCAGCCGCATCTTGCCCCAAGGCAGAGGGCCCAGGGACACCCCATTCCAACTCACTGCTGCTGGGGTCGGTGATGCGCACGCTGGCACAGACGGTGTCCGTGGGCTGGCACTGCTTCGGGGTGCAGTGGCTGGAGTTGGTGGTCAGCGTGCAGTCCTGGCACCACAGGCCGTGAGCTGGGTGGGCACAGGGGACATGAGCAGAGGGGCCCCCCAGGCCGGCCACCCCCACCCACTGGGGCTGCCTGCTGCAGCAGCTCCACAGGACCATGCAGGTGTCAGAGGCCTGGGCACGAGCTGGCCCGACGGACTGGGCTGCACAGGCACCAAGGAGCAGCCGGGAGAGCCTGTGTCCGCCTGGAGCTGGGGGAGGGCCCCCGGGACACTCGGAGCCCTGCCCTGCATCTCGAGCATCCCTCCCACCTCTGGCTCCTCCTGCACACGCTCCACTCCGCAACGCACACCCCAGGGTTCAGGGCTTCCCAGCCGAGAAGGAGCATACAGGATTTGGGGGAGGCACATGTAGGCCTTCGAGAAAGTGACCCAGCCCACAGGCGGCCACCAGGGGAATGAGACCGCTGTCCTGGCCCAGAGCCACAGGTGTCCGGCCCCGAGGAAAGCGCGGTGCCCTCAGGCGCCAGGAGGGACCGCGTGGGGAGCAGAGGGGGGCGGCCAGGGAAAGGCCGGACGGGGGGCATGGGGTCACTGAGCCTCGGCTTGGATCGGAAGTACGATGGGGGATGGGGGCGGTTCTCGTTGCTGCCTCTCTCCCGAGAGGACTCAGCCCCCCACCCCACCCCCGGGCGCCCCCACTCACCGGGCGCCGAGCACAGCAGGGTGACCAGCAGCGCCAGGCCAAGGCCCTTCATGGCGGCAGGCAGCATGCTAGGAGGGCCTGGGGGAGGGGCGGCGGGCTGGGGTCCTCGGGGGCGCAGGCCTGGGGGAGACGTGGCGTCAGGAGACAGCCGGGGTCCCCCCCAGGCTCACGACCCCGCCAGGCTCTTCCTCTCTTCCCTGGAATTCAGAGGGGGTCTGCCTGCAGCTACCCGAGCCCCACCCCCACCCGTTCCCTGGCAGCCACCATCCCAGCATCCCTCCAGGAGAGAAGGTCTGCCCCTCGGGCGGTGCCCCACGCCATGCCCCCACCTCGGCCATGCCCCTACTCCGGCCTCGGCGCCCGGGTGCTGGACGCGGGGGCTCCCTGCTCCTGGGGGGCTGTGGGTGCGTCGAGAGGAGAGGGCAGGAGCAGGTGCGCGCGAGCCCGACCTGCCGATGGGGGAGCGGCGCGCCACGTCGCACCTCACCCCTAGGCTGGGGGCCGGGAGCCCTGGGTGTCCCCCACCCCCACCTTCGTCTGGGCGCTCACCGCGGGTCGGGGCGTGGAGCGCGGGCCTCGGGCTCGGGGCGCACTCACATCCCTCGGGGTATCCGCACTCGGGGGCTCGAGCAGCGGCTCGTGAGCTTGCCCTTCGGTCTCCCTGCGGACCGGAACCCGGTGCAGCCTCGTCTTTCGGGGGACGCAGCCGCAGATGCGGACCCCGAGCGAGGGGCGGGGCTCGGGGAGGGGGCGCAGGCCCCGGCGGTCGCTGTCCCGGTGCCTCTTGCCCCTCGCCACCGGGCCCGTCCTTGTCCACCCCCCACCCCCACCGCGGCCTCCGCTCCCCCTCCCGCCACGCCGCCCCCTACCCCGGAGCGCAGGATCCTTCCCCCTGCTCGGCTGAGATCCCCTCGGAATTTCTCGGAAGAACGTTTACTGCGAAAGGCAGCGAAACCCGAAACGCACAAAGACGCAGAGAGGGAGGGAGGTACTAGGCGCTGGGGCTCCCGCAGGTCCCCTGCTGTGGGGCCCCTCCCCTCCCAGCCTCATCCCCTCCCACAATCACCCATGAAGACCCCCACCCACTAGCCGCTTCAGCCCAGGGGACCTCTGCCACCAACCATGCCCACAGCCAGAGGCAAGACGCAAATCCTGGCCAGGGCATCCGAGGCCCTCTGCCACCTGCCCTGCCAGCTGCTCAGCTTCATTTCTCGCCCTCCCTCCACACACACACACACACACACACACACACACGCACACACACGCAAAGCACTCACTCACTCACACACACACTCACTCACCCAAGCTTTCAATGTGTTGCGTCTTCGGACTTGCTGTTCCCTGTGCCTGGAATCAAGAACCAGGCTAGGTATGGTAAACTGCCCTGAAACGCTGGCGATTGTTTCTTTCCTTCCTTCCTTCATTTCTCCTAGTCCCCACTGTGGCGCCAGCACCTACCCTGGCTCCTTCTCACAATGAGAAGATAGACACTGTCTCTGCCCCCGCCCCCGGAATCTCACATTAGCAAGTGCTTACCAATAACACATCACTGCAAGATGTCACAATAATAGCTAGCATTTATTGCGCACCTGTTATGTCATGTACTGTCCTAAACGTTCCTTATATTATCTCATTCCAGTTTCACAACAACCCCACTGTGCAGGTGGTATTATTTCCGTCTTACAAATGAGAAAACCATGGTACGGAGAGGTTGAGTGCCCTGCCCAAGGTCACACAGTGAGCATCAGGTGGCAGAGCCTATGTTGGAAGCCAGCCTCACCACTCCGCCATGCTGCTTTCCTGATGGAGGAAGAAAAGAGGGACAAGAGAGCATAGCGGGATCCAGTTTGGTTGAGGGGTGGGAAAGCTGCTCTGAGGAGCATTGAGGGTGCAGAGGGCAAAATCTGGGTAGTGGCTCAAAAGCATTCTCTTCAAAACATTGAAGAGCTCTCAAGAAAATAAAAGAAATCTCCAAGCCCATAATGCATAAGTAAAGAAGGGAACACAAAGGATTAGGCGATGGAAAAGTCGAAGTACTCCTGGACAGTGTCGGGCCAGCCCTCAGTCTCAGGGCTTGAGTCTTGGTGTGGGTGCTCCCAGAAGCAGAACCTGAGACAAGGATTCCAGTGCAAGCTGTGTATTTGGGGGAGCAGAGAAGTGATTTAGGGAAGGCAAGGAGCCAGCTGCCATAGTGGGGAACTGGAGCCTAATCACACAGAGAAACTCTGGGAAATGGTGTGAACCATTTATTTCATGTGCCCAAGGCTCACAGTGCATGTCATGTCAAACACGAGTCTCAGAATGACCAAAGGGGTGAGGGAACTAGGATATCCTTACAGCAAGTCCCAAGATTCATTGATTAAGGGCTGCTCTGGGGAGTGTCAATTCTTCAACACTTGCAGCTCACCACTTGCACAAGGCAGGCAGAGTAGACTTTCTCAGGCACAGAGGTGAAGACACTTCACCATTGGAAGTCATGCCGGAGCACAGGGTAGGGGTTGAGGATTTGGGGGAAGCACTGACAGCTGCAATGTTGGAGCAGGGGGCACTGAGCCACAGTAAGCTGAACCCTCCAAAGGAACCAGAGTGGTCCCAAGTTGGTAGCACCCCTAAGTACAAGCAGGAGCAAAGGTGAATCTTCTCTGGAGGAAAGCAACTCCAACTTAGGGCCCTGGGGTTCTCACAGATTGAGCTGAATTAAATGTAAGTTCAAAATCAAAAATCACCAAACACACAAAGGAAAGAAGACTTCGAAGTGAGACTCAGCAGAAACAATGGCGTGCGATTGGAGCTATCAAAAATAGAATATAAAGTTGATGTTTACGATACATTCAAAGAAGGAACAAGACACTATCAGAAATGACTACACTTATCAGAAAGACATACATGGAACTCTTATCAATGAAAACTCTTTTGAATGAAACTAAAAACTCAAAAGAAACCTCGGAAGAATTGTGCTAAATGAAAGAAACCAGTCACAAAAGACCACATATTGTATGGTTTCATTTATTTGGAATGTTCAGAATCGGCAAATTCATAGAGACAAAATGTAGAGTATTGGTTGCCAGGGGCTGGGGGAAGGAGATAGTAACTGCTAAGGGGTGTGGAGTTTCTTTTGGGGGTGATGAATATGCTCTAAAAAAATGATAGTGATGATAGTTCACAACCCTATGAATATCTAAAAACCACTGAATTGTACACTTTAAAGTGTTAAATTTTATAGTATGTGAATTATACCTCGATAAAGCCGTTATGTTTTAAAAAGCTCAGCCTGTGGGTTAAACAGCAAACTAGACACAGCTGAAAAAGGAATTTGTGAACTGGAGAATACGTTTAAAGAAATTATCCAGAATATAGCACAAGAGACAAGGAGACGGAAAATAGGAAATAGAAATTAAGAAGCAGAAAAAATAATAGGCAGAGATCTAATAAAAATCTGATTGAAGTCCCAGAAGGAAAAAATATCAATGTATGAAGAGATACTGCCTGAGATTATTTGAGAACTGGTGAAAGATATGTAATCACAGAAAGGCACAAAATATACTAAGTAGGATAAATAAAAAGAAATGTCACATCTAGATATATCATAGTGAAACTGCAGACTACTAAAGACAAAAGAAGATAGTTAAAACAACCAAACAGAAGGACAGATTAACTATAAAGAAATAACAATTAGATTGACAGCAGAATTTCAACCACAACAATGACAGCCAAAAGACAACAAAATAGTATCTTTAAAGTGCTCAGAGAAAACAACTGTTGATTAAGAATTTTATACATCATTTTTCAAAAATGAGTACAAAGTAAATTTTTCAGACACTTAGAAGTTTAGATAAATACAATTTTTTCAGATAAATAAAATTTTAGAGAAGTTGCGAGAGTTTGCCACTAACAGCCCTCCATTAAAGGAACTTCTAAAGGAAGCACTTTAAGAGGAAAAAATATTCCAGAAGGAAGGCCTAGAATTCAAGAAAGAGTGGTGAGTGAAGAAACTGGCCTTATAAGAAGGGAAATCTAAATTAACATCTTATACAGAAAATAAAAATGAATATGTGAAGTTTAAAAAGACAGAACTAAAGCACTGGACCACAATAGCATTTAAGACAGGAGAGAGTGATCAGAGTTAAAGGGTTCTGAGGCTCTTGCATCGTTTAGGAGGTGGCTGTGATAATGGTTAACTTTAGACTGTGTTTAGAGGTTAAGTACACAGAGTAAAGTTTCAAGGGCAAGCACTAGAAAGGCACAGGGAAAAGCACTGCACAGGGGAACTTCAGCACATGCAAAGGCCAGAGATAGGCAAGATCTCAACATGTTCAAGAAACAGAAAGAAGATCAATGTGCCTGGCCCTTGGTGAGTCAGGGGGACGGGGAGTGAGATGAGGTACAAAAAAGGACAATTATCAGACCCCATGCTGCTTTTAAATCATATTACAGATAGTAGACTGTGTCCTGGGAACTTTAGTGTGCAAATTGGGAAGGCTTTGGGCTGCAAGTAACAAAATGCCCATCCAGGAGTGACTTAAACAAGAGGAATTTGTTCTGTTCTCATAATAGCCAGAGCAGAGGTGAGTGGTTGCTCGGTGCGGGGTGGGGGGTGGCTTGTAGCTTCCTAAAGTCAGGACTCTGGGTCCACTTTTCTTTGATTCTCTTGGCCTTGCCCTCATCATCAAAAGATGGCTGCAGGATCTGCAAGCGAAGCATCCTCACATGATTGTGTCCAAGGCCAGCAGTAGGGGAGGCATGAGCTGGGGCTTCTCCTGGTGGGCATCTCACTATCCGCCAAAAGGATTCTCTCTCCTGCAGCCAACCTTCCTTACCTCTCATTGGCCAGATCTACGTCACGTGACCACCTCTGGCTGCAGGAGGAGGGAAAGTTGGTGTCTAGTTTTTCTGGCTTCCGTTAAGGGAGGTTGGCAAAGAAAAAGGAGCATTCTTGAGAATGGCTCTGGGGTAAGTGATCAGTGACGTTTGCAGCAGTGGGAAACTTATGAAGTGTTGAAGGGATGGAGGGGCTCCACTGATTCACATTTCAGAAGATACCTCTGTCTGCTGAGTGGAGAATGGACTGGAAGGTTCTAGAATGGAATGGGGAGGCCAGGGAGATGGCAGAGGAAATGGCGAAAGTGGATGGATTCACAAGACTTGGTGGTGTCTGCTCTGGCGCCTGCTCCCAGTTTCCTGGATCAGGAAACTGATGTTCCTACAGACAGGAGCAGCTGACTTGAGAGGCACATAAAGGATTTTGTTAAGTCCAAGATCCTTGGAAGGCATCCAACATGAGATGTTCAGTCCATCGGGAGCTCAGAAGAGACTTGTGGTCTGGAGACATGAATGTGGACATGGTCGGCACAAAGAAAAGAACAGGTGTGACTGCTAAGGAGAAAGTGGAGAGACGGCAAGGGGTCCCCAGGCCCACCCCTGGGGAGTGCTGCCTGTGGAGTCCAGCCCTGAGCACAGAGGACTCAGGTTCTGCTTGCTATGGGTGTAGCACAAACCCAGCCTTGATGCTGGTGCTTGGTGGGAGATTTCACCTGCAGCAACTCTGAGTCCGGGAGCTGTCTGTCTGTCTGTGGTTCTCTCTGTCATCCACCTGAGTTGGCTGCACCCATCTGGGCTGGAGTCCAGTGAGGGTCCGCACAAGCAGACTCCTTCCTGCCTCGGGTTCCACTGTCCTGCCCCCCTCCCCCCCCAAGCCACCTCCCTCCCCGGACTCAGACATTTCTACCCCCAGCACCTAGTGCAGCCGGGATGCCGAGCCCTTCTGAGTTAACACCACTACCCGTACCCCCGCGGCTGGTGTGACGGCAACCCCCCACTCTGCGACTGGGGTCAAGGCAACCCCCCAACCCTGGGACTGGGGTCAAGGCAACCCCCCACCCCTGGGACTGGTCGTCAAGGCAACCCCCCAACCCTGAGGCTGGGGTCAAGGCAACCCCCCAACCCTGGGACTGGTCGTCAAGGCAACCCCCCAA
>NW_004444121.1:3656769-3661605 GCF_000243295.1 Trichechus manatus latirostris
GAGGTGGAGCCCGTGATGGAGGAGGAGCCTAGTGAGCGAGGAGGAGCCCAAGACAGAGGAGGAGCCAGTGACGGAGGAGGAGCCAGTGACGGAGGAGGAGCCAGTGACGGAGGAGGAGCCAGTGACGGAGGAGGAGCCAGTGACGGAGGTGGAGCCCGTCATGGAGGAGGAGCCTAGTGAGCGAGGAGGAGCCCAAGACAGAGGAGGAGCCAATGACGGAGGAGGAGCCAGTGACGGAGGTGGAGCCCGGTGATGGAGGAGGCCGGCTGAGGCCAGGGAGCATGGCAGGAATGGGTCTGCGGAAAGGGGTTGAATGCTATCCTAAAAGCCACAGGGCCAGGAAGGGTGAAGGGCAGGGCAGTCCCCATCCAGCCGCCATGCTGCCTCCTCCCAGGGCCGGGTGCCGGGGGTGGGGGGACTGAGAATGATTGTCCCCGGTGCCCTGCCACAAGGCCAGCCTCCTCCCTTTTGGTCGATTGGGCCCGAGTCTCTGCACAGGCGAGGGGTGGCTGTGGTGGCACTTGACAGGTCCCTGGTAACCACAGCCAGTCCACTCCTGGGGTCCCTCTGCCAAATTTCTGTTCAGAAACTTGGGGGTCCCTGCCGTCCCAGTTTAAGGCAGGCCTCAGCTTCCAAAGTCGAGGACTGGGAGTTTGAGAGGCATCTAAGACAGCCCCAGTGGTCTGCGGCCCCTGGTGGGTTCATCCTTGGTTCTGCCTGTCCCCTTGAGTGTGAGCTGGACCACTCACTCGATTCTAAGGGATGGAGTAAGGCAGGCATGAGGAGCGGTCACTTCTGAGATCTGGCTTCAAAAGACTTTGCCTTCTTCCTAGGTGTGCGCTCCCTCGCTTGCTCTCTTGTTCTATCACTCTCTCTCACTCTCTCCAGCTCTCCCTTGCTGTCTCTGTCCCTCTCCCTCTCTCACTTTCTCACGCTCTCTCTCTGTGTTTCTCTCACTCTCCCTCCCTCCCTCTCTCATTCTTTCTCTCTCTCTCACTTTCTTTCTCTCCTGTTGCTCTCTCTTTTCCCCTGTCTCTCCCCCACTCTCTTTCTCTCTCTCTCTCCCCCTCGCTCTCTCTCACTTTCTCTCTCTCCCCTTCACTCTCTCTCTCACTATCTTTCTCTCTCTCTCTTGCATTGCTCATCCCAGGGAAGCAGCTGCCATGTTGGGAGGCAGCCCTGTGCCTCTGCCTGTGTGACAAGGGGCAAGGCTGCCAGCAGCCCTGTGAGTGGGCCTGGAAGCGGATCCCCTAGTCGAACCCTCAGATGAGACCAAAACCCAGTGGCTTGGCTGCCGCCTGACAGACCCTGAGCCAGCAGCCCCAGAGGAGCTGTGCCAGACCCCTGACCCACAGAGACTGTGAGACAATAGATGTGAGTTTCAAGCCACTACATTTTGGGGAAATCGTTTATGCAGCAGAAGGTGGGTGGGTCTGGCTCGGGCATGACAGGGGCAGCGCGGGGAGCCAAGGGCCAGAATGACGGGTCCGAACTGTTGAGGACAGGCCCGGGGTACACCGAAAGGCTGCACTGGCTTGGTGGGTGCTTCTTCTGAGCCAAGCCCCACACTCTTCCCACGCCAGCTTGGTTGCCAAGGAAACGGAGATTCCTAACCCAGTTTCCAAGCTACTCTGCCTCCCTCCCAATGCACGTGGGTTGTCTCACCCTATCAGGATTTTTTAAAACAAGAATAACAAGCCCGGCAGTGATCTGCAGAGAAAAGGCTCTATTAGCTCCATTAGGGCAAGGAGAGAAGGGCAGCGTGATGTTGCGATGTCCTGTGGCCCTTCAGCCTGGGCAGTGCCTGCAGAGTGGTCCCGGCGGCCCGGGCACCCTCCTCCAGCCTAACCCGGTCCAGATGCCTATTAGCAGGGGCTTGGGCAGCAAGGGCACAGGGGCTTCACCCTGCCCAGCAGCAGCCAGATGGCCATGGCCCAAGCCTCGTGCTTGTGCTCAGGGTCCGGGAATGATTGGCGAGCCCCGGGTCTGTGACGGGCTGTGGGTCAGAACCAGGGACAGCGTCGAGTCCACCCCTCTCCCGACTGGCTGTCTGTGTCTGGAGGGAAGCAGAGAGACAGGCCCTGGATCAGGTTCCAACAGGCAAAAAGGGGTGAAGGCTGGGGTCATGCGAGCCGTGCCGCAGAGCTCTCTGCCTTGTGTTAGCGGTCGGCGCCATTAGAGCGGAGGTGACGAGCGGCAGGAAAGCTGCGGGCAGTACACCAAGCAGCAGCCAGAAGACAGCGGACGTGGCTGTGCTCAGAGCAGAAGTCCCGGGAAACTGAGATGAGGAAGGCTGCTTCCCGACGGTGTGAGTTCAGCTCCCCAGGAAGATGCTCCCCTAAATGCTGGGAACAATGGCTGACATCAACCAGCCACGTCTTCATCTCAGAAGTCAGAGACAGAACGACAGGAATAATCTAAAGAAAACCCGTTGCCACTGAGTCGATTCCAACTCACAGCAGCCCTATAGGACAGATCCAAGGAGCGCCTGGCGGATTTGAACTGCCGACCTTTCGGTTAGCAGCCGTAGCACTTAACCACTGCGCCACCAGAGTGTTCAATCTAAGGAAAGAAGGGAGGAAATAAAGATAATTGCAGAAATTAATGAAACAGAAAATAAACAATGGAGAGAGTGGACGAAGCTAGAAACCGTCTCTTTGCTCAGCGGGGCATCTGTTGGGGGAAGGAGCGGAGGAGCCGGCCGGGGCTCAGCGCCATCATCCGAGGACACGCTCTTCGCATTGCTCTGCTCTGTCTTCAGCCACGTGGGCTTCACCCCAAACCTAGCTCCTGCTGGGCCACACCCAGGCTGCCGGGAACTCAGGGTGGCCATCTGCTTCCTTGTCTATATGGGAGGGGGGGCGCTTCCCAGAGAACCTGGAAGCCCCCATCAATGGCTCCTCACACCCCCTGGTGTGGATGATGTCAGAGCTCTGAGCCTGCCTCCTCTGGTGCCCAGACCCACACTGGGCATTGTGTTGTCAAGAGGCGGGGGTGGGGTTTGGGGAGACAACTGTGTTCACTATACATGGTGACTTTTTAATAATTCAACCTAGTTTCAAATTAACCCTGATGGCAGAATCCCTGGGTGGCAGAAACGATTAACACGCTTGGCTGCTAATGAAAAGTTGGAGGTTCGAGTTCACCCAGAGACACCTCAGAAGGAAGGCCTGGCGATCTGCTTCCCCAAAATCAGTCGTCAAAAACCCCACGCTGACATACATGGGGTTGCCGTGAGTCGGGGCTGACTCAACGGCAACTGGATTTTAACTGGTGCCAGGCGGCACACCCACTGTCGATTAACCCCTGGGGTCATGTGTCTGTCCCTGGGGAAGCTAGAGCGGCACTGAGGCACCAGGGAGGCCCCACTGGGGTGCCCCATGGGTCCCTGGGGTGCTCCAGAAGGCATCACTCCAGCCAGGCCCATCTGCAGCCCCCAGGCAGGGACCACTGCTCTCAGGATCCGGGGCTCTGTCTCTGGCCTCTTGGGGTTTCTCTAAGGCCCTGGAGACAGAGCCAGGCCAGGGAGAAGGGGCTGAGGCCGGGATACAGGTGCAACAGAAACCAAGAGTATTAGCATCAACAGTTTTCAAAGATTGTTAGTCCCCACGTTACCCCCGCCGCACGTGCGTCTCTGACCCCTCCTTCTCCTCCAGGGTCTCGTTCTACCCCCTCCGTGAATGTGGGCTGGGCCGGCCCTGAAACTGTGGCTCCAGGATAGTAACACCCACCTGCAAAGCTGCACCTGGCCTGCAGGTGAGGCGGGAACCTGGGCTCAGTTCCCAGCTCCCTCCTGACAGCCCGGCCGACGCCCCCACCTCCCTCACCGCCAGGTACCTCAGGTCTCCCACTGCCCGGCCAACCGGTGAGCACCTTCCTGGCACCCGCAGAGAAGGTGACATGGGCGCCCCCACCCGCCCCTTCTGCAGGGGACCCCTCAGTCTCCTCCAGGCCGAGCCGACGGAGCCCCGCGTCCAGCCCTCAGAGGCTCGGCGCTGTCCGCTGCCCTGAAGGCGGGTGGGCGGGGAGATCGGGGTCGGCCAGCTCACCCTCCCACAGGGTCTGGTCTCCGCTCCTCCCGCACGCAAGGCGTGGGTTCTGCTCTCTGACGCCACCTGCCTGTGACCTAGCGCGCTGCACGGTCCCGGCCCCACGGACCGCGGGCCGCTTGCAGGAGGGGACAGAAGCAGAAACCAGGGCCCCATGAACAGCATCCCCTTCCCAGGTCCTCCGCCTGCAGAGAGCTAGGCTCCCTGCTGGTATGGCGGGGGAGCTGGCGAGGGCCCACCTCAACCGTGCCCTAGGGAGAAACAAGGGGCCACCCAGACCCCAGGCTCACCAACACCTGCTGGGTGTTCTCTGTTCTCAGGAGCTGCCAGAGGCCAGGCCGCTGCTACATGTGCACACACACACACCACACACACACTACACACACACAACACATAAACACACACGACACACACACCACACGCACACACTACACACACACAACACATAAACACACACCTGACACACACACCACACGCACACACACCCCACATGTACACACACACACCCCACACATACCCCATATACACACACACACCCCACATATACACACACACACCCCACATGTACACACACACACCCCACACACACCCCACATATACACACACTACACACACACAACACATAAACACACACCTGACACACACACCACACGCACACACACCCCACATGTACACACACCCCCCCACATGTACACACACCACACACACAGCCCACATATACACACACCACACACACACCCCACATATACACACACACACCCACATGTACACACACCACACACACACC
>NW_004444121.1:3661759-3685624 GCF_000243295.1 Trichechus manatus latirostris
CCCACATGTACACACACCACACACACACCCCACATATACACACACACACCCACATGTACACACACCACACACACACACCCCACATATACACACACCCCATGCACACACACCACATATATACACACACACACCCCACATGTACACACACCACACACACACACCCCACATATACACACACACCCCCCACACACACCCCGCATATACACACACACCCCACACACACCCCGCATATACACACACGCACCACACACACACCCCACATATACACACACCCCATGCACACACACCCCACATATATACACACACCCCATGCACACACACCCCACATATACGCACACACCACACACACCCCCCACATATACACACACACCACACACACACACCACACACATATACACACACACCCCACATATACACACACCCCCCCACACACACACACCCCAGGCCCTCCCCCCACCATTTTCCTGGAAGGGTCAGGATACCGGCCTCACTACCCATCCGGGTGTTGGAGAGGCTGCAGTGTGACCAGATCATTCATTTACACACCTCTCGCATTCCCAGCCCTGGGCGGTGACACCGGGCCAAAGAGGTGGAGACCCCACCCCTGACCGAGACGCAGCATGGTCCCCCCAGCCCAGCTTGACATTCCAGTCTGCCAAGATGCAGGACTCCAGGGGCTCAGAGCCCAGCCGAAAGGGACCCTTCCTCAGGCCTGGCCGGGACGCCAGAGAGCACAGGGCCCACACTCAGCCCCACAGGCTGGGCGGGGAGAGGGCGAGGCAGGGCCTGAGCCCCCGGTCCAGCCCCTGGGACTCAGGCCAGCCACCCACCGCCACCCCCACCGAGCAGACCCCCACCTCTGCAGGCCCCCCCTCTGAGTAACAACGGCCTACGCACAGACAAGGCCCCTGGGCAGCTGTGGCACATCGCGGGGTCAGAGGCCGGGCTGCCCCAGTGGTGCCCACGGGCCAGAACCGGGGTGGCGAGAGTGAAAGCTAAGAACACGTCATCCAGGCAGGGCCTCCAGCTGACCCCGTCCACTCTCCCACCATGTCTGCAATCGGCATGAGGCCACAAGAGCCACGAGGTGTCACGAGGCCCTGGAGGGGCTTGGAGTGGTGGGGAGGCAGAGGGGGCACCAGCTCCTCCCTCGGGGCCGGGCACTGCTGCTCCCAAGCCTGGGAGGAGACAGATCTTGGGGCACTGGGGACGTGTGGGAGCCTGGGAGACCTTTCACCAGGAAACTCATCATGTGACAATCACCACCAAGACAACTGTCTGATAAGGACCAAAAAAGCAAAAGTGTCTAGGCACAGTGTGTCACCCAAGGCCACTGGGGGTGTTCGTGTGCCATTGTGTGCTGAGACCTGAAAGCTGGCAGAGCCCCAGGAGAGGCCCGGGCACAGGACGGGGAGGGCCGGGCGCGCATGCTGGACAGGAGCCGAGCCTGGAGGGCCCCAGTGGGCGACTGGACTTCCTTGAAGCCCGGGACTCCGTCTGTAAATGACTTGGGTAGGGGATTGTGGACACTGTCCTAGTGCCTGTGGGGGAAAGTACTTCAAATCACATCTCGGACTTAGACCCAAAATACACAGGAACTCTCAGAACACAATGATGAGGACAAAGCAACTCCGTTTTTTTAGTTGGATGAGAGGATGCCGGCGTTATTAGTCAGTGTGGTTGCCCGGTGCTGTCGAGTCGATTCCGACTCACAGCGAACCCTACGTGACCAGAAACTGCCCCACAGGGTTTCCTAGGCTGTAATCTTTATGGAAGCAGATCACCAGGTCTTTCTCTCACGGAGCCGCTGGGTGGGTTTGAATCGCCGACATTTTGGTTGGCAGCCGAGCACTTAACCGTTGTGCCACCAGGGCTCCTTAAAAGACACCATAAGGAAAGATAAGACACAGACTGAGAGAAAATATTTGAAAATCATATATCTGATGAAGGACTTGTATCCATAACATATAAGGAATTCTTACACCTCAGTAACATTAAGAAAAACAACCAAATTAAAAACTGGGCAAAAGCTTTGAATAAACATTTCACCAAAGAAGTCAGATGAAGCTGTTGAGCACGTGAAAAGATGCCCACATCATTAGTCATTGCTGATGGGTGCCACCGAGTCGACTCTGACTCACAGCCGCCCTGCAGGGCAGAGAACTTCCCTGTAAGGTTTTCAAGACTGTAATCTTACGGGAGCAGACGGCCAGGTCTTCTCTCCCTCGGAGCCGCTGATGGGTTCAAACAATCGTCCTTTCGGTTAGCAGCTGAGCACTTTAACCACTGCACCAGCAGGGCTCCTTCCTTAGTCATTAACCCACTGCCCTCGAGTCGATTCTGGCTCACAGCGACCCTATAGGACAGGGTAGAACTGTCCCATAGGGTTTCCAAGGATTCAAACTGCCAACCTATTGATTAGCAGCTGAGCTCTTAACCACTAAGCCACCAGGGCTCCTCATTAGTCATTAGGGAAATGTAAACGAACCACAATGAGATACCACGTCTTGCCTATTAAAATGGCTAAAAATAAAAAAATTAGTGGCCGTTCCAAGTGTTGGAGAGAATGCAGAGCAACCGGAACTCACATATGTGCTGGTGGGACCGTTAATCAGTACAGCCTCGCAGGGAACTGTTGTGCAGTTTTTTTTTTTTAAGTCGAGCATACGCTTACCGTAGAACCCAGCAACCCTACTCCTAGGCACCTACCCAACAGAAATGAAAGCATATGTCCTTACAAAGATTTCTGCCCAAATGTTCACAGCAGCTTCGTTTATAAAAGCAGAAACCTGTAAACCACCAAAATGCCCATCAACAGCCACATGGACAAACACTGTGGTCCTTTCATAAAACGAAGCACTTCTCAGCAATAAGCTGCAATGAGCATGATGCACACACCACCGAGGACGGACCTCCAAATGACCAAGCTGAGTGGAAGAAGCCAGACAGCAAGAGCACAAATTGTATAATTCCATTCATAGAAAACTCAAGAAAATGCAAACTAATGTATAGTGAGAAAAAGTTTATTAGTGCTTGTTCGGGGGGGGGGGGGTGGGGAGCAAGGGAGGAAACCAAAAGCCATGAGGAAGCCGCATCTGCTCGTGGCCTGGGTTGTGACAATGGTCCCTTAGGTGTGTGCATCTGTCAGACCTTACCTGACTGTTGATGTCAACCATGGGAGGTTTATTGTAGGTCAGTTATAGCTCAATAAAGCTATTTAAAAAAAATCAGCACCTCGCCAAGAAGATACACAGATAGCAAATAAGCGTATGAAAAGATGCTAAACTTCTTAGGTCATTAACCAAAAAACCCATTGCCTCTGAGTGGATTCTAACTCACAACGACCCTACAGGACAGAGTAGAACTGCTGCATAGGGTTTTCAAGGAGCAGCTGGTGGATTCGAACTGCCGACCTTCTGGTCAGCAGATGAACACTTAACTATTGCGCCACCAGGGTTTTCCTAAGTGTCATTAGGGGGTTGCAAATCAAACCAACAATGAGATGCCACTACACACCTATTAGAGCGGCTGAAATCCAGAACTCTGCCAACACCAAGTGCTGACGAGGATGTGGAGCAACAGCACTCTCACCCATTGCTGGTGGGAGGGGAAAATGGCCCAGCCGCCGTGGAAGACAGCCTGGCCATTTCTTACAAAGATCAACACGGTCTTAACCTTTGCTCCAGCAATCGTGCTCCTAGGCATTTACTCAAGTGGGATGAGAACGTGTGTCCACATAAAAACCTGCACGCGAATGTTTCTAGCAGCCGTGTTCATAATCGCCAAAAAGTGGAAGCAACCCAGATGTCCTTGAGTAGGCGAGCGGATAAACGGTGGTGTGTCCATACAGTGGAGAATCATTCAGCGATAAAAAGAAATGAGCCATCAGCCACGAAAAGCCATGGAGGAACCTTCAATGCACTCCGCCAGGTGAACGAGGCCAGGCTGAAAAAGCTACTTTCTGTATGATTCCAACTGTATGACATTCCGGAAGAGCCAAAACTATGGAGACAGTGAACAGAGCAGTGGTTGCCAGGGGCCCGTGGCAGGGTTCTGGTGGAGCACTGCATTTTTAGGGCAGCGAATCTATCCTGCGTGTTTGATGTATAATGGAGTCCCTAGATGGTATGAACAGCAAACGCCTTCAGCTGCTAACCAAAAGGTTGGAGGTTCAAGCCCGCCCAAAAGTGCCTCGGAAGAAAGGCCTGGTGATCTAATTCCAAAAAGCAGTCATTGAAAACCCTACAGAGCACAGCTCTACTCTGACACACAAGGGATCACCCTGAGATGGAACTGACTGGATGGGAACTGGTTGGATTTGAGAAGCCTCGGCCCCAGGCATTCCCGCCCCCAGGGTGGTGAAGAGAACTCGCAGCCCACCTGAAAGCATTACTGCTGTTATCATTATGATGGACCGCCTTCTGTCCCCCTGGGCCAGTCTCAGGCCCAGAGAAGTGCTCAGTCTTGACGAGGGGGTCCTCTGGGCTTGGAGGGCCGGTCCAGTCCCAGTTCCATCCCCGGGGGGTGGCCCTGAGCAAGGCCGTGCCTGCACCTCCTAGCACATTGGCAACATGGAGAATGACTTCCCCTCCAGTGACGGTGGCCCGGAATGAGGTGCCTCTGTCTGGCCCAGGGCAGGGGCTCAGGAGAGGGATTTGGCTTCCTCCTCCGATGGAAAAAGGGGTGCTGGGAGAGGGCAGCAGGGGTCTCGAGGTGGGAGCAGCTGGCTGGGTGGGAGCAGCAGGTGGACTGCCCACTAACGGGGGCTCAGTGTGAGGCCGGCGACTCCCCACTGTCTCGGGCTGCCTAGTTCAGCGGTGAGCCTCACCCCGAGTCCCAAGGTAGGCGGGCCCTGACCTCAGGAAGGGGCTCAGGAGGGACCTTCCAGGTGTGTGGCTTTTTCCTGGTCAGGTCCTGTCCGAGATGCCAGGGCCCGACCCACAGCAGCGCGTTCCCAGCAGGGGTGACAGTGTGACCCTGGGCGAACTCTGAGGAGTGGTGCCCCACCATGGTCCCACGTGCCTCCTGAGTCTCCAAGGTGCACGCAACCACCACGGAGGGAGACACAGGACTCAGAGTGTGAAATGTCCTGCCCACAGCCACAGGCCACAGCCACGAGGTGGAACAGCCCAGCACGGGTTAGCCAGCCAGCCTGGCTCTGCATGCCCCACCCTCATCTCTGTGAGCATCCGCTTGCTGTGCCCAATACTTTCACAACCCCACTGAAACATCCCAAATCCTGCAGGAAAACATGTCTGGTCTGTTCTGAAGAACGGGGCCAAGAAGGTGCTGTTCCTGGCAGGGTCCCTCGAGGGCAGGTGGAGGGCCAGTCCTGCCTGGAGCCCATCCTTGCCTCTGCTGAGAGGGGAGTTCCCACCGGGGACGCAGGGCGCCGGGTCCTGGCCGGCTGCCACAGAACCCATCCCTGAAGGGCAGTGTCTGGGCCCCCTGCCCTGCCGGAGCTGGGCTCAACTCTGCTGCCCCAGGCTGCTTCTCCTAGAGAAAGATGCTGCTCCCTGCTCAGCCTCAGGGTGTCAATGCTCCAGCAAAACTGTCATCCACGCCAGGAACGGAGCAGCGAGCAAAGCCCCTTCCCCATCCCAGGAGCCGCCACGGGAGAGCAGCAGAGAGAGACCCCTTGGTGCCCCTGCCCACAGGAGAATGGCTGGACTCCCCTCTAATGAGGAAGCCCCTCCCTCTGCCAGAACAGGTTCCTGGCCTTGCCAGGAGCAAGGGAGGCAGGCTTGAAGGCTAGCTCCTCAGCAGCCCTGCTGTAGCCAAGAGGCCACTCGCCCGGTCCTGTGTCCTGCCTGGTGGTGGACACTTGTCCTCACCTACGCATGCCAGACCTTGGCTCCTCTGTCAGAAACATTGGCCCACCACTTCCCACAGGCAAACTCCACTCACCCTTCACGCCCAGCTCCATGTGCCCCCTCCAGGAAGCCTCCCCGACACCCCAGACCCGAGACAGCTGCCTCATGGCAGGGGGGAGCACCGCGTGAGAAAGGCACTGGGCACTGAAAATGCCCCTTAGGACAGGTCTGGCCCATTCACCTTGGTGTCCCCAGAGGCCAACAAGAGGGGGGCAGCGCAGGGGCTTGGAGCCCAGGATGGGGCCACATGGCTTCCCGAGGGGAGCAGGGTGTGCAGCCCCGTTACTATGATGTTCCATGGGGACTGCCCGGCTGGCCTCATACCACCGATTCACCCCCCTGGGGCAGGAGGAGGTCAGATGGTGTGACCCCTGTCCACAGCTGGCTCCATCTCTGAAACAAGGCAGCTGCAGGAAAGGGAAGTATGACTCACTGTCTCAAGGGAGGGCCAGGCTTGGTCCGGAAGAAGGGACCCAGAGACCAGCACCATCCACGGGGCTACAGAGCCAACACTGGGTTGGCAAGTAAGGCCAGCCACGAGGCCTAGGGATCTTCGGGCAGGCGAGAGGTGGGGGGAGAAGGGGACAGGGCTACCCTATAGGGCAGGCTACGGTGTGTGCCTGGTGAGGGGAGGACAAGCTGGGTGCAGAAAGGACGGTGAAAACAGGATGGGGTCTGAAGTGGGCGGGGGCTGCCGTGGTCAGCCATGGTCATCCCATGGGCCACCCAGCCTGCGCCCTGCCCTGGGGTCTCAGGGTGACATGTCCTTCTGACCTTTGGCTGGAGAAGGCAGGTGTCTTGTCATCCCAGTCTCAGGGGAGGGGGCTGAGCTACCCACACAGTGGGCCATCAACCCTGGCCTGGCCAAGTAACCACATCTGTATGGCTGGGCCAGACCCCAACAGCCTGTCCTGGGGTGGGCAGAGGGAACACTGCATGCCTTCAGGGAAGGGTGGCCTAGTGAGGGAGTGTGCAGAGGCCAGGGCAGGGCAGGGGCTGGGCCTCTCAGCCTTAACTCCTTGTCTGTAAGTGAGAAAAATAATAATATCTACTCCCTAGAGTTACTGAAAATCAATCATTGTGATTAATCACATTTAATTTTCATTAGTGAATTAAATGTTGCTATTATTACCACAAGGAGCCCTGGCAGAGCAATGGTTAAGCACTAGGCTGCTAACCGAAAGGCTGGCAGTTTAAACTCAACTAGCAGTTCCACAAGAGAAAGACCTGGCGAGATCTGCTCCCATAAAGATTATAGCCTAGTGCCATGGATTGAATTGTGTTCCCCAAAAATATGTGTATCAATTTGGCTAGGCCATGGATTCCTACTATTGTGTGATTGTCCACCATTTTGTCATCTGATGTGATTTTCCTATGTGTTGTAAGTCTTACCTCTATGATGTTAATGAGGTGGGACAGGTGGCAGTTATGTTAATGAGGCAGGACTCAATCTACAAGATTGGATTGTGTCTTGAGCAAACCTCTTTTGATATAAAAGAGAGAAGTGAGCCGAAAGACAGGGGGACCTCATACCACCAAGAAAGCAACGCTGGGAGCAGAGTGTGTCCTTTGGACCTGGGGTTCCTGTGTGGAGAAGCTCCCAGTCCAGGGGAAGATTGATGAGAAGGACCTTCCTCCAGAGCCGACAGAGAGAGAAAGCCTTCCCCTGGAGCTGACGCCCTGAATTTGGACTTGTAGCCTCCCAGCCTGTGAGAGAATAAATTTCTCTTCGTTCAAGCCGCCCCCTTGTGGGATTTGTGTTGCAGCAGCACTAGATCCCTAAGACGGAACTTGGTACTGAGGGAACAGGGTGCTGTTCTAACAGATACCTAAAAAGTGGAAGCCGTTTAGAAACTGTGAATGGATAGGGGACTCAGAAGGAAGTGAGAACTGTTAACACCAGAGAAGGCGCAGATGGTGAGAAGCAGCAGCAGAGAACCGGCAGCAGCAGAACCAGGAGACTTGCGCCAGACAGCGCTGGAGCCAACCCACCGAGTGAGAGCGCTGAGTGCCTTTGCACAGGAAGCTTCCTGGTGGAGTGGGGTGCCTCCAGGCCCTTATCGGTGGAGCTACAGAGCTTTGGAACACTTGCCTCACTACTGGCTCCCACCCGCCTAGTTGGCCTGAGGAGCCAGGCCTCGGCTGTCTGGAGGGGATGGCAGCTGGTGGGCACTCCCTGCTGTCTCAGGAGGAAGCGGCGTCCATTAGGGGTGCAGGCTGGAATAAGTGGGAGTGGGAATAGGCGTGAGGCATGCAGAGAGTGGGCCCGGCAAAGGATCCAAAGCTCAGGACACAAAGGAGCCTGGTCTGGAAAGTGACTGTGGGTCCCAGGACAGGAAAGGGCAGGCGGCCAGGTGGCCAGGCTGCATTCTCCTCTCAGCCGGCTGAGGAAGCTGAGCG
This sequence comes from Trichechus manatus latirostris, assembly GCF_000243295.1. Lineage (NCBI taxonomy): Eukaryota > Metazoa > Chordata > Mammalia > Sirenia > Trichechidae > Trichechus > Trichechus manatus. The sequence goes on from NW_004444121.1 coordinate 3,670,033, forward strand.
AGAGAATTTCGGGCTGGCCCTGAACCCAAGAGGGAAAGAGGAGCCAGGGTCCAACCCAGGGGGTCTCCCTCCAGAACCCACTCTCAACCTGCCCTCCAGGAGGCCACCAGAGAACCAGAGACCACCATCTCCCCCCCCCCTGCCATTGACAGTCAGGGAAACTGAGGCACACCGAGTTAAGGGCTGGCCCAAGCCACAAGGCATGCAAATCGGGGGCAAGCTGAACCCCTGACTCCAGGTTCCAATCTAGTATGCCGCCCCTGCCCCTGCCCCCAACACACAATCCACCCTTCACAGCCCTCGGGATAGAGAAAGGGGTTTCTTAGGGAATCCCCCCCTTCACAATCTGCAGCCTGCCCCAGGCGGTCAGGGCTGTGGATGGGGGTACCCCAGGGAAAGAGTTGGGGGGCTGCCAAGCCATTCCCTTCCCCCACCAGCAGCCCAGGCTGCTCACACAATACAATGCTCAAGGCCAGAGGGGCGTGGGACTGATGGCCTTCCCGGCCCACAGGGCGCGGAGGCCCCGCCCACAGTGGTTCCCCAGAAGGCTCCTCCCCTACCCGGCCGGCCAACTCTCCCCCAGAAGGTGGGGGCCCAGGGGACCTTGCCCTGGACAGCTGGAGTGGGGAGCCCTTTCCATGGTGGGGGTCCCCCAGAGGGACTAGGCTTGGAGGAGGGACTCCCAGCAAACCCCCTTCTCACCTCAGTTTCCCCGTCTGTGAAATAGGACTAGGTCAAAGGTCCAAAGGGTGGACATGTCTGGGTCTATGTGTTGGTGGGCGGCTCCAAGCCCAGCGCTGCTCTGGGCGCTGTGGTCCCACCCACAGACAGAGGCACCCAGGATGCAATGCCAAGGAAGACCAGGAAGGGGCAGGCCTCTGCAGAGGTGGCAGATGAGCAGAGACTAAACAGGGTGAGAGAGCAGGAAAAGCATGCCAGGCAGAGGGGCGAGGGGCCGAGGTGAGTGGAGAGCATTTTATGTCATGCTTTTATTTAAAATACTCTTAAAAAAAAAAAAAAGTTGCCATCTAGTCAATTCCAACACACAGTGACCTCGCGTGATATAGAGTAGAACTGCTCCATGAGGGTTTTCTTGGCTGTAATCTTTATGGAAGCAGATTGCCAGGCCTTTCTTCCATGGTACCTTTAGGTTAGCAGTCGGGCACAAAAAAGAGGCCCTGAAATGTCTGTGATGCTCACTCTTTTTTTTTTTTTTATTGTGCTCTATGTGAAAGTTCACAGAGCAAATTAGCTTCCACTCTGATAGCTGGTACATAAAGTGTCGCGTGCCATGGGCTGCCCTCCCCTCGATGTGTCAGCACTCTCTCCATTTCTGCCCTGCGTTTCCCATTTCCTTTCGTCCAGATTTCCCACCCTTTCTTGCCTTCTCATCTTTGCTTTTGGGCAAATGTTGTACTTTTGATCTCGTATAATTGATTGTTCTAAGGAGCACATTCCTCTCGGGTGTTGTTTATTTTACGGACCTGTCTATTGTTTGGCTGAAAGGTGATTGACGCTCACTCTGAAGTCTGAAGCCATGGGTCAGTGGGCTGAACAAGAGGGTCTAGCCTTTGCAGCCTGGGACCTCCAGGTTCCATGGTGTGGTGTAATGAATGGCTTCAGACGGCCCTTCTAGCCACAGTCTTTGTAACTCCCACCAAATGATCGGGTGGGACCCTGCTAATAAGCTGTATGGAACCCTATCGAGGGGACTAGTCAGTCTTGTCAGCCCACTAGGCTTAAAAGGAGCCTTCCCAGGGCTGTGGGGACCATGGTCTTTGGGAACATCTAGCTCAATTGGCATAACACCGTTTATAAAGACAATGTTCTGCATTCTACCTTGGTGAGAAGCAGCTGGGGTCTTAAAAGCCTGTGAGCAGCCATCTAAGATACTCCACTGGTCTCACCACTTCAGGAGCAAGGGAGAATGAAGAGAACAAGATACAAGGAAAAGATTAGTCCAAAGGACTAATGGACCACAGCTACCACGGCATCCACCAGACTGAGTCCAGTACAGCTAGATGGTGCCTGGCTACCACCACTGACTGCTCTGACCGGGATCACAATAGAGGGTTCTGGATAGAGCTGGAGAAGGATGTAGAACAAAATTCTAACTCACACAAAAAAAGACCAGATTTACTGGCTTGACAGACTGGAGAAACCCTGAGAGTATGGCCCCTGGACGCCCTTTTAGCTCAGTGGTGAAGTCACTCCTGAAGTTCACCATTCAACTGGGATTGGACAGCCTCATAAAACAAATCGGGACTAATGAGACACAGCAGTCCAGGGACAAGGACTAGAAGGCAGGAGGGGACAGGAAAGCTGGTGATAGGGAACCCAAGGTTGAGAAGGGACAGTGTTGACATGTCATGGGGTTGTGAACCATTGTCATAGGGCAATATGTGTACTAACTGTTTAATAAGAAACTATTTGTTCTGCAAACCTTCATCTAAGGTACAAAAAAAAAAAAAAAGAATTATCTACGTGAGATCAAATTGACAGCAGCAACTCAGAAGGTTTGATGGGAAGCCTAGGGGACAGTGAGTTGAAGATAATGGTGATGGAATAATCTGGAAAAGGATAGTGAGAATAGCAGCACAACTGGAAGAATATAATCAACGTCGCTGAATTGTACATGTAGAAACTTTCAAAATGGTGTAACCAATGTCATAAAACAATACATGTACTGACTGTTTCATAAGAAACTATTTGTTCTGTAAACCTTCATCTAAAGTACAATAAAAAAAAAAAATTTTTTTTTTAAAAAAAGAGCCTTCCCAGAGGTGGGAAAGGAGGATCTCACCATCACCAAGGAAGAAAAGCCAGGACTGGAGCTCATCCTTTGGACCTGGGATCCCTGCGCTGAGACCCTTCTAGACCAGGAGACAGAGACAGCTGCAACACCAAAGTCGGCAAGATGGCGAGAAGCCGCGGCAGAGAAACAGCGGCAGCAGAGGCAGCAGAACCAGGCGTCTGGCAGGACACAAGCAGGAGATGGTGTGGTGGGCTTCCCAGGCCACAGAGCCAGAAAGCTGAGTGCCTTCGGGCAGGAGGCTTGCAGGAGGACTAGGGTGCCTCCAGGCACTTGGTGGAGCTAGGTGTGCTAGAGCAAGAGCTTAGCGCCTTCGGGCACTGGCATGGGGTGCCTCGGGGCACGTACCAGCAGAGCTAAAAGAGCTTCGTCACACTTGCCCAAGCTGGGCAGAGGCCAAGGGCCAGAGAGAGGTGTGCCTGCAAGCACAGCTGAGAAGAGGATGTCCTGATGGAAGAACTGTATCCTGAACCTGAATTGTAACCTGTTAGTTCCCGAATAAACCCCATAATCGTGAGTATTGTCTGCGAGTTCTGTGTGGCCGTTGCAATGAACTACCGAACCCAGGAGAGAAGTAGAGAGTGCCGTGGGAGAGATGGTTCGTGTCAGCCTTGGGAAAGACGGCAGAGAGAGGAGGCATGTCTGACCTCCGCCTCGTAAGAATCAGCCTTGGGCTGTTGATCTTGATTCTCTCTCCCCCTTGTGAGGTCAGAAGAGGTGAGACGCCTCTGCCACACCATTTTTACACATGGGGTCGGCCCGGGTGTGCCCACCCCAGGGTAAGGCCCCCTCCTTGGTCCCCGCCCTGCAAGGTTGAGGCACTGAGGCCCAGGGAGCCCGCCAAGGCCAAGGTGGCTCCAGAGGCCACGCCCACCTTCCACCCAACCTCTGAGGGCAGGCAGGCGCCGCACAGGTGGACAGGACGTCCCAAGCATGGCCAGGATGACGTCCCCTTCCCCTCCGGCGCCCCTGAGGTCCTGGAGGGAAGCAACGGTCCCTGGCCTGGTGCCCAGAGCTGGGGGCTAGCTGGAGGCCCATTGTTTGAGGCTGGAGCTGGCTGGGCTCAGGCCCAGGGGGGCCTTGGGAAGCTGGTCTCAGTCTCGCCCCAGGCATTGCCCTTCGTCCCACTTCTCCCAGAACCCGGAGCCCCCAGCGAGGACGCAGCCGAGGCTGCACTCCCAGCAGGATGAAGGCATGCACGGCTGTCCTGCTCGCTCTGCTGCTGCTGTGCGGAAAGCCAGGTGTGCGGGGCAGGGGGGATGGGGGAGATCCACAGGGTGGGGGTCGTGCACTCCAGCCTGTGGGGATCCCAAGCCTCAGGGCAAGACACGGGCCTGGGGAGAAAGAAGGGATGAGGCTGAGGTCCCGAGGCCAGAGGGAGGTGGCCGAGGGCTGTGCCATCCGATTCCCAAACATTCATGGCCCTAGTCCAGCCAGGCAGACCTTGGGGGGGGGGGGGCACGGGCTCCTCCAACAGGTGCCTGCAGCCCCAGGCTCAGCTTTTCCTCTCTGCAGAGCTTTGGGGTTCCTCCACCTCTCTGGGCCTCAGTTTCCTCTTCTGTAAAATGGGCAGGCAGGGGGTGAGGATTCCTGGGGTAGTGTGGGTGTCTGCTTCAGAGGCACAGCTCAAGCAGCTGTTGATGATGGTCAACAATGCCAGGCCTCAGGCAGGGCAGTGAGCAGGGCGAGCAGGGATGGGGGGCTCGCACAGTAGGCTGTGGGCAAGGGGACAGGCAGAGGGGAGGGGTGGGGAGGGGGAAGGGGCAGAGGGGAGGGGCTGGGGAGGGCGTCCTCTGTGCCCGGGGCAGCCAAGGTTCACAGGTGGCCCTGCGGGTGCCCAGGGGGAGGGCTGGCTCAAAACCAGGAGGAGGAGGAGGAGGAGGAGGAGGAGGAAGAGGAGGAGGAAAAGAAGGAAGAGGTGACGGAGGAGAAGGAGGAAGACTCGGACTCGGAAGTGGACAGCTATGAGGTGGACAGCTATGAGGACGATGACGAGGAGGAGATCAACTTGGGTCCCGGTGTGGGGGACGCAGGTACCGTCCACGTGGAGCTCGGCCCTGTGTCACAGCTGGGGAACCAGCAGCCAAGGCAGCCTTAACCTGGGGGCTGGAGGCTGCAGGCTGGGAGGGGACGTGACCCTTAACCCATCACCTCTCACCCTGACCCGTAACACTCAACCGCCACCCAGAGAAGGGAGGAAGACAATTGTGTGGATGGAGTCCGCAGGCAGAGGGGGGGTGCAGGGAGGCAGGAGGGAGTTCCGGCGGGGCAGAGGCACAGCAGAGCAGGGCTAGGGACCCCCACCCGGCCCGGGGGTTGTGGGGGGGCTTGGATTGGCTTCTGCAGGCGGCAGGGAGCCGTGGAAGCTCAAAGCAGAGCAAAGTGGAGCTGAAGAGGGCACACTCCACCTTACCCTGGCTTGCCCCCACCCTGACGGTCCCACCCAGGCGGCTGCTGGTGCCCTTCTCTCAGAGGCAAGCACGCGGTCTGGCCTCAGAGCGGCTCAACCAGGGCCCCCCAGGCCCCTCCGCCCGCCCCCAGCTCTGCACACCTACCCACGCGGCACCTCTGGAAGTTCCTGACCTGTGCAGGCCGGGGTCCCCAGGCCAGGCTGGTTGGGCCTACCCCGCTCCCTGGGCGTTCCTTCCCGCGGGCTGCGCTGGGAAGATGGTGCTCAAGGGGCACAGGGAGCCAAGATTCACGCCTGGGACACTATGCGGGGCCTCACCGCTCGAGGGGCCAATGGGAATTCCGTCCGCCAGACGGGAGGGGGCAGGTTTGGGGACTGCTGGGGCTCCGCCAGGGCCTGCAGGAGAGCCTGCAGGAGAGCGGAAATGGGAGAGGGACCGAGACCAGGACACCTTGGAGCAAAGGCTCAGGGCGGCGCCTGTCGCCTGAACTCACCTTGCCCCCAGGCAATCTGCAGTGCTACTACTGCCAAGACCTGCACGAGGGGGAGGTTTGCAACCAGACGCAGCAGTGCTTCGCCCACCAGACCTTTTGCGAGACTTTCATCACCCGCGACGACCTCGGTGAGCGCGCACGGGCCTGCCTGCACGCCGCAGGGCGGGGGGGGGGAGGGGGGAGGAGAGGTGGGAAGGAGGGAGCCCGTCATCCCGACGGCGTGATGTCAGCCCCGCTGGCATGACGTCAATCCGCCGGGTGATGTGCCCCGCCCAGCCCCTCTTCCCTGGCCTCAGCCCTCACTCCGACTCCCGCAGAGGTAACTCTCCAGACCATCTACGGGGGGTGGTGTGTGGACGCCTGTGAGCCTGCCACCAGGACTATGGGGTGGACCTGGGTGACCGTCAGCTGCTGCCAGCTCCCACTGTGCAACGCCCCGCCCTGGCACACCTTAGGAGACCGGGACCTGCCGGGTAGCACAGCTGAAGGCCCGCTGTATGGCGGGGCTGGGGGCTCCAAAAGCCAGCCCCCAACAGTGGGCACAGCCCTCCTGCTCAGCTTCCTGGCCGGCCTGCCTGCAATGGGGTCCTGAAGACACCACCCCTGGGCTCCCACCCTGGCCGGCCAGCACCCTGTCCAGGCCCTTCCGCTCCCACCCGCCTCCACCACCTTCGGGGAATAAACTTGGGGCTTTGTTAACCAAGGGCCAGCTCGGCTAGTCTGCACTTCCTGCTTCCCTTCCGATGTCCTGTAACCCCCATCTTCACTGTCTGTGCAGGCGGGGACGCCAGCTCGGGGCCTGAGGTCCAGGCCTCAGCTGCTTGGTGCCGGGGCCCTGGGGCCCCAGATTCTCTTTGGAGCTAATGAAATTCCTGCATCCACATGACTGTGGATTGAGTTCAGCTCTGCGCTTTCCCAGCGGTGGGAGGAGACCATCGGAGGGAAGGGGTGTCAGGTGGGGAGAGGAGAGGTGGGGCAATGAGGGGGCAGAGAGGACAGTAGGAAGCTGGGCAAGCAGGAGGGGCTGAGATGGGATTTTCCAGTCTCATCCCGGCCTCAGCCTGGAAGGAGTGGGGAGGAGGCTGGGTGTGGGGGGCAGAATGGGCCTGTGGGTTCATAAAGAGAGAAGGGGAGCTAGAGGAGCAGGCGAGGGCCAGGAATCAGAGCCCAGCCTGGGCCAGGCGGGTGGCCCTGGCGCCCGCTCCGGGCTGGACAGGGCTGGTGCCATTGGCTACTGGGCATCTGACTTTCCTGACTCCACCAAGCACTGCTTCCACCAGCAGCCGGTGCCGGGACTGAGCCCTGTGGGAGGCAGGAGGCCTGGGCCTGGGCCACAGCTCAGCCTCCAGCTCGGGCCTGCTTCCCTATCTGAGCAGCACAGACGTGACATAGAGGGCCCCTAGATCGCCACCAGTCCACACTGCAGCGGTTGGCAGGTGCGGAGTCCTAGCTTGTCACCAGGTTCACCCCGTCAGACTCCCTCTGGGCCAGACCTGCAATCTCGGGATTGCTCTCGTGTGGCCCCCACTGCCCATCCTCCCCCTTTCCTTATGAATAAAACCCCAGTGTTCAGCTGAGGGGGGCAAATTCCTTCACTGGAAGCGGCAAGCCTCTCTTCTTCCCTTTCCTCCTTCTTGCTGGCTGGAAGGATGCCGGAACTCAGCAGCCATTTTGCACCATGAGGCAGCACACTGAGAATGGCGGACAAATGGATCACTGATGATCAGGCACCAGGACACCAGCCCTGCCCTGCCTGCCTCAGGACCTCTCTTACCTGAGGGGGGAGTCAGTTTCTACCGTGTTGAATCCACTGGCACTTTGGATTTCTCTGTTACTTGCATTTTCACACATTGTCACACAGACACACACTCATGTACACATGCACACACATACTCACAGGCACACACATACTCACAGGCACACACATACTCACACACTCACGCACACGTACTCACAAACACACACACGCATGGCACTCAGCCCTCACTGAAGCGCAGCAGATAGGAGCACAGGCTGCCTGCATTGGACTCTTCGTTCCACCCCAGCAGTTCCATGACCTCGGGGAGCCGGCCACCCTCTGATGAGAGGGAAGAGCAGGCCACCCTCCGTGCGGGCCACAGCAAGGTGAACGGAGGCTGCATGGAAGGGCTGAGACGCTGCCGGCACGCAGTAGGTGCTCGACCATGCAGCTCTTGTTAGCAACACAAGTTCGGTTACCCCGCTCCTCCGTGGCCACATGTGCACAGTCTCTAGCAGATGCCTCACCTCTGCCAGGAGTCTGTGAGCTCAACGGCTCCCCGATAAACTGCACCTGAATTGGAGACACTAGCTGCCGTCACTTGCACTCCCAAAATTCTCTCCTCAGACCCCACCGTAAGGCTCTGCACAGGTCTGAGGGGACACATCTCCACCCCTCGCCGCCTCCAGAGCTGGTGGAGTTGGCCCCACAACACCTCTGACCCCTTTGCCAGCCCCTGGAGTGGAGCTCGCCTCAGCCACGGCAAAGGCGGGGGGGGGGAACGGGTGGCTCAGTCCGCAGCCACAGGCACCAGGACCTGCCCTGGCCCCTCACTGCTGCCTACCCAGTACCTGCCTCTTCCTCCATGCTTCTTCTCCCAGGGCCCGGGGCCCTGCTGGCAGCTGGTCCCCCATCCCCATGGGCAGGGAGGCTCTTCCCTGGGGCTCTAGCCTGCCCTGTCCCAGGGCGCAAGGAGGCGTGTGGCACTTTGGGAGCACCTGTGGGTTCAGAAGCGGGCGAGGAGCTGATGTGGGGGGTAAGAAGCCCATCTGTGGGCACCCCAGCCCCCAAAAACTCACTGTGCTGGCACCCATGCCTGCTCGGGGGTGGGAGGGGCATGGAAATGGGTCCGTGTGTGGGGTGCTCTGCTCCATGAGCCCCACGTGGAAGGAGGAGCTGTCCCGGTCCACCTGACCAAGGAGACATGGAAGCTCCAAGATGACCACTCCTGCTCAAGGCCACCCAGACCCAACCCTGGGCATCCTGCTAACAGCGGTCGGCCCCAGCACTGGTGCAAGCCGGGGTGGGCAGGGGCACCAGTAGGCCTGGGCGGCGAGACCACATCAGCAGCTGGCAGGATGGGGGAGGCGGATGCCGGCCGAGGCACCAGTGCATTCCCAGGCCAGTCCCGTCTGGGCCGGGTGGGTCAGAGGTGCTCACTCTCCAGCCAGTGGTCACTGCCAAGACATTCTAGCTTGTCACAGAGCCCAGCGTATGAGGTCAATCCCAAGGACAGCGGAAGTCTCAGGAGCTCTGCATCAAGGCCGCCTTCTCCGCCTGCCTGGACAGCGCCCGCACACCAGAAGGGGACGGAGGGGGCTGGACAGGGGTCAAGGGACCATGTTCATCTGTATTAGCTTCTTCCTGCTGCTGTAAAAATGACTACGCACTGCAGCACAGGCGTATTCTCTCTCAGTCCCAGAGGCCAGCCGTCTGAAACCCAGGGGAGGAGCTGGCTCCTGGCCTTTCCAGCTTCTAGTGGCCCCTGCATTCCTTGGCTCGGGGCCCCTCCTCCATCCTCGAAGTGCATTGCTCCAGCCTCTGCTTTGGTCAGCACACCACCTTCTGCAGTCCAATAGCTCCCGCCTCCCTCTGGCAAGGATCAGGCGGTTGGGTTTAGGGCCCCCTGGATAATCCAAGGTCATCTCCCATCTCCAGATCCTTGCCTTAATCACATCTACAAAGTCCCTTTTGTCATATAAGGTCACATTCACGGGTTCCAGGGGTTAGGACCCAGGTATCTGTGGGGGCCATTACTCAGTCGACCAGCCCTCCAACAATAGACCCCACAGGGCACCTGCCCTGGCCGCCTGCTAGAAGCGTACAGTCCAATGGGCAGGGCGACATGCCTGGACAAGGTGGGCACAGCCCGGGAGTGCTGCGATGGGGCTGTGGAGGGAGGGCCTCATACAGGAGGTGCCAGGGTAGTCTGAGGATAAGTAGGGGTCACCCCGCTGGAGCCGGAGAGAAAAAGTGCGAAGGGAGCCAGCAAATTCCGGAAACTCCAACAGCTGGGACTCTGCAAAGGAGGGCAGTGGGCGTGGCTGCAGCTGTGCTGGCAGGCCGCCAGGTGGGGCATGCTGGATGTAAGTACGATCGCACTCTCCTGGGGCAAGGCCACCGGACGGACGCCGTGATCTGCTCCTGAGTAAGAGAAAAGAGCTCCGCGCGCACAAGTGGGCTGGCGTCAGGACGAGAGCAGCATATTCAGGATCGCCGTCCAGGCATCACGCAAGGACAGGGGTCCTGCAGGTGACAGGTGACCAGCCACAGAGGAATTGGGTCTGGGTGAGGGCGCTGCCTGCACACAGCCCAGATCCCAGCCCGTGCTCACCTGCTCTGTTCTGACGCTCAGAGCCCGCCACTGTCATCATCTGTTTCCGTGTCACCTCCCACTGCCCCAGGCGCCAAGCCACTGAGAAGCCCTGCATGCAGGCGCCCAGCACAGGCTGGGCACAGAGCAGCACCAGGCTCAAGCGGCCGTGGGGCAGACACGTGGGATGCCCGGGACCACCGTAACGGCAGCGCCAAAGGCAGCCGTGCATCTTCGGAAAACAGCGCCGATGGCAATTAGTTTTAAATTGCTGAATGTTCTCTCACCGCTGGCAACAGGAACTGCTCATTGGCACCTAGCCCCCCTCCCACGTGCCGTACCTGCCATACCCTAGATGCTCCTGTATGTTCCCACCCCCAGCTCCTAGAACAGGCCCCGCCCACCCGTTGCAGGAGCCCAATAGAGGCCTGTGAAATTGATTCAAAACCCAGCCCCGCCCAAGCCAGAGCCCCGCCTCGCCCCATTCCCACGCTGCCCAACCAGAGCCCATCATGCCCTGCCACCAGCCCCACCCCCAGCCCAGCCCAGACCTGCCCCCTGAATTGAATGTTGGCAAGGCCTGTCCAGAAGCCGGGGTGCCAGGATTGAGAGGGGCTGTGGGGCTGTACTCTGCATAGGGAGCTCATTACAAATAGCTGACCTGCAGTCTGCCCACCCACATCATTCCCATGCTTTGGAAGACAGGCCTGGAGATCTTCTTCTGAAATGTCACAGCCTCGAAAGGGACGGGAAGAGACCCCTGAGTGAGGACCTCCCTCCACTTGTTGCTGTTAGCTGCTCTAGAGTGAGCACTGACTCACGACCACCCCGTGCACAAAGAAGCAAAAGGCTGCCCGGTCCTGCGCTGTCCCTGTGATCGGTTGTCGGCCAGACCATTGTGATCCATAGGGTTTTCATTGGCCAATTTTTTAAAAAGACCACCAGGCCTTTCTTCCTAGTCTCTCTTAGTCTGGAAGCTCCACTGAAACCTGTTCAGCATCCTAGCAACACGATGGCCTCCTCTGACAGACAAGTGGTGGCTGTGCTTGAGGCTCACTGGCTGGGAATTGAACTCAGGTCTCCTGCGTGGAAGGCGAGAATTGTACCACTGAACTGGAAAGACTGTAGCTCCAGCTTGTATCTCACTCAACTTCTGAGAATCCAGAGTAGAGGGAAATCAGTGAGTGTAATCAATGTGGAGAGAGCCTTTACTCATGGTTCCACCTCAGTCAACATAAAAGCCATCATAGAAAGAAGAAACCTGATCTAAGTGCTAAATGTGGCAGGACCTCCAGTGGGGAGGCGGCAGAAGATTCATCCGGGGAGACATCCTGTGAATGAAACGCTTTCCGTCGCATCGGAGTTGGCAGGCGACAGCAACCCTGTGAGGCAGGACTGGTAGCCTTCTCTGGCTCATGCCCCGGCACCGTGCCAGTGACACCGTGTCACGGGGAGAGGGGCCTCACGTGCTCAGGTCCCATCTCGACCGCGGAGAATTCACCGGCAAGAAAGCCTTCAAACGCAGTGGGCGCAGGAAAGCCTTCGGCCTCAAGCAAATGTCATCCCCAACAGTGAAGCTACTGAGACTTTGCACACGGACGACATCTTACAATTGTAATGCAAGTGAACTTTAAATTTTCAGTTAGAGAAGTTATGTGGACAGAGGAGCCGTGGTCAAGAAGCGAGACCAGGACTGAGGCGGAGCAGGGTGCAGCAGAGGAGGAGCCCAGTGGGGGCGGTTTCCAGCAGAAGTGGGCGCTCTGGGTAACAAGCCTAGAAAATAACCGGTGCAAACTCTGAATTGACCGCACCGCAGAGGGCTGGGAGGGAGACACGGAGGGTCTTGGAAGTCCCGGACCAAGCGGGGCAAGGAGAATGGGCCTGGGGAGCGTTCGCTGGGAGTCCACCGGGACATACTGGAGGCCGCAGCCTGGACACGGCCAGGGCAGTCAGGACCCTCGCAGAGATACAGCCACCCGGAGAGGGGCTGCTCGGGGGCGGGGCCTGACAGGGCGTGGGCGGGGCCTGCACCAGACGGGGAGGGTAGGGGTTGGGACCTGGGGACGTGGAGAGGCCTTATCTGGAGCAGGGCAGGATCTCCTACCGGCCGGGGACTGCCCAGGGACGGAGCCAGATGGGATGTGGGCGGGATGGGGCGTGGTCTTGGGGCGAGCCAGCTCGGGGGTGTGGCCTGCACGTGACCTGGGCGGGGCTGGAACAAGCCTGATGGGGAGCGGGGCGGGGTCTGCACGGGGGTGGGACCCACAGGACAGGGGCGGAATCTTCTTTGGGGAGGGGCGGAGCCTGCTGGGGCGGGACTTTTGCGGCCCACCACCGAGAGGCTCAGGCCCCTTGCTCCTAGAGCGGCGCCGGAAGGGGCGGGGCCTGCGGGCCCGGCCTTCCGGCCGTCGCGTAGGGCGGGTGTGCCCGGCGAGGCAGTGTTACCGCATCTAGCCAGCTGCAGGTGGCCCAAGCGGGCTGCGAGTTCTGCACCTCACTTTGGGCATCCCCGTGGGGGCCGGAGCGGGTAAGGCCGGGGTGCGGCGGGAGCTCCGGCAAGGAAGGGCCCCTCTCCCGCCCCTGGGCTCCCCTTCCCGGCCTTCCGGTCCTCGTCCCGCCTCGGGCGCGTCTTGGCCTCGTAATGGGGAGTCCTCGTTCCCTCTCACCTCCGGGGAGTGCTTGTAGGATCCCTGCCCACCCTTGTCTCGTCCAGGTCACAGAGGGTCCTGATGGGCCGACTACGAGGGCAGCTACCCCCTCCTTCCACTTTCACGTGGCCGGTGGAAAGCCGGGCTCCCGCGGAGAGGAGGGTGCGGTTAGCCAGGACAGCTATGTGTATCCGAGACGAGGTCCCGAGGCCCCGGCTCTCCACACAGCGGGGGTGAGGTTCTGTCGTTGGAAGGGGGGCATCGCGTGCTGCTCTTCAGAATCAGAGTGAGAGGCGGGTTCTCTCACCTGCCTGCTGTAAGTGTATAAACACTGGTGTCTCGGGCCTCGTGGCCCCACAGGTGGTTTGGGTGCAGTTTTGCTCTTGGATCTCAAGCCCGCTAATGATCCTGCTCTGAGACCCAGGGTCCTGAAGGCAGTGGAGGAGGGGGTCTGGGAGTGATGTTTGGGGGAGCCCCTGCTGCTGCTGAACCCCAAAGCCTCGTGATACCTAAGCCCAGAGGTACAGGAGCCAGGCTGAAGGTGACAGCCGGAGGCACCTTTAGGCCAGTGTCTCCTGAGCACCAATATGTGTAGTCTCTAGCCAAGTAACCGCAATTCGGGGATAAAAAAAAGAAAGCCATGATCCTTGCCCTCAACAGCCCCAGCCTCACGTGAGTGGCATGCCACAAGCGAGTGATAAGCATCGCAGGCAAGGGGACAGCGTTGTGGAGTACATGGAAGACCTCACAGGCCTCGGGCAGCACATGCCAGGCTCGGTGGGTTCATGGACCCCACCCTCCATTGAGCCGAGCCTGGACATAGAGCCATGTTGTTAGGCCTGGTGCCCAGAGAGCCTCCAGCACATGGGGCCAAGAGCTGTGCTTGCTCTTTTGTATCGGTTCTTGGTTTTTCCCTCAGGTTCCTACTAAAGTTAGGCCCAGCCTCCAATTCCAGCCTGGGTGACTGGGGCTGTGACCACTCCCCTCGTTCCACTTGAATTCCACCTGCCCAGCTGAGTTGACCCCTGTTTCTGCACCCTCGCCACAGCCCAGGTGGGCTTCCCTCATTTCCATTTCTGCCTCCCACCTGATGCTGAGAACCACCTGCCCCAGAAGCCACCTCCAGGTAAAGCCCTGGGATATTATGGTCTAAATCTGAAGCAAGCTTACCGTTATGGATTGAATTTTGTCCCCCCAAAATGTGTGTCAGCTTGGCTAGGCTATGTTTCCCAGTATTGTGTGATTGTCCACCATTTCATCATCTAATGCGATTTTCCTATGTGTTAATGAGGCAGGACTCCATCTACAAGATTAGTTTGTATCTTGACTTAGTGTCTTTTGAGATATAAAAGAGAGAAGTGATCAGAGAGATGGGGGCCTCCTACTTCTAAGAAAGCAGTGCCAGGAGCAAAGCATGTCCTTTGGACCCAGGGTCCGTGCGCTGAGAAGCTCCTAGACCAGGGGAAGATTGATGACAAGGACCTTCCCCCAGAGCCGACAGAGCGAAAGCCTTCCCCTGGAGCTGGCGCCCTGAATTCGGACTTCTAGCCTCCTAAACTGTGAGAGGATAAACTTCTGTTTGATAAAGCCAGCCACTGGTGGTATTTCTGTTACAGCGACGCTAGAGAATAGCTGACTAAGCCACTTACGTAAACATCGACCTTCAGAAGGACCAGACGGCCACGCTGCCCATCAGGTGGGTGGTCAGCACGGTCATCTTCTGTTTTCTGTTTTCCCTCCAAGCGTGGGTGAGAAGAGGGGAGGCCGGGTACCCTCTTTGGACTTGACAAAGAGCATTCAAAGTGTTCACAGCTTAAGACATATGTCACCTGGAATGTTATTACCCAGAGCACCACGTTTGTGGGTGAGACGGCCTGTCAGACTCATGGACCTCCTGCCCAGCCGGGGTGGGGAGACCCCTCCCCTGGCAGAGGAGTAGATTCCTCCAACAGCGTGAGCGGTGATGCCGAGGATCTGGAAGCGGGGGAGGTATCAGGGTCTGGGGAAGTCAAGTGTAAATGTGCACGTAGGTGCACACATGCACATGCATGCATGTGTACACAGGCACGTACAGCCTTACAAACGTACACACATGCACGCACACACACCCCAGCTCCCCCATCCTGGCACCCCCTCCCCTCCCTGGTAACGTGGCCTCTGGAGGAGCTTGAAGCTGTGCCCTTCCCAGGCACTTGTCTGTCCAGGTGTTCACGGCCTTACTTCTCTCCACAGCAGCAGGGTTGATGGTTCGTTCTTTCTGTTGCAGATGTTCAGTTCCAGGGCTTCAGCTGCAGACTTAGGAAATGAGTCAAAAGCCAGACGTTTCGGAAGAAATGGCGTTACAAGGAAAGGCATTCCTAAGACCGAAGAACTTTGGCGTGGCCCCTCTGTGCAGGGCAGGGTGGCAAATCCTCCATCCTTGCTGGCTTCCGTGGGGTCCTCTCTCTTTCCTGGGAGCCAGGAAAAATGGAAAAGCGCACGGGCAAGATAAAGAAGACCCAGACTCCAAAGGAAGAAGCCGACATGCCAAAGGACGCATTTCAGGAGAGAGAGCGTCAGGAGAAAAAAGCCAAGCAAAAGACGCACTTTGGTTGGAAAGCAGAGTAAGGAGCAGGCCTGAGCCCGGAAGATGAGGAACACCTGTTTGATGCCTCCGATACCTCCTTTGAGGACGACTTTGAGGGGGTCCCCATGTTTATTCCTTTTCAGAGGAAGAATCCCTACGAATGTGGCAAATGTGGGCGCATCTTCAGGCACAAGATGGGCTGCATCCACACCGGCAAGAAGCCCAGCCTGTGCAGCCAGTGTGGGAAGGCCTTCCGGCACAGTTCGGACATCACCAAGCACCAGCGTGTGCACACTGGGGAGAAGCCCTTCAGCTGCGGTCAGTGTGGGAA
>NW_004444121.1:3686132-3686494 GCF_000243295.1 Trichechus manatus latirostris
CCTTCAGCTGGGGTCAGTGTGGGAAGGCCTTCAGCTGCGGCTCCAACGTCCGGAGGCACAGAAGACCCACGTGGGGGAGAGAAGCCCCAGGAGTGCCGCGAGCGCGGGAAGGCCTTTGCCGACAGCTCGTGCCTGATCCGGCACCAGGAGCGCCACCCACGGAGGAAGCACTGAGCAAGGAGCGCAGCCAAGAGCCCAGCGTTGACGCTTGTCGGCGTCTGTGTCAAGGAGAAGTCTCACTGGAGTGCTTCCCCCCTCAGCTCACTCCTCCGTCCCCATCCGATTGGTACCAGTGCAAGTCCGGGCATAATGCACGGCCATGTCCGTGGGAGCGTCGTTCCTGTCAGACGTGAGGATGCCGG
>NW_004444121.1:3687037-3696831 GCF_000243295.1 Trichechus manatus latirostris
CCTGTCCGTGGGAGCGTCGTCCTTGTCAGAGGTGAGGATGCCGGAGTGCAGCCCTGTCCGTGGGAGCGTCGTCCCTGTCAGACGTGAGGATGCCCAAGCGCAGCAGAGACCTTCCTAGCCCTGTGAGCCTGGGCCCTGGGCTGCAGTGTGAGCCCCTCCCAGCCCCGGCTGCCCTCTGAGTTCCTGGGTGCTGCTTCTCGCTCAGGACCAGGGACAGCAGAGCGGATGAACTCCTGCTCCTTGGAAGGTTCCAGATGCCCAGGAGCATCCCAACAGCAGAAACTTGTGGGGTGAGTAGCCACGTCTCCTCCATCTGCCAGCACTGTGTGCACTCTCTCCCCGGGCCCTCAGCTGCACCCCCAAGCTTCAGTCTGCAGACTCGACCCATGGCACTGCACCCACCCTGCAGCCTGGCAGCACACCTGCCCCACGGTGAGTGTGGCTCCCGGGAGGCCTGTGGCCCCATGCCAGACCTCAGTGCTCTTGGGTGTCGTCCAGGGCCGGCTCGGACTGCTGAAGTTGGTGCTCCAGCTCTCTCCTCTTTGGGGGGCAAGTCACCCACCCCAGAGGGTGGATGGGGTTGGATTTAGTGTTTTATATGACCACACGATCATGTACACGCTTCAGTCTGTGCATGTTTGATGTATTTCCTAGTTTCCTTAATTGTTTCTCAAATACAGGAGCATTTTGCCTGCTTCTGTTGCACTCCGGTCAGGGGCCTGCGGCTCAGCTCCCGAGTAGCCTCCGTGCTCCCCTGCGGCCCCTCATCCCTGCTTTCTCTGACAAGGCCCCAGTCTCAGCTCCCGAGCAGCCTCCACACTCCCTCCCTGCACTCCCCTGTAGCCCCTTGTCCCTGCTTTCTCCGGCAAGGCCCAGTCTCAGCTCCCGAGCAGCCTCCATGCTCCCTCCCTGCCACCCCTCATCCCTGCTTTCTCTAGCAAGGCCCAGTCTCAGCCTGCTGGCCGTTCTCTTGCTTTAGCGGCTCGTTTCTCCTAACAGGCATTGGTGAGGATCGTGCTTCTTTATTTATTCAGGTGTATGTCCTCTTTTTCAGGCCGTTAGAGCAGCTCACCCCCACAACCCGAAATTCCTGCTGAAATACACACAAGGAGGAGCTTTTGAAACTGACAAGGAAAACTCCCTGTTTCCGAGTTCAAAGGAGGAACAGAGATTAAGGGAAAAATCCCTCTGGAAGGAGAAAGGAAATTTTGTTGGCTGGAACCAACATCCACGGGCAAGCTCCTCCCACGTTAAGGAGTAGGAGCCACGGCCCCACTGGCCGAAGCCTTGCAGCACTGCAGAGGGCCAAGAGCGGGGCACTTCCTTGTGGAAGGCACTGTCCCTGGGGGAGCGGTCAGGCTTGCAGCAGGAGATCGTGCACAGGGAGGTCTGGCCCGAGAGGCCCTGGGGAAGCAGTGAGAAAGTCCCCCTGATGATGAGCTAGAGCTGACTGCAGGGGTGGGTCTCTTGGTAATTCTCAGAGATTAGAGAAACCATAAGGGCAATGTTTCGAGAGTGGTCTCCCCACTCCCTGGTCTCCTGACTACCTACCCCTGGAGCGCAGCGCTAACAGAGAACCCGCAAAGACCCTTGTGCTGTGATGGATCACTTTTATATGGCCTTTCTAGCCATGGTCTTAGAACTCCCACCAAAAGATTGGATGAAACTATGCAAATAAGGTGCTTGTGGCCCAACAAATGGATTGGACAGCTTGCTAGTAATACAAGGTGCGTGGAACCCTTGGGGGGGGGCACCATGCAAATAAGGTGTATGGAACCCTGACGGGATTGGTCAGTTCTGCCATCCCTCTGGGCTTAAAAGAGTCAATTTCAGAGCAGAGAAGAATCTCAGTACTACCAAGAAAAAAAGGAGTTGGGAGCAGTGCACATCCTTTGGACCCAGAGTCCCTGCTCTAAGAACCTCCTAGACCCAGGAGACAACTGTAACATTGGGGATGGCAGGAAGCAGCAGAGAATCGGTGGCAGAAGGACCAGGAAACCAGCGAGAGACAGTGTAGTGGGCTTCCCGGCCCACAGAGCAAGGCGGTCACAGTGGATGTGCCAACCCGTGGGGCAAGAGAGCTGAGCACCTTCAGGCTGAGGCTTACTGGTGGAGTGGGGTGCCGCGAGCACTTACTGGCATAGCTAAAGAACTTTGTAACTCTTGCTCGAGCAGGGCACAGGCTGGGCTGAGCAGCCGAGGGCCAGAGAGGCCTGCCTATGGGCACAGCTGGGAAGAGGCTGTCCTGATGGAAGAATGCTATCCTGAGAGTTCAGAGCCTGAACTGTAACCTGGTAATTCCCTAATAAACCCCATGATCATGAGTATTGTCCGTGGCCATTGCAATGAATTACCGAACCCAGCAGAGAACTGGAGAGTGCCGTGGAGGGATGGCTCTGTCAGGATTGGTAAAAAGGTTGGAGAGAGGAGGCATGTCTGACCTCCGATTCATAGGAAACAGCTTTGGGCTGTTGATACTGATGATGCTTCTCCCTCCCCCCTATGAAGTTAGACAAGGAGGTCCAACACCCTGCGCCACTTTCAAAGCCCCCTCAGTGACCACGCCTCACTCCTGAGCACCCTGGAACCAGCTCTCAGGGCACCAGGTGTAGAGAAGCCAGTCAGCGCTCAGACTTGTCAGCATCCGAGAAAGGGAACAGGAGTGAAGTCCTTCCAGGGGACATGCCCAAGTGAGCACCAGGGTTCCAGGCCCGGGGAATGTGTTAAAGGGGCCTCGCGCCCATGCCCGCCAGGGTCCTGCTCAGACCTGATCCCTCCACAGGGCACTCGGAGCAGGGACCACACAAGCATGTGTCCCCACACCCCCTGTCCTGGCCCAGGATCCGTGGGAGAAGGTGGGGGCTGCTGCTGCTGGGGGAAGCAGCAACAAGGGCCCTGAGACCATGTGGGGAGGGTACCTGCCCCCAGGGGACCAGGTCTGGGCCCGTGGACTCAGCATCCCCGGGCAGGGCGAGCTCCACTTGGGCTGCCGCGTTGTCTTCCCCACAGCGGGGTAGGAGGTGAGGCCCCCACTGAAGGCGTCTGCTCTGACCACTGTGCTCACGTCTCCTGGGAGTTGTGGACACGTGGGCCTCTCCTGGGCTTCGGGCCACGCAGGACGCTGCACTTTATCTCTTGTCTCTTGTCTGTCCCGCTGTGGCCACTGAATCATGACCCCTTGTTCCCGCTGCGGCAGGCAGGAAGGGAGGCCGTCTCGCAGTCTGCTTTCCTGGCCAGGCTGGCCGACTGCTGGAGAGGCAGCCCTCCATCCAGGGGGCCCAGCCGGTCACTGCCCTCCACACAGCAGAGCGGGACCCCAGGGTGGGGCAACAGGGCAGAGGTGACTACACGGCCCTGTGCTCCAAGAGTGCAGCCTCATGTCCCAGTTCGCGGCCCAGGCTGGTGGCAGAGCACGGTGTTCCCTTTAGTGCCTTTACCAAGCGGTGCACGCATTCCACACACTTAAACGTCTGCTGTACTTCATACCAAAGATGAGAAAGGAGTGAAGACTACTGTCTTGAGTGTCTATTGCTGTACCCACTCCAGACTTAATGGGACAGCCCTTTGATTCTGTTACTGGGTTGTGTGGGTTCAGAGACGGGGTTGGGCCTCAGTCGGGAGTGCCCAGTGCCTGGGGCCTTGTCACTGACACGGCTGCTCTGAGCCACCTCGGAAATCACAGAGCGTCATCTGCCCTCCTCAAAGGGTCAGGGCAGTCACAGCCACCCAGAGTCTGGGGAGGGGACGTGGAGGCCTTTTAATGGGAAGAGAGTCAAAGAACTTGAGGCCATTTTTTTTAAAACTGCCCCAGTGATAAGTGCCAAAGCCAAGAGCACACCACAGATTCCGGAGTGGAGGGGGGAAGCAGCAGTGAAGATGGTGGGGTCCGAGGGCAGAGAGTGCCTACAGGGACCCCTCCTCCCACTCAGAAGGCCGTGACCCAGAACTTGGCCTCCTCAGAGTCAATATCATTAATACCATGACGAGGCCAGGGGCCGACTGTGGAAGAGACCATTAATTGCTCATGTGCAAATTCAAATTGAAGCTGAGGAAAATTAAATCAAGTCGATGAGAGCCAAAATATGACCTTGAATGCATCCCACCAGAATTCGGAGGCTACCTTGAGAATAGATTAGACTCACTGAACACTAACAACTGAAGACCAGGTAAGTTGTGGCATGACATGAGGGACATCATACGTGACGAAGGTGGAAAGGTCATTAACACAGGAAAGCAGGAAAAGAGCAAAATGGATGTCAGAAGAGACTGAAGCTTACTCTTAACACAGAGTAGCTAAAGCGAACAGAAGAAATGAGGAAGTAAAAGACATGAACAGAAGATTTCTAAGGGCAGCTCAAGGAGACAAGGTAAAGTATTACAATGAAATGTGCAAAGACCTACAGTTAGAAAACCAAAAGGGAAGAACATGCTCAGCATTTCTCAAGCCAAAAGAACTAAAGTGAAAACTTAAGCCTCAAGTTGCATTACTAAAGGATTCTATGGCCAAAAAATTGAATGATGCAGGAAGCATGAAAAGAAGACAAAAGGAATACACAGGGTTACTTTATCTAAAAGAATTGGTCGACATTCAGCCATTTCAGGAGGTAGCATATAATCAAGAACAGATGGTACTGAAGGCAGAAGTTCAAGCTGCACAGAAGGCATTGGCGAAAAGTAGGTCTCCAGGAAGTGATGGAATACCAACTGAGATGTTTCAACAAACGGATGCAGCACTGGTGGTGCTCGCTCATCTATGCTAAGAAATTTGGAAGAAAGCTACCTGGCCAACCAACTGGAATAGATCCATATTCATGTCCATTCCAAACAAAGGTGATCCAATGGAATGAGGAATTATAGAACAATATCATTAATATCACATGCAAGCAAAAATTTGCTGAAGATAATTCAAAAATGGCTGCAGCAGTACATCAACAGGGAACTGCTAGAAAGTCAAGCCGGATTCAGAAGGTGATGTAGAACGAGGGATACCGTTGCTGATGTCAGAGGGATCTTGGCTGAAAGCAGAGAATATCAGAAAGATGGTAACCTGTGTTTTATTGACTACACAAAGGCATTCAACTGTGTGGATCATAACAAATTATGGATAAGATTGGGAAGAATGGGAATTCCAGAACACTTAATTGTGCTCATGCAGAACCTGTACATAGACCAAGAGGCAGTCGTTGGAACAGAACAAGGGGATACTGCATGGTTCAGTACTGGAAAAGGTGTGCAGCAGGGTTGTATCCTTTCACCTTATTCAATATATATGTTGAGCAAAGAATCTGAGAAGCTGGACTATATAAAGAAGAACACAGCATCAGGATTGGGGGAAGGCTCATTAACAACCTACGTTATGCAGATCACATAACTCTGCTTGCCAAAAATGAAGACGACTCGAAGCATTTACTGATGAAGATCAAAGACTACAGCTTTCAGTACAGATTACATCTGAACATAAGATGAAAATTCTCACAACTGGGCCAATAAACAACATCATTATATTTGGAGAGAAATTGAGGTTGTTAAGGATTTCATTCTACCTGGATCAATAGTCAACACCCATGGAAGCAGCAGTCAAGAAATCAAATGATGTATTATTGCACTGGGAAGATCTGCCAAAGACCTCTTCAAAGTTCTAAAAAGCAAAAATGTCACTTTGATGACTAATGTGCACTGGACCCAAGCCATGGTCTCTTCAGTTGCCTCATATGCATGTGAAAGCTGGACAATGAAAAAGACAGAAGAACTGATGGATTTGAATAGATTTGAATAGCTTGATAGAGATTATGCAAGCTGAAGAACAGAAAGAGAAAAAGAATGAAAAAAAAAAAAACAGCCTCCGAGAAATGTGGGATACCTTTAAGCAGACCAACATTTGCATAATGGGAGTACCTGAAGGAAAGGAGAGGGCCCACACAGGAGAGAATCAAATCCCTGGACAGGCAACATCTCATGCCCGTCACCCCTCATCCAGCACCAGAAGAAACGGGGCAACTGCTGGTAAAGTTGAACTCTGTGGGGTACTCTGGCCTAGTTTGGAACTGACTCACTCCAGAATATAAACCCTTGAGGAAATTGGTTGTTTCTGACTCATACAGTGTCTAGCTCAGTGTCACGTATGCATAGGGAGTTGTGTGTCCTGTTGCTCGAAGGACTAGACAGATGATGGCTCCTATTTAACCATGATGAGTTGTTCCCCCTCCAGCAGCCCTAGGCTGATAAAAGGGAGTGTTACAGCTTGGCCCCGATTCCCCAACAAAGGATGGTGTGAATGAGGCAAACACCCAGCTTTGGTCCTCAGGCTCCTCACTCAGGGTGAAGCTCCTCTTTTAATTAGTAAACACACATTCCTATGGCACCTGACAGCTCACAGAGTGCTCACATGCATTAGTCCATGTACGTCTCACCAGAGGACGGCTTGTTTTCTCCAGACCAGTTAGGGACCTGGGTGTGCGTGGGGTTAGTGTCCTGTAGGAGCAGAAGCTGGTGTGGTGGCCACTCACAGGGGTCTTGTAGCACCACATGCCCTGCTCTGCCCATTTCACTCTGTTGTGAGACTTAAGCCCAGAAGAGAGCTAACTGGCTTCACCCCGGAACCTTGCTTCTCCTTATTAAAGAAATACCTCCCAGCAGATGGTGGGATGCAGGCAGAGTCATGACCATATCTGGCGATCAGAGCCCGTGCTCAGTGTCCAGGCACCCTGCTGCTTTCCAGTCCTCACCACTTCCCTTAGGAAGGCCCGAGAGAGGGGTCCCCGAGGCAGGACTTGGTTAGCAGAAGGTGGGCCGGGATCTGGGAGTTCTGCTGCCCCTGGGACGGGGACGCAGGGCTGGTGGGCCTTGGGGCGGCGCCTCTGCATGGGGCTGCTGGAGATGGGGGCCCGGGGGCAGGGCTGGAGACCACAGGGCCTCGGACGCAGCCAGCCGCCCAACCCGCCGCGGCTGCCAGCGAGAAGCGAGATCCTCCGGACGCCTAGAGCGGCCGAGAGCGGCCCAAAAATGCGCACGCGCCGCGACGTGCGGTGGGGGACGGGGGACGGGCACTTCCTGCCGGCGCGCGGAGGCCGCCTCGGGGCTCGGAAGGTGAGTGGGCCCTGGCGGCGGCTCCGGGCGGTGCGGCCGTGCTGCTGCGGAGTGCCCAGCGGTCGCCCCTCGCCGTGACCTCGGGCTCTGGCTCCAGTTCTGCCGCTTCAGAGCGGAGAGGAGAGCTCTCGGGTGGCGGGAGCAGCGGGCCGCCGGGTCCTGCAGCCGTCGGCGCACCGGCCCTTTGCGATCGTGGGGTTTCCCTGTGCGGGGCGCCTAGGCAGGCCGCGCCTTCCCCACGCGCAGACCCCCAGGGACTGGACTTGTCGTTTCCCCCAGTTTGCAGATAGGAAACGGGCGCAGAGCCCCTGCCGGAGGTCACACGGCTTGTGTGGAGCCGCGGCCTCAGCCCGGGCGGCTGGTGCTCTCTGCAGCTCTGCGCCCTGCGATCGTGCCCTTCTCCACGGGCACAGCGCGCCCAGCTGGGACGAGGGGCCGGAGGAGTGCTCGCTCCCGACCCTGTGGCGCTGGTAACCCTCCCCCCTTGGGCTGTTGCAGCAGCGGGGCCGGAACCTGAGCTCCGGGCAAAGGTCTGCAGCTCTGAGCTGAAGGGGCTTCCACCCTCGGACCCCCACCTCCACTCAGACAGCGAGGATAAGGGTGAGCGTGCCCTTTTTTCCAGATGAGGAACCTGAGTCCCCAACAAGTTAACTTAAGATGTTACTTAGGTGGTTGGGGACCTGCACCCAGCTGTCACTCCTGCAGCCCCCTCCCGTCATGTGCCCACCACACCCGGCTGCCCATGACCCTGACTGTCACGAGGGCTGAGGTCAGCCCTCTTGGCTGACCCAGAGGCCCGGGGCACTGGCGGCCAGCTGTTGGGGCTGCCCCCTCCCTTTCTGGAAGCAGGTTTTGTGTACAGCGCTTATTTCCCGAAACTACTTGACTTTTCTCCATTCCCCCACCCCCTGGCCACCCCCCGAATAGGGAGTTCCTGCTTTATCACAATATAAAGGAAAAAGCGCGTCTCATACTGATCTCATGCTAGACAACCAAGGAAAAGAATCGGACCACAAATGAGCCCAGACGCTGTGGGCAGGGCCCTGTGTGTGGCGGGGGATCACAGGGCTGGCCCCTGAGGGCTGCCACTTCCCAGGAAGAGGCTTTTTCTCTGGGACCACTCCCTCTGCTGCTCAGGAAAGCCTCCTAAGTTGTAGCCTTGAGCCGTTGGTGCTCCACTGCCCACCCCCCCGGGCTGGGCCGGGGCTCTGGCCGCGGTGCGGAACGTTCTTCTGGACACATGGTCTTCAGTGTGGGCGAGGCCATGGTTGGGAGGATGTTCCAGATCCTGTGCGGGCCCGTGATTGCTCTTTCCCGGCAGCCACAGGTCACACCCACTCGTTACTGAGTAAACCAGGTACCCAGTGCCCAGATTGCCTTGTCCGGGTCCCCGTGGTCCCCAGGCTTCACCTGTCACCAGCTCTGGGCACCCTCGTTTCCCTGGTGAGCGAATGAGCCCGCTCACCTTGTGCTACTCAGGGCCTCCCATGGGGACTCTGGAAGCTGGCATGCCACCCCCACCTCCTCGGTCCCCTCATCCTGCTACGGCTTTCATTTTCCCCAGGTCCCAGGTGTGCGCACCTTCAGGAGGCCTCAGGGAAGATGGCGGCCCTAGGGGACCATCAGGAATCCCCTCCTGCCCTGCCCCCTGTCAGTTTCTCATCACCGGGGACACCTGGAGCCCACCACCACGAGGCCCTGCTTCACCTGCATGATCATCAACCTGGTACTCGCCCCTGCCGCCCACGCCCCCCCAGCCCCTGCCCCGTGCACCACCCTGGAGCTGTCCACCGTGACCCCTCGCCCCTGGGCACAAGCCGCTCCCCCCGGAGCCTTGGTCTCCGTGCTGGCAAAAGGGGAGTCTCCGGGCTTCTCGCCAGGCTGGCGTGGGCTGAGAAGCTGGGGGGCTTGCGGAGACGGCGCTGCCAGCGCTCAACACCCTGGGTGGCCACCTGGCAGGGTCTGGGGTGTCGAGTGTCGGAGTGGGCTGGCCTCGTGGAACCCCCAGCCCGTTCACTCTCAGGGCGTCTGTGCTGCATGTCCCCTGGGAGGCCTGGCCTCAGCCCCTCACGGCCAAGAACGCTGACACCTCTGACATGGTCCCTGGCCTGGCACACAAGCTGGTGACAGCAGGGACGAGGCCCAGCTGTCAGTCATGTTAAGGCGAGTCCTGGCACCTGCCTGTCTGTCCTAGAGCTGGTGCCAAGCCCTGAAGGGGAGGCCACGCAGGGCCAGGGTGCCGCCCTGGTGGGGAGTGGCCAGTGTTCCAGCAAGGTCCAGGCTCTGTCGGCACTGACGCGGGTGGTCTTGGCGAATCCTGGCAACAGCCTGTCAGTGGGCACCCACACGGGCCCGCCGCACAGAGGATGTGCACACCTCCCATCCACCTCGGTCTGCCTCTCGTCGACCTCCGCCCCTCCCGTCCACCTCAATCTGCCTCTCGTCGACCTCCGCCCCTCCCATCCACCTCAGTCTGCCTCTCGTCGACCTCTGCCCCTCCCGTCCACCCCGGTCTGCCTCTCGTCGACCTCCGCCCCTCCCGTCCACCTCAATCTGCCTCTCGTCGACCTCTGCCCCTCCCGTCCACCTCAATCTGCCTCTCGTCGACCTCTGCCCCTCCCGTCCACCCCGGTCTGCCTCTCGTCGACCTCTGCCCCTCCCGTCCACCTCGGTCCGCCTCTCGTCGACCTCTGCCCCTCCCGTCCACC
>NW_004444121.1:3697511-3698829 GCF_000243295.1 Trichechus manatus latirostris
CCTCTCGTCGACCTCTGCCCCTCCCGTCCACCTCAGTCTGCCTCTCGTCGACCTCCGCCCCTCCCGTCCACCTCAATCCGCCTCTCGTCGACCTCTGCCCCTCCTGTCCACCTCGGTCTGCCTCTCGTCGACCTCTGCCCCTCCCGTCCACCCCGGTCCGCCTCTCGTCGATGTTTGTGCACCTCCTGTAGAGTCTGGTCCACTTCTTGAGCCAGAGGAGATGTTGCACCCTAGCGTCAGCTCCAAGGGACACGGGCAGGCATGTGACGGCGGCAGCGTACGCCTGTTTAAGCCATCTCTGTAGTGAGGTCAAGTGGTTCTCGCTTTTTCGCACATGTTGCCCACATACAGACATGTCTGGAGCCGCACACCCGCCTCTGGGCGCTGCCCCTCATAGCAACTCCTCAGGCGCATCCTGCCCTGTCGTATAATGGTGCTGCCCGGGCGTGAGGACAGAGTCGGGGTTTCTCACTGGCTCCTCCTGCAGGAGTGTGTCTCAGGGAAGCCTGCCCTGCACCTGGGCTTCCACAGAATGTGCTAGATCCTGGCTGCCAAGGGATGGGGCTCACTGTGGCTCTTGCAGACTGGCCACGTTGGTGGCCTGGGGTCCCCAAGGGCTGCAGGGCGGCTCAGGTGTCCCTCCTGGTGGCCACAGGCTGGTGTGAGGGTCACAGCCCAGAGAGGCAGTGCTTGCGGCCTCCCCACACTGGGGAGGAGCTGCTAAGGGGCCTCCGAGGGGCCAGAGGCGGCTTCCAGCCAGTGCCGCACCCGCCCTCCCTTGCTGCAGTGCAGCCAAGCAGCCCCTTGGAGCCCTCACCTCAGGGGTAGGGGTCCCATGCAGCCTCCCAGGGGCATCCACTCCCTTCTTGACTCAAGCCCACCTCTCCGTTGGCACCCCCCCAGTGGAATTAGGGGTACAGGGAGTTGTTACCATCTCTCCAGGGCCTAGTGACCGCCAGCCAGCTGCCCAGCACACTGGTCAGAGGGCTCTGACTGGGGCTTATACTGCAGCGGTCCTAACGTCCTAGCGTCCTAACGTCTTAGAGTCCAAACATCTTAGCGCCCTAACATCTCAGCGCCCTAATACTTTAGCGTCCCGACGTCTCAGTGCCCTAATACTTCAGCGTCCCCACGTCTCAGCGCCCCAATACTTCAGCGTCCCCACGTCTCAGCGCCCCAATACTTCAGCGTCCCGACGTCTCAGCGCCCCAATACTTCAGCGTCCCGACGTCTCAGCGCCCCAATACTTCAGCGCCCCGACGTCTCAGCGCCCCAATACTTCAGCGCCCCGACGTCTCAGCGCCCCAATACTTCAGCG
>NW_004444121.1:3699085-3701129 GCF_000243295.1 Trichechus manatus latirostris
AATACTTCAGCGTCCCCACGTCTCAGCGCCCTAATACTTCAGCGTCCCGACGTCTCAGCGCCCTAATACTTCAGCGCCCCGACGTCTCAGCGCCCTAATACTTCAGCGTCCCGACGTCTCAGCGCCCTAATACTTCAGCGTCCCGACGTCTCAGCGCCCTAATACTTCAGCGTCCCGACGTCTTAGCGCCCTAATACTTCAGCGTCCCGACGTCTTAGCGCCCTAATCTCTTAGCGTCTTAAGCGGACCTTGAAGGAGTCGGGTCTGCACCGATGGACGGACAGAGATGTGGCAGGGCAGGTCCTGCAGTCCTCTGGCCAGAGCAGGACCAGGAGGACTGAGGGGTCCAAAGCAGGGAGCCCTGGGAGCTGTGGTCTCCTGGTGGGGGGTCAGGGCTCAGGGTGGCTGAGGAGAGCTGGGGTAGAGGTGAGAGATGGGGTGGGGCATGGCAAGGTGACCCACAGGGGTGCTGGGATTTGGATGTCTCAGGCTTGAGGAGGGAGCCCCAAGAAAATAGATCAGACCCCCCTGAAGGTCCCTGAGCTGACCGACCATACCCCCCCACCATCTCCATAGGCAGACGAGCCCTGAGGCGGGGAGGTGAGATGGCCCCCACCCCTTGCCGGTACCTTGCCTTCCCCGCATGGGGTGGTGCTCATTTTAATGTTACAATAACACAGGGGGACTCCATTGTGCACCATGAGATGGAGAGTCCCTGCTCCCTCAGGATGGGGCACCTGTGCCTGGGAGGAGGAGCAGGCCTGGCTGGGTGCCGCCCGGGGTGTCCCTGCAGGCTGTGTGACTGGCCCTCCAGCCAGAGCTCGGGCGGTGGCGTCCCCTCTCCCTGAACCCCCATAGTGCTCCCGTCTCCAGAGCCAGGGGCTTGGCTGGCCCTTTGGCTGAGCTTTGTCCCCACCCCGCTTCCCCACAGCCCAGGCATGGGCAAGACACAGGGTCGGCCACGCAACGGCCCAGTCCCCGCAGAGGATGAGCGGTGTGGACGAGACACAGTGACGAGGGAGGCAGACCCACAGTGCAGGGCAGTGAACAAGGCCCTTTCAGAGCTGAGTGGGCTGAGGGGCAGCACCAGAGCTGGGCCCTCCAGGAAGGCTTCTTGGAGGAGGTGCTCCTGAGCATGCTGGGAAGGAAGTCAAGGGCCTTCTGTCAGGGAAGCGTGGGCAGCAGCGGCAGGCATGGCTGGCCTGCCGACCTGGGGAGACAGTGAGTCGTCCGACCAGGTTGCAACAGTGGTTTTGCAGGGGCTAGGGCAGGAGCAAGTGGACCTTGGGAGCCTGGGGTGGGTTTCAGTGAGGAAAGGAGGAGTGAGCAGAGCTGGGGAGAGGGGCTGCGGTGGATAGAGGGTGGCTCCTGGGTGGGAGATGAGCCACAGCCTCCCTGTCCTGCCCCCAGACCCCCCCGGCTCCAGCCCTGAGGTGCTCTCCCCGCCCCAGCTGGAGGGGGAGCTGTCGGCCCTGGATCCCCAGGACGTCCGCGAAGTGGAGATTGGGAGAACCACCTGCTGGCGCGGTGAGTGAGGAGAACCCCAGGAGATAACCAGGGAACGGGGGGCCTGAGCACTGCCGTGTGCCAAATGCTCACCATGTGCCCTGACCGCCCGACTGTCTGGGACCCCCTTGTCCCGCCCGCTCCATCCCCGCACCCAGTCAGAGTCTCCTTACTGACAATTCCCGAGGTGCTGACTGCAGTCCGGACCCCTTCCCGGAGCCCCAGACCCTCGTAGCCACCTGCCCCAGGAAGGCTGTATGGACTCCTGCAGGCACCCGCACTGGACACGTCCAGGCCGGAATTCCTCATCTTCCGTTCCCCCACCTGCCCTCTGGCTGCTGTCTCTGACTGGTGGCACCACTGTCCCCCCGCGACCCAGGACAGCACCAAGAGGCATCCTGGACTCCCTCCTCCCCCTGTGTAACGCCCTGGCTTTACCAGCCTGTCCCCTAAATCATGTCCCTATCCCCTTGCCACTGCCTCCTGGGACTGCCTTAATCTCGGCCCTCAGCCCCTCACTGTTCCCCCGCCTACCCCT
>NW_004444121.1:3704170-3708790 GCF_000243295.1 Trichechus manatus latirostris
TCTCTGGTGACTGAAGGCCCTCAGCCCCTCACTGTTCCCCCGCCTACCCCTCTTCTCTCGTGACTGAAGGCCCTCAGGGAGTCTTCTTCTGTCCCCAGCCCAGTGTGTGATCAGCACTTAGTAAACATCAGCAGGATTTCATTGTACTGGGCTCTTCACACACCAGCTGGGAGACCCTGAGGGCAGGGGTCTCAGGTCTGTGTCGGGAAGATTACTAGGAAGTGCCCCGGGAAGGGGAGGGGCGGGGAGGAGCTGGTGCAGGTGCCATAGAGGCCTCGGCCGGTCCCATGGGGGCTCTGAGCTGGGAGGGCCTGGAGAGCTCTCCCCACCGAGGCATGGCAGCCCGGCCTTTGTCCCCCATGGTCACTGGACTCGGGCTGTTCCTGGAGAGCGGACAGAACCCCAGATAAGGAAGCTGCCTTCCTATGCAGGGTTTCTCAACAGCACTGTTGACATTTTGAGTCGTGTGGTTTTTGTGACGGGGGCTGTCCTGCGCACTGTAGGTGTTTAAGAGCATCCCTGGCCCTTCCTTATTAGGGGCCTGTAGTGCCCCCTCCCCCAGTGTGACAGCCAGACTGCCCGCAGCCAGTGTTCCGTATCCCCTGAGGGGCACCTTCTCACCCCACCCCCGGTGAGAACCACTGGTCTAGGGCATTTCCCAGGGAGGCAGTGAGCTGTGAGCCATTAGCAGCACGCCATTGCTGGGGGAGTCTGGGCGGCGCACCGTGTAACCCACCACAGCCCACCCCCGACCATTACCCGCTATAGTCCGCTCTAACCGCTAGCCAGTACAGCCCTTCCCCTAACCTGTACCCACCACAGTCCACCCCTAGCCAGTACCCACCACAGTCCACCCCCTAACCACTGTCCACCACAGCCAGCCCCCTAACCACTACCCACCACAGCCCGCCCCCTAGCCGTTACCCACCACAGCCAGCCCCCTAACCACTGCCCACCACAGCCCACTCCTAAGTGCTCAGATCCATGTTATTTACGTAGTAAGTTCATCCCATCTGGGAACAACTCTTTCAGCGTTCCATTTGGTCTCTTTTCTGGGGGCAGCTTACCAGAGGAAGGCTTTTGGGGTGCACTACAGTCCCTGGTCTCAGGGCTGTAACTAATGCTCGTTACTTCCAACTCAGTCACCCCTCTGGAGCCCCTGCCCTCGGCTTCCCTGTTGGTCCAGGTGACTCACCTGGCAGGTGATGCAGGTTCTCGTCCCTGAGCTCTTGGCCCCAGGCTCTTCTCAGGAGAGGCTCCCTGTGCATTAGCCATCAGAACCAGACGTTTGCCTGCCAGAGGGGCCCCCCGGGCTGCCCAGTGCATCCTCTTCTACCTCCCCCAGCGACCGAGTGAGTTAGCCTCCCTGGCTTCTCCGTGCAAATGGGGACCTCTGCTCACCCCTCCACCAGACAGGGCCCTCGTCACCCCTCCTCCCAGGACGCTGAGCCCTGAGGCACATGAGGTGCTGCACAGACGTGGTGGGTGCGTGATGCTTTCTGCCACTTCCTCATTGCAGATTCCGAGTCGGAGCCTGAGAAGGCAGCGCCGTCTCCCCAGCCGGACGTTCCTGAGGTGGAGGTGGGCCAGGACACCGGGGTGCTCAAAAGCCTGCTGAGGGCCCTTCACCGGAGACCCAAGTGTGGGGACAGCTTTGAGCCAGCGGCCAGTTTGGATCGGTCGGCGGGCCAGCCACCAGGGGCAGGACCCCGCACGCAGAAGAGGGGCGCCTGGCGCACGACGCTGCTGCCCCAGGGAGCCCCCGGGACCGGCGCCGGCGGCGGCAGCCCTGAGCTGGGCAGCGGCTTTGGCCTGGGCGTGGGGTTCGGGGACCGGCAGGGCGGCGCGCGGGGCGGGAAGCCGCACCGCTGTGAGACCTGCGGCAAGAGCTTCAAGTACAACTCGCTGCTGCTGAAGCACCAGCGCATCCACACGGGCGAGAAGCCCTACGCCTGCCACGAGTGCGGCAAGCGCTTCCGCGGCTGGTCGGGCTTCATCCAGCACCACCGCATCCACACGGGCGAGAAGCCCTACGAGTGCGGCCAGTGCGGCAAGGCCTTCAGCCACAGCTCGCACTTCACGCAGCACCTGCGCACCCACAACGGCGAGAAGCCCTACAAGTGCGGCGAGTGCGGCCAGGCCTTCAGCCAGAGCTCCAACCTGGTGCGGCACCAGCGGCTGCACACGGGCGAGAAGCCGTACGCCTGCAGCCAGTGCGGCAAGGCCTTCATCTGGAGCTCCGTGCTCATCGAGCACCAGCGCATCCACACGGGCGAGAAGCCCTACGAGTGCCCCGAGTGCGGCAAGGCCTTCCGCGGCCGCTCCCACTTCTTCCGCCACCTGCGGACCCACACGGGCGAGAAGCCTTTCGCCTGCAGCGCCTGCGGCAAGGCCTTCGGCCAGAGCTCACAGCTCATCCAGCACCAGAGGATCCACTACCGGGAGTAGGCGCGGCTGCCGGGCGGGCGGGCGGGCCGGACGGCGAGGAACAGCGGCCCACGGGAAGGCTCCCGAGGGAAGGGCTCCTGCCCGCCGACCCTCCCCGCCGCTGCGCAGCTCTGCGTGCCCGGTGTCCCCAATAAATCCTTTCTGGTTGCTGCAAGGGGTGCTGGCTCCCACCAGACCATGATTGCCCCCTGGGACAGGGTGGGCACCTGAGGGTCACCATGTGCCACAGGGAGGGGATTAGGCAGCCAGAGCCCCCAAGGCTTCCAGGCCGATCCCAGGGAGGGCCCAGAGGGGCCGCCAGCCTGGCCTGCAGGAGCCTGTGTCCTCCTCCCAGGCAGCGGCTGTCCTGGCGGGGGCCCTCAGGAAGTCCATTCCCTGGGCAGTGGCTCCCCTCCCCGCACGTGGCTCTCAGCTGCTGCTTCATCTTGCCCCCCTCCCTCCAACCTGAGGTCAGCAGGTATGGAAGGCACCTCCCTCCACCGTTCTCCCTGCCTCCTGCTGGGGAAAGTCAGGGCCCCGGGTTGCTTATGTCTTACAGGTGTCCACTGTCCTAAGATCTGCCAGGACTGCCTTTGCCTTGGTGGGGTCCGACTGAAACCCAGATGCAGGGGTTCTGGGAATGTGGCTCTGGACCTCCAGCCCCCAGGCACAGGAAGCGCTTAGCTGGGTGGCGACGGCCCTGAGTGTCCAGCAGGGGCCCACGTGGCCACGAAGTCTCCCCACCCCACCTGCTCCCTCCTCCTGGACAAATTTGGGCTCCCCCTCACACACCTCCGGAGCGCTGGTGGTGCAGTGGTTAAGAGCTCAGCTGCTAATCAAACGTTGGGCAGTTCGAATCCACCACTGCTCCTTGGAAACCATATGGGGCAGTCCTACTCTGTCCTCCAGGGTTGCTATGAGTCAGAATTGACTCGACGGCAGCAGGGTTTTGGTTTTCCACTCCCTGGTTTGCCAAGTTCAAGGCTGCAACTCTATAAACCTCACCTCCCAGTGTCTTCTGCCATTCCTGCTGTGACCCCACCCTCCTCTTAGTGCTGGCCCCAAGCCTGCCCCCAGCCTGAATTTGGCCTGTGAGGTGGAGACAAAAGGCAGGTGGGTTCCACTTATTGCATCGTCCCCTGGGCTGCTCACATCGCTGGCAGCCCTGGCAGGCTGTGAGAAGGTGGGGTTGTCTGGGGCTCAGCTGGGACCTCCCTGCTCCTTCATGAAGCTATGTCGCCTCTCCAGGCCGCACTCCCGGGGCCCCTACCACCAAGTGCTTCCACTCCCCCACTCGCTCCCCATTCTGGGTGAGAGTGGCTCTGGGGCTGAGATCAGCGCTGCCTTCTTCACAGCACCTCCTTGGAATTCAGCTCTCGGAGCCTGAAAGATAGGGGCGAAAATCCTCGCCCTTCTGTCCTCATTCTTCTTCTGTAACACCTCGGGAGACAGGAGGCAGTGGGCTTCTGGGGGCATGGCCAGAACGCCTCTGCCTCCAACCTGCTGGTCCATCTTGGGCAAGTGTCTTAATCTGTGTCCCACCCTCCCCATCCCATCCACAAGCATGCTCCTTTCGGGGGACCCACCTCCATCCTCGGAGAGGTCCTCTGTAGGGGAAGTATGACCTTGGCTGTAAGAGTTGCCCCAGTCGGGTGCTAGGAGGGCCCCAGCAGGGACGCTGGCCCGGTGGCCACAGGAGCAGAAGGGGAGGCCGCCAAAGATGACACCTGAGCTAACTTTCCAGGATTATCGGGAGGTCGGCGGGGCAGAGAAGATGGGGAACGGTTTTCTAAGCGACAGGAACGTCATTTGAAGGGCGTGGAGATGCAGAATGTCTCTGCAGAGTTGGAGGTTTCAGTGGGACCCCGGGAGGCTGGAGGAGCAGGTGGTGGTCGCAGGCGGAGGGCCAGGCTCCGCCTGACATCGCCTCTAACCCCGGCAGTCAGGGGAGGTGGAGTCGCTCTCCTCGCCCCTTGGGCAGCCAGGCTGGCCGCGGGCGAGGGGGGCCCGAGGGGCTTCGGACGTGGCGAGGTCTCGTTCATGCCTCGGAAGCATCGCCTTGCGAGCAGCCCCTGCGCACACTTGACAGCCAGCCACCGAGAGGACAGCCAGGAGTCCTCCACGCCGTCCTAGACTGTACGGCCAAGTGGCCCGCGGGCGCCTTTCCTGGGCGGAGCTGCGGCTGCGCGGGGC
>NW_004444121.1:3708890-3723832 GCF_000243295.1 Trichechus manatus latirostris
GGCGGAGCCAGGGACGGAGCGGAGGCGGAGCCAGAGTGAGCCTAGTGAGGGGCCAGCCTGGGAGGGGGCGGGACGGAGCCGTGCCGGAGCCTGGGCGGGGCCGGGAGGAGCGGGTGGGAGGGGCAGGGGCGGGGCCGTGCTGGAGCTTGGGCGGGGCCGGGAGGCACGGGTGGGCAGGAAGGGGGTGGCACTGTGCTCGTCTGGGCGGGGCCTGGAGGGGGCGGGGCCTGGAGGCGCTGCTGGGAACGGGTGGGCGGGGCCCGCGGACGCCGCGTCCCCTCAGGTCCGCGTCGGGAGGGGGTGGGCGCCCGCCCGAGCTTGAGCACTGGGCGCTGTGTTCGGGGGACGCGGTCTGGGTGTTTGCGATCCGCCCGGTTCCTGGTCGGTCCTCCCAGCCCTCGAGCATCGGGCCCATGCCCATCCTCCCATCGCTCTTGCTGGGCCCGCAGACCCGAGCCCTGAGCCGGGAGGCGTCGCCACATCACATCCCTGCTCGCCCTCCAGCTCTCCCTCTGCACGCACGCAGAACACTCCAGAGACGCGGGGCAGGGCTGGTTCAGGAGCCCTCTGCCCACCCCGTGGCCTCTGCACGGCCTGTAATGTCACAAAGCGGGTTCACACTGACAACAGCTCTGCAGAAGACTGAGCCAAACAACATACAGCTCCTCCTTAAGGGCCCCGCCCAGAAATTAGGGCTCTCCTGGCATAACGTTCTCCCATCCTATTTAAGCCACCCTTCCATTCCTCTTCGCACACCCAGTTCTTTACAGCCTGGTTCACGCCTCTACAAAAGAAAAACCCTTCAGCCTAACCCTTGAGACGCATGCTGATCTTAGTGTCTGAGAGTTCTCCCTATTACAATAGTCCTCTTTCCTCCCCTTCCAACAATCCTTTTGAGTAAAACCTCCCCTTACCAAGCCTGGAGGAGCCTTGGCGCAGTGGTTAAGTGTATTCAGATGCTAACTGAAAGGTTGTCAGTTTCGAACCCACCAGCGACTCTGAGGGAGAAAGATGAAGATTACAGCCCAGGAAGCCCTATTGGGTAGTTCGGCC
Source organism: Trichechus manatus latirostris (assembly GCF_000243295.1). Taxonomy (NCBI): domain Eukaryota; kingdom Metazoa; phylum Chordata; class Mammalia; order Sirenia; family Trichechidae; genus Trichechus; species Trichechus manatus. The sequence continues at coordinate 3,709,944 of NW_004444121.1, forward strand.
CTATCACATGAGGTCGCCATGGGTTGGAATCAACTTGACAGCACCCAACAACACTTAAGCCTGAAATCTGTTTTTATCTGACAACATCCATGAGCTCAGTGAATTCATTCACCACCCATAAGGTGGAAGGTATTGGCTAAGAGGCCCACAGTCATGCCCAATGACACTACTTGAGTGAGTGGTAGAGATGGGACATCAGACTCCAGTTGTTGTTATGGGTGCTGTTGAGTTGATTCCGACTCATAGCGACCCTGTATACAACAGAATGAAACACTGCCTGGTCCTGCACCATCCTCACCATCCTTCCTATGTTTCAGCCCATTGTTGCAGCCACCGTGTCAATCCATCTCGTTGAGGGTCTTCCTCTTTTTTGCTGACCCTCTGCTTTGCCAAGTACAATGTCCTTCTCCATGGACTGGTCCCTCCTGATAACACGCCCAAAATACATAAGACGAAGTCTCACGACCCTCGTTTCTAAGGAGCATTCTGGCTGTACTTCTTCCAAGACACACTTGTTGGTTCTTCCGGCAGTCCATGGTGTATTCAATATTCTTCACCAACACCATAATTCTAATGCATCAATTCTTCTTCATTCTTCCTATTCATTGTCCAGCTTTCACATGCATATGAGGCAATTGAAAATACCATGGCTTGGGGCAGGCACAGCTTAGTCCTCTAAGTGACATCTTTGCTTTTTAACACTTTAAAGAGGTCTTTTGCAACAGATTTCTCAACACAATGCGTCGTTTGATTTCTTGACTGCTGCTTCCATGGGCGTTGATGGTGGATCCAAGTAAAATGAAATCTTTCACAACCTCAAGCTTTTCTCCATTTATCATGATATTGCTTATCAGCCCAGTTGTGAGGATTTTTGTTTTATGTGGAGGTGTAATCCATACTGAAGGTTGTGGTCTTTGATTTTCATCAGTAAGTGCTTCAAGTCCTCTTCACTTTCAGCAAGCAAGGTTGTGTCATCTACATAACGCAGGTTGTTAATGAGTCTCCCTCCAATCCTGATGCCCTGTTCTTCATATAGTCCAGCTTCTCGGATTATTTGCTCAGCATACAGATTGAATAGGTATGGTGAAAGATACAACCCTGACGCACACCCTTCCTGACTTTAAACCATGCAGTATCCCCCTTTTTCTGTTGGAACCACTGCCTCTTGATCTACATACAGGTTCCTCACGAGCACAATTAAGTGTTCTGGAATTCCCATTCTTCGCAATGTTATCCATAATTTGTTATGATCCACACAGTTGAATGCCTTTGCATAATCAATAAAACACAAGTAAACATCTTTATAGTATTCTCTGCTTTCAGCCCGAATCCATCTGACATCAGCAATGATATCCCTGGTTCCACGCACGTCCTCTTCTGAATCCAGCCTGAATTTCTGGCAGTTCTGGTTGACGTACTGCTGCAGCTGCTTTTTAATGATGTTCAGCAAAATTTTACTTGTGTGTGATATTAATGACATTGTTGGATAATTCCCACATTCTGTTGGATCATCTTTCTTTGGAATAGGCATAAATATGGATTTCTTCCAGTCAGTTGGCCAGGTAGCTGTCTTCCAAATTTCTTGGCACAGAGGAGTGAGCACTTCTGGTGCTGCATCTGTTTGTCGAAACGTCTCAGTTGGTATTCCGTCAATTCCTGGAGCCTTGTTTTTTGCCAGTGCCTTCAGTGCAGCTTGGACCTCTTCCTTCGGTACCATTGGTTCCTGATTATACGCTACCTCCTGAAGTGGTTGAATGTCGACCAGTTCTTTTTGGTATAGTGACTGTGTATTCCTTCCATCTTCTTTTGATGCTTTCTGTGTTGTTTAATATTTTCCTCGCAGAATCCTTCAATATTGCAAGTCGAGGCTTGAATTTTTTCTTCAGTTCTTTCAGCTTGAGATATGCTGAGAGTGTTCTTCCTTTTTGCTTTCTATATCTAGCTCTTTGCTCATATCATTATAATACTTTACTTTGTCTTCTCGGGATGCCCTTTGAAATATTCTGTTCAGCTCTTTTACTCCATCATTTCTTCCATTTGCTTTAGCTACTCGATGTTCAAGAGCAAGTTTCAGAATCTCTCCTGACATCCATTTTGGTCTTGTCTTTTTAACGAATTCTTGTTTTCTTCACGTATGATGTCCTGGATGTCATTCCACAAGTCGTCTGGTCTTCAGTCATAAGTGTTCAATGCATCAGATCTATTCTTGAAATGGTCTCTAAATTCAAGCTCTAGTGGGACTATGCATATAAGGTAATTGTGGTCCACCGCTAGGCTTAAAATCAGCCATCCCAGAGGCAGGGAAGAAGGATTTCATCACCACCAAGACAGAAGGGCCAGGAGTGAGGTTCATCCTTTGTACCTGGGTTCCCATCATTGAGAAGCTCCTGGAACCAGGAGACCGAGCGAGGGCTGTAACACCAAGATGGTGAGCAATGGCAGCAGAGAAATGATGGCAGCAGAGGCAGGAAACCAGCAAGAGACCACCCATGGAGCTAGAGCTGAGCGCCTTCGGGTGGAAGCTTCCTGGTGGAGTGGGGGGTACCTCTGGGCCCTTATCGGCAGAGCTAAAAGAGCTTTCTAACACTTGCCCAAGCAGGGCAGAGGCCAAGGGGCCAGAGAGAAGCATGCCCTCAAGTACAGCTGAGAAGAGGCTGTCCTAATCAAAGAACTATATCCTGAGTGTGCCTGATCCTGAATCGTAATCTGTTGCTTCCCTAATAAACCGTTAATCATGAGTATTGCCAGTTCTGTTTTGCTATTGCAATGAATTAACTAACCCAGCAGAAAAGTAGAGAGTGCCGTGGGAGGGACGGCTGATGTCAGAATTGGTAAAGATGGTGCAGAGAGGAGGCATGTCTGACGTCCACCTCATAGAAATCAGTCTTGATTCTCCTCCCCCCTTGTGAAGTTAGAAGAGGCCAGATGTCTCCGCCGGCCACTTTTACACAATGCTTACACTTACATGTGGTGCCTTCTGGTATTTCCTATTATCATTATTTCTAAATGCTAATTACAACCCACTACGTTGATTTCATGGCTTCTTCCTGGGTCATGACGAACAGTCTGAGTCACATACCTGAGGTTATGAAGCGTGGCGGTGCAGCTCCTTGCTCTCTAGAGTGGGGGAATCCATTGGCAAGAACCCTCGCCATGACACTTACCACTTTACCATTGCTTTTCAACATTTTACTTAGTTTTTGCAAATTTAATAGATTTATATTACTTTAACGTCAAACACGGCTCTCATTGTGCCGCATGGTTATTTGGTGATGGGGCAAGGTGCTTTCCACGAGGATAGGTCCAGGCCTGTCCCCGTCACTGCTGCATCCCCAGCACCTAGCACAGGGCCTGGCAGCCTCTTGCATGAAATTAAGGACCTCTCCCTGCTTCAGTGTCCTCTTTCCTGAATCTCCTTTTCTTATTTTAGAGTGGAATAGTGGGTCTGAGCACGAGGACCAGCGTCCACAGAAGGGGATCCAGGATGGACCAACAGGACACAGGTGATGGTGGGACACTTCAGACGGCCCGAGGACTGGGTGTGTATGCGAGTGAGGGCGCCAAGGTCCAGCAAACAGCGCCCATCAGGAGACAGAAACCTCCCCAGTTATTCCAACTGAGAATTCAGTATAACGAATTGTTAACTACATACTGAAAAGGCAACAACAGAACTCTAAAGTATCTCAGAGGTAGCAACTGAGGGAGCAGCGACCACCCCTAGGGCTACGAGAACAAAGGGAAGGGGTTGGGATTACAGTATTACAATTTAGAAGCTTGAAGGAGGGTTCCACGGGGCGGGACCCAGACCCCAGGGAAGAGGGGTACGGAGCTGGGACCCAGACCCGTGAGGAAGGGGCTCCGTCGGTGCTGGGGGCTCTGGGCTAGAGGAGGGGGCTGCGGGGCTGGGACCCAGACCCCCGAGGCGGAGACAAGATGAAGCTGCTCCCGCGACGCGGGAAGAACCACAGGCGGGTCTCAGCCCCCGGGAAACCCGCAGGCAGACCGGAAGTCACGGGAGGAACCGGAAGTCACCAAAGTCCCTCCCCCTCGCCAGCCTCGCCGGCTCCCTCCGGCGCCCCTATCGGCAGAGCCTGTCATGGCACCAGCTGGCCGAGTCGAAATGGGGTCAGGGGAGCCTCGGGCCAGAGCCGCCGGAGCGAGGGGGGAAGGGCGCGTGTGGAGCTGAGAGTCAAAAACCTAACACTTGGCACAGGAGGGCAGAGAGCATGCATTGGGGTGCTATTCACAAGATAAATCCTGATAGGCCCAAATTTATTCAGTGCTCAGACAGCGACAGACGAGATCCCGTAGAAGAGCTTCACAGATGTGTGGGTGTGGAGGCACTTCACGAGGCATCCAGATGTTGTGAGCACAAGAGAGTTCGCACCACAGAGAGCCCTTGTAATGTCTGCGCAGAACACTGAGTCAAAGATCAGAGAAATCTCGCAGGGAGAAGCCTTGGGCGTGTGATGAATGTGGGCTGACCTCTAGCTGGCCTTCAGACGGTATGCTCCATCAGAGAATCGGTCCTGGAGAAAGGCCTTATGACTGTCATGAAGTGAAAAAGGCTTCAGCGTGTGCTCAGGCTCGGTTCAACATCAGAGAATTCTCACTGACAGAAACCACTCAGCAAACTGGATGTGGCAAAGTCTTTGGAGGAGGCTCAGGCTGTCCAGAAGCAGAGTTCATATCGAGAGAGGCCCCAGGAATGTAACGAGTGTGGGAAAGCCTCCAAGTTCACGCTGGGTGGGGAAGGAGACTGTGGACGCAGGGGGTGTGGAGAGGCATTAGAGAATCCACACTGGAGAGCACCCTAGGCACATCACCCATGCAGAAAGTCCTTTCACGGCCACTTGACACTCCTTCAGCACCAGAGAAACTGCACAAAGAGGAGCCCCACCAGGCAGCGGCCTCGACAGGACCTTTAGGCTCTGTGCCCTGAGACACCAGAGCCTCCGCCCATGGGAGGCTCCATGCCCCTTCTCTGGTGTTCATACCAAGGGGCATGGCCAGGAGATCACCACAGACACTGCCAGGATTCGCCCCAACTCGAGTCTGTGGGAGAAGGGAAGCTCTGCAGGCCAGAGAATGTGACTGGGGCCATGGTTTCAGAAAGGCGGTACATTCTTTGAAGACACGCATGGACTGTGTTTTCCTAGAAAAACTTCTGAGGTTTCGGGTGCAGAGAGGTAACGACAAGGTGCCCGTAAACAGTGGCTCCAAACTGATTACAGGTAACTCAACACCTAGCCTGTGCATGTGCAGATCTGGTGTCATGGTTTGCATTATGTCCCCCCAAAAATGTGTATATCAGTTTGGCTAGGCCATGGTTCCTGGTACTGTGTGATTTTCCTATATGTTGTAAATCCTGCCTCTATGATGTTAATGAGGGAGGTGGGTGGCAGTTGTGTTAGTAAAGCAGGCTGGATCTACAAGACTGGATTGTGTCCTGAGGCAATCTCTTGAGATATAAAAGACAGAAGTGAGCAGAGAGACAGGGGGACCTCATACCATCAAGAAAGCAGTGCCAGGAGCAGAGTTTGTCCTTTGGACCGGGGTCCCTGCGCTGAGAAGCTCCTAGTCCGGGGAAACACTCATGAGAAGGCCGACAGAGAGAGAAAGACTTCTCCTGGAGCTGACGCCCTGAATTTGGACTTTTAGCCTTTGACTGTGAGAAAATAAACTTCTCTTTGTTAAAACCATCCACTTGTGGTATTTCTGTTATAGCAGCACTAGATGACTAAGACATCTGGTGACCAGGTAATGAGAAGGAAGCCCCCTCCACCATCGGGTTCTAGAAGGGATATGTGCCTCACCCATATGAGACCCCAGTAAAACGTGAGTGAGCAAGATGGTGAGAACTGTCTCGGAGCTCCTGCAGACTCCACCAGGAAGTCTCATAGGGCTCCCTCTGATGAGCCTCTGGATACATTTCTATATTCCTCACAGTCTCTGCCCCACTTTCTCTCTCTCACTTGCAAGAGCCCCTCGTGCTCCCCTGCCTTGGTTTCTGGAGGTTACACTTTGGTCACATCCAATTCCTGTGAACCACTGGATGTTTGTCTTGCATTGTCTGGGATCGTCCTTCATGGGTCAAGAGATCTATGGTTATGAGAACTAAGGGACCAGCCCATTACATCACTGGGGCAGCTGGCTGAAACACAGACTCCCGGGCCCCACTCCAGGGGGTACGGGTTCAGCAGGCCTGGATGGAGCCAAGGAATCGGGATTTCGTTCAAGCACCCCAAGGGATGCTGGTAATAGGCCAGCTTTGGAGTCCCGGGTCTCATCCGACCCTCAGACAGGAGCTCCTGTACCACCTCCGCACAGGTGGTCCCCAGAAGAGTTTTTGCCTTCGGGAAAGTCGGATTACATCACTCGCCCGCTGGAATCTCCCCAGTGGCTTCACAAAGCCCTTACTATGGCTTTGGGTCGCACACTCGGGCCCCTTCCTCGTTCCCATCAGAGTTTCTGCTTCACCGACAGCCGACCCAGCACCTCGGACAGCGCCCGGCGCAGAGAGCCGCGCGAGGGAGCCGCGGCCGGACCCCGCGCCGCTCGCCCGCCCGCCCGGCGGCTCCGAACCGGTCCTCCGAGACGCTCCCCCGACCCAGGGGTCAGGCCGGGCCCCGGAGCCGGGTCATCCGAGCGGTCCTCCGAGTTTCCTAGAGCGCCCGGAAGTGTCCGAGCGCGGGGGCGGGGCCTCCTGGGGGCGGGGCCGCGCCTTCCGCTCCGGCTCCCCGCGCGGCTCGGGTCGGAGGTGGTGAGTGCCCCTCGCAGCGCGGGGCGCCGGGCGATGGCGCCGGGATGCACCGAGGCCCCCCGGCCGCGCGGCGCGGTCTGCAGGAGGCTTCCGGGCAGCAGCCTCGGTGAAGCCGGCCTCGGGCAGGCCTCACTCCCACCACAGCCCGCGCCCGCTCGCTGCAGCCGCGCCGACCCCTCGCCCGGCCTCCTCCTCGGAGCCTCCCCTCTGCGCCCGGACAGCACCTGTTACCCGTCCTGGCGCGGCCGGGCGCCCTGCCTGCCCTTCCGTAGCGCACACCCGCAGCGTCCCTCTTCCCCCCTCAGCCCCCACCCACCCCTCACCCCACTGTGAGCTGGATCGTTGAGGCAGGAGAGGGCTCTTCAGCCTCCGGCCAGGAACCTGCAGGGTTGGCGCCAGCAGGGACACACCGGGTCTCTGGGCAGCCGCAGCCTGCGGGTGGGTTGACCACACGTCATTTCCCAAGGTCATGCCTCTTCCACTTTTTATGTTTTAAGTCTCTGGGTGGTGCAAACGGTTAATGCGCTCAGCTACTAACCAAAAGTTTGGAGGTTAGAGTCCACCCAAAGGCCCCTTGGAAGAAAGGCCTGGCGATTTTTTCTCAAAACATCAGCCACTGAAAACCCCATGGAGCACAGTTTACTCTGACACACATGGGGTTACCAGGATTCTGAGTTGACTTGACAGCAGCTGGTAATGTTTTAAGGAGGCTGACTGAAGGATTTGGAAATCCCAGGAGAGGGCGGAGTGTCCCTTCCTAGAGCGCTGGGACAGACTCTAAGTCCAAGCCGTCAGCGCATTTGTCATCATACCATCTCCCTGCACCACTCGGGACTGGCTGGAGGATGGCGAGGATTTCCCTGTTGTTGAGGCCAGAAAATGAAAGAGAAGTCCTTCGTAGACTTCGCTGGACAATGTTCCATTTCCCCATCGGCTGCCTGCCTGCCTGCTGGGCCTGGGCTGGGACCCCCGGGAGGGCCTCTGGGCTCTGGGCATGGCCCCATCCCCACCTCGCTGGGGTTTCTGTCTTCCTCAGGACCTGTCCGCAGAGCAACAACGAGTCTTCACCTAGCCGATGGCTGCTCTGGCACCTGCCCTGGCCGCACCTCCGTCCTCGCCTGCAGAGGAGACACGGCCAGGCTCTCCTCTTCCGGAGGCCAGGATGCAGCGGCACGGTACTCCCCTTTCATGCCCTCTTTTCCCATCCTTTGGCCCCCAGGCCTGGCCCTGACTTCTCCCACCCATTGAAGTGCCGCCCCCTTGGGCCCCGCCTGGCTTCCTCCAAGGTCGGATGACCTGACCAGGTCACAGATCTCAGGGGGAAGAGTTGGAGTCAGGTCCCTAAGGAGCACAGGTGTGTAACATTTCTTCTTCCTAAGTAGCATTTGGGAGTTTCTTTTCATTATGATTGTTGGTGCGCTTTCAAGAAAAGTTGGAAAATGTAGGAAAATTGGAAGAAACAAGCACACCAAATCGCCCACTGGCAGCTCTCACAAGCCTGGATGCCATTTTCCAGCCGCTCTTTTGGTCTCGGCTTGGTGGGTTACCCCTAAAATAACCTCGTGTCCTAAAGGGCTGGAGCAGTGCCAGACTCCATACGCCCTCATCCGCAATGCTCCCGTGTGTGAGGGCCACTGTCTGCCCACCGCTCCATCCTCACCTGGTCTCCTGTAACTAAAGTGGACAAGTGTTTCCGGGAGGACACGCTGATGGGGACCAGAGAAGCAGAGGGAGATGAAAGGATTCTGGACTCCATTTCTGTCTCAGTGGGGTACCCAGACCAGCACCCGTTGGGTGGGCCTTTACCCCCCAGTGGAGGAGCCCTCTAGGCTGTATCCCCAGCACGCAGGAACATCTGCCCTGGGCCGTCCTCCCGACTGGCTGCAGCGCCCGGGTCCTGGCGCACCGCGGCACTGCTGTTAGACCACATTCTCCTCTCCTCGGTCTCCCGCGTGTCTCCCCTCCAGCCCTGTCTCCAACCCGGCATGATCTCACAGCGCACTCGGGTCAGGAGTCCGCGCGCGGGTCAGCGGGTCCTCTCCAGGCTGCCGTACCCACCCGGCTGCGTTCCCACCTGGACGGTGGGGTCCTCGTCAGGGCTGACGTGGTTGTGGGCTGAACTCAGGTCCCTGCAGTTGGGGATTGCGCCCTTGGCGTCTGCAGCCGCTCCCAGCGGGGCCCCGCGCCCTCCGGGCAGCAGGAGGCGCTGGCGCTGCCTCTGCCTCCTCCTCGTCGTCTGTCCGCCCGCTCACGCTCTGCTGGTATATCATCTCCTCTGAACAGATAGATGCTTTTCTCCCCGCTCTTAATCTTTCTCTTAGAGAGGCTGTTGCTTTGTAGTTTGGAGAGCTCTCTGAGGGCACCCCGAGTTGTCTGGGTCCGTTTCCCCCGCCCGCCCCGTTGTCCCGCGTGGGCCTGGCCCTCTTTGTTACACTTCTAGCGCCCTTGCAGGGGCCCTGCATCTGTCAGTGGGTGGCTGGAGCAGGACTGGCGCTGGGGCCGCCTGCCTCCACGTGGGTCCTCGCCCTGGGGCCGGTCACCAGCTCGCCCACTCCCGTACCTAGGGCCCCTCTCCTCAGGGCGGTCCCCCCTCCCCGGTGTCAGCCCAGGTCTGTGAGGGCGCTCTCGGCCTCCATGCCCTTCCTGAGCCCTTCAGAGACTCTCCGGAGTGGTGGGAGCGGGAGCCGCGCTCTGACCGACCAGACTGGCCGCGGGGTGCTACCGACGGAGGGGCGGGCCTAGGCCATTCCCTGGCTTCTTGGCGGTGGTGCCCACACCGTATCATCTTTGTATGATTTCAGTAGCTTGTGGGAAAAGAAAGTAAACGGGCCTTCCTCGCTTATCTTTGGCTAGAAGTCCTGACTCAGTTTTAGGAAAAGCCGGTCCCAGATAGTATCAAAACGTAGCTGTGACATCAGCACAGTGCGGGCAAGAGGCAGACGCCAGAAGACCTGGGCACGATACAGCGCCGGCTGCTCGCGGGCCGTCTGCGGGGAGCTGGGGCGGAGCGCGCAGGGTAGCGCCAGCTGGGGTGAGCCCCAGAGAGACGCCGCAGACCTGGCCCGGGCGGCTCCCTCGCGCCTGCTCTGTCGTCTCTGGAGGCTTCCCTCCCTTTTGCATTAAGGAGACTCTGCACCTTCTAACTCGTCTTAACATCTTCCCTTCAATCCCATCGCGGCCGCTTCGCGTAAGCGAGCACTCCCCGCTGCCTCCAAACCTCAGTCCAGTCACTGGAGCGCTTGAGGCAGACAGCTGGGCTTGTTTGCAGCGACTGTGCGTGCGGTTGGGATACTGGCACACATCCCTACGACCCTTTGCTATGCCCGCAGCCTCCCAGCCGCCGCGTCCCTGCCCCCTACTCTGTCCCCCTCCCCTTTCCTGCCCTGCCCCCGCACGCCCGCCCGCCTGGCAGCCTCTCCCCCGCTCTGGTCCCTGTGGAACTCCGTCAGGCTATTTCCCATCCTGGACCTAACTTCCTTGCTTCTTCCCCTTTGATTTAAATGAAATGACCGCGCCTTCCCCAAGTCTGTTCTCTGGCCCCAGTCCTGTGACATTTGCCTCCCGCCTTTCTGGTTTCAGACCACGAGGACGGCGCTTCTAGTGAGGAGCTGACTCCCCAGGAGGAAGTCGCGGAAGAGGCGGAGCCCCGGGGCGCCCAGGGGGAACCACGGGACCGGGGACCCGCCGGGCCTTGCAGCAGGGGCCAGAGTCCAGGGACACCAGCGGGGCCGCCGCGGAAGACCGCCGCGTGCCAGGCGGCCCCCGGGGAGGAGCAGAGCCGCCGACATGGGTCCAGAAGCGAAGCCAGTCCCTCTCTGCGCCTTGGGGACCCCCAGAAAGACATTGTGGGTGGGGCCCCCGATGAGTGTGACCTGGACCTGGGGGGCCCCGCAGCGCGCGGCAGGCCTCAGGAGCCGGCCCCAGAGGTCCACAGCCTTGAGGAGTACGGGAAGGCCTCCCCGCGCCGGGCCGCGGCGCTCAGGTACCCGCGGGCGCCCGGCGGGGAAAAGCCTCACGCGTGCCAGGACTGCGGGAAGGCCTTTGGCCGCAGGTCGGACGCCCTGAAGCACCAGCGCATCCACACCGGCGAGAAGCCGTACGCGTGCGGCGAGTGCGGGCGGGCCTTCGTGCACAGCTCGCACTTCACGCAGCACCTGCGCGCCCACCGCGGCGAGAAGCCCTTCGCGTGCCCCGAGTGCGGCCAGGCCTTCAGCCAGAGCTCCAACCTGGCGCAGCATCGGCGCGTGCACAGCGGCGAGCGGCCCTACGCCTGTGCCGAGTGCGGCCGCGCCTTCAGCCGCAGCTCCTTCCTGCGCGAGCACCGGCGCATCCACACCGGGGAGAAGCCCTTCGAGTGCGGTGTCTGCGGCCGCGCCTTCCGCGCCCTCTCAGGCTTCTTCCGCCACCAGCGCGTCCACACCGGCGAGAGGCCGTTCCGCTGCACCGAGTGCGGCAGGGCCTTCGGCCTGAGCTCGCACCTGATCCAGCACCAGCGGGTGCACGGCCCCGAGTGAGCTTGGGGCCGTGGCCGCCCGGAGCGGCGCCGCCTCGCTCACCCGCGGGAAGGCGGCCAGGTCCGCCTGCGGGTGAACTCAGGGCCAGGGGAGAAGCAGCAGGCCCGGTGGCGGGGCCTGGCGGCCTTCCTGCGCTGAGCGTGACCCTCAGCTTCTGCTCCCGCGCTCTTCGCACCCGGACTTCCCGCCCTGGCTCCCGGGGAACGTGCCTGCGCCTCCCGAAGCCCCTCTGAAGGCAGGGCAGAGGGACAGAATCACGATGCGGCAGGGGGGGGTTGGGGGCGTGCAGGGGCGCCCACCTTCTCTGAGACAGTCCGTGCTCTCAGAATACAGACCCTCGGGGACGCGGGCGTTGGGCCGGGTCATCCCAACCCCCGAAAGGCAGCTTTCAGCGGCCGGCGAAATGCGGCCAGCGCCTCCGCCCCGGGCCTGGTTTTCAGGTTGTAAAAGACGCGCAAAGAGAAGAGAAAAGATTGTTACTCACAAGGCGCGTGTTCTCGCGGGCCCTGCGCGGAAAAGGTGGGGGCTCCCGCTCTGGGCATTTTTGCCCGGGGGAACGGAGGCGGCCCTTGGACAAGAAGGGCGGCGGGCGCTTTGCATCTAGCCTTTCGGGGTAGTAGGCACTCGCCTTGGTCCGCAGCGTCTGCGGGGACCCGCTCCTAGTGGCTGCAGGCCGGGTGGGACCCGCGACCCCAGAAGTGCAGGGCGGGGCCTCCGCGGGGGGCGGGGGGCAGGGCTTTGGCAGAGGCGCTCTGGCCTCGGAGTGTCCCGGGGCTTGGCAGCCCTGGGTGGGAGTCGGGTGCAGACCGCCTCCCCGCCGACTCCGAGAACGCTGGCTGAGCCGTTCCCGCCCGCCCGGCTCCCCCAGGGTGGCCGCCCTCCCCTCGCTCTCCAGGAACGGCGCGTGGTGAGAGAATTCTGGTCGCGCAGAGAGCTGCTGACTCCCAGGGCCTCCTACTCCCCTGTGATCCCGGAGACGAGCCGCAGAAGGGGTACACGGGTCCGGGTTATGGAGGATGGGGGTCGAAGAGGGGAAGGGCATGCAGGGCCAGGAACAGCAGGCTCGGTGGCGGCACGCCGAGCGCCCTCGGAGAGTGGCCTCATTACCGGGGTCGCAGGGCAAGGAGGGGCGGTGTAGGGGTGTAGGGGAAGGGCCCCCAGTCCGGGGAGGAGGCTCAGAGCCGGCAGGCCGGAGCTTCGCGGTCAGACTCGCTTTCTGGGAATGTCGCTTGCTAGAGGGAGGAACGGTGGTTCCCAGGACTTGCAAGGTATCCCTCTGGGATGTGCAGGAAAACTGTATTTTTAAGTGCTTTTATTTTTACATGTGTTTTATAGTAGGTTATAAATAAACATGCGGTATGCGGTGGGTGTGCGCTCTAAAGTTTCCGCTGGGCGGCGAAAAAGTCTGGCAACACAAGATGGGGGATGTCGGGGAGACGGGACGCGGGGAGCCTTGCCGCGGGATGTGTGTGGGGGCGGCAATGCGGTGTTGCAAGTCACCATGCTTCCTGCTCTATGGACTGAGTCCCGGGCGACTGTCTGCGCGCAGGCAGCGGAGGAGGGGTGCTGTGAGCAGGCGGCATCCTGGACGCGCGGTCTGCCCTTCAATTGTACATGGGCTGTGGTCAGCTTTCTGCTTTGTACTCGCATGGAGTCCCTGGATGGTGCAAACAGCTGGGCTGCTAACTAAAAGGCTGGAGATAAGGGTCCACCCAGAGGTGCCTGGAAAGAAAGGCCTGGCAATCTACTTCTGAAAAATCAGCCACTGAAACCCCATGGAGCATAGTTCTCCTCTGGCACACATGGGGTTATCATGAATCAGAGCCCACTTGATGGTGACTGGTGCTGCCTTTGGGCAAAGGTCCTGGAGACTTGCGGGGTCAGAGCGGTGAGGCCCATGGCAGATGGCCGGTTTGCGGCTCCCTCTGCTCCCGGTTTCTTTCTAGCTGTTCCCCACAGAGGGGGACCTGACATTTCCTATGTCCCTGATCCGCCTGCATCTCTCCCCCACTGCTCCGCCTTCTCTCTCCGCTCGCATGAGCTTCATTCAGTCATCCCGCACTTCACCTGGTGTCCACCTGTCACCAAACTAAACATAGGTCCCTGCCTGGGGCACAGAGAAATCCAATTACTGGACACCGGTCTTTGAGAAAGAGAAAGTAGCTTTATTGTTAGGCACCAAACAAGGAGCCAGGAGGAAGATTCCCAGATCTGAGCTCCCGGGGGTGGGTGTAAAATTTTGCTGAAGTTCATTCACGGGGAGCCGCCAGAAAGTCAGGCCAAAGTCAGAAGAGAACGTGGAACCAGGGATATCGTGGCTGATGTCAGATGCAGCCTGGCTGAAAGCAGAGAAGGCCAAGAAGATGTCTACCTGTGTTTTATTGACTATTGTCTTAGCCATCTGGTGCTGCTCTAACAGAAATACCACATGTGGATGGCTTTAACAAAGAGAAATTTATTCTCTCACAGTCTAGTAGGTTACAAGTCCAAATTCAGGGCGTCAGCTCCAGGGGAAGGTTTTCTCTGTCAGCTCTAGCGGAAGGTCCTTGTCCTCAACCTTCCCCTGGTCGAGAAGCTTCTCAGGCACAGGGACCCTGGGTCCAAAGGGCACG
>NW_004444121.1:3724743-3726707 GCF_000243295.1 Trichechus manatus latirostris
TGTCCTTCTGTGACGGACTAAATTCACTCAGCATAATAAATTCCAGCTTCTTCCATGTTATACGATGTTTCACAGCTCCATCGGTTGTTCTTTATCATTGTGTAGTATTCCATCCTGTGGCTATAACACAATTTATCCATTCGTCCGTTGATGGGCAACTAGGTTGTTTCCATCTTTTTGCTATTGTGAACAGTGCTTCAGTGAACTTGGGTGTGCATATATCTATTCGTGTGACAGCTCTTATCTCTCTAGGATATATTCCAAGGAGTGGGATAGCTGGATCATACGGTACTTCTATTTCTAGCTTTTTAAGGAAGCACCAAATCGATTTCCAAATTGGTTGTACCATTTTACATTCCCACCAACAGTGTTTAAGTGTTCCAGTCTCTCCACAAACACTCCAGCATTTATTATTTTGTGTTTTTTGGATTAAGGCTGGCCTTGTTGGGGTGAGATAATATCTCATTGTAGTTTTGATCTGCATTTCTCTGATGGCTAATGATCATGAGCATTTCTTCATGTGTCTGTTAACCGCACGAATATCTTCTTTGGTGAAGTGCCTGTTCATATCCTTTGCCCATTTTTTTAATTGCCACCCTAATCCTCTTTAACATAAAATTATAATCACAAAATGGAGGACAACCACACAGTACTGGGAATCATGGCCTAGCCAAATTGATACACACATTTTTCAGGGACATAATTCAATCCATGACAACTATGGAAAGGCATTTGACTGTGGATCATAACAAATTATGGATAACATTGTAAAGAATGGGAATTCCAGAACACTTAATTGTGCTCATGAGGAACCTGTACATAGATCAAGAGGCAGTCGTTCAAACAGAACAAGGGAATATTTCATGGTTTGGTTGGGGAAGCTGTGGGCAAGGGTTGTATCTTTTCACCAGACTTATTCAGTCTATATACTGAACAGATAATCCAACAAGCTGGACAATATGCAGAAGAATGGGGCATCAGGATTGGAGGAAGACTCATTAACAACCTGCTTTATGCAGATGATACAACCTTGCTTGCTGAAAGTGAAGAGGACTTGAAGCACTTACCGATGAAAATCAAAGACCACAGCCTTCAGTATGGATTACACCTCCACATAAAGAAAACAAAAATCCTCACAACTGGACCAATAAGCAACATCATGATAAATGGAGAAAAGATTGAAGTTCTGAAGGATTTCATTTTCCTTGGATCCACAATCAACACCCATGGAAGCAGCAGTCAAGAAATCAAAAGACGCCGCCAGACTGAGTCCAATACAACTAGATGGTGCCCAGCTACCCCAGCTACCACCACTGACTGCTCTGACAGGGATCACCATAGAGGGTCCCAGACAGAGCTGGAAAAAATGTGGAACAAAATTCTAACACAAAAAAAATAGACCAGACTTACTGGTCTGACAGAGACTGGAGAAACCTTGAGAGTATGGCCCCCGGACACCCTTTTAGCTCGGTAATGAAGTCACTCCTGAGGTTCACCCCTCAGCCAAAGATTAGACAGGCCCATAAAACAAAATGAGACTCAAGGGGCACACCAGCCCAGGGACAAAGACTAGAAGGCAGGAGGAGACAGGAAAGCTGGTAATAGGGAACCCAAGTTCGAGAAGAGGAGAGTGTTGACATGTCATGGGGTTGGTAACCAATGTCACAGAATAATATGTGTACCAATTGTTTAATGAGAAGCTAGTTCTGTAAACGTTTATCTAAAGTACAACTAAAAGAAAAACAAATCAAGACGCATTGCACTGGGCAAATCTGCTGCAAAGACCTCTTTAAAGTGCTGAAAAGCAAAGATGTCACCTTGACAACTAAGCTGTGCCTGACCCAAGCCAGGGGGTTTTCAATCGCCTCATATGCATGAGAAAGCTGGACTGACGCCTTTGAATCGTGGTGTTGGCAAAGAATATCGAATATACCATGGACTGCCAGAAGAACAAACAAATCTGT
>NW_004444121.1:3726895-3756428 GCF_000243295.1 Trichechus manatus latirostris
GTTAACCAATGTCATAAAACAACATGTGTACTTGTGTTTCATGAGAAACTATTTGTTCTGTAAGCCTTCACCTGAAGTACAATAAAAAAATAAAAATAAAAACAATGGGCTCAAGCATAACAACAATTGTGAGCATCGGAAAGTGTTTCTTCAGTTGTACACAGGATCCCTGTGAGTAGGAACCAGCTGAGCAACACCTAACAACAAGAAGAGAAAATACATACATTCGGATAAAGGGATTGGGTGTCATTTGGTGATTGGCTAAAACTTTGCTGGCTTCGATATAAAGGGCCAGGCCAATTTTTATTCTTCTACCCAAGCACGGCAGAAGCATTTCAGAGTTTAATCATCGGGGAACCAGGAATTTCTACCCCGGAGTGTAAGAGACAGGTTCCGCGGTGGCGGCCTGAGTTTTCGAAGGGTAGACGAGTGAGGCTGTTTGCGCATGCGTGGAGATCATAGCTTGTTAAAACGAGTTTTCTCCATTTTTCTTGGTACATCTGCTGGTTTCTGAAAAACAACTTAAAGGAAGTTACTCAAGTTCCTGGAAAATTACTGCCAGTCATCAAGGTGGAGTCTTCTCAGGCTCACAGAGTTTGGGGTCTGGGTATACACCTGCGGTCCAGCTTCTCCACCTCACCCCAGAATGTGGTGGGAAGGCCTGGGAGGGTTTCGCGGAGATGGATCTCAAAGGACGAGGGGCCTTCCAGATGGCCGAAAGTGGTGACAGGGAAGCCCCTGGAGCAGGGGCTGGAAGAGAGAAAGGAAGGTGGACATGAAGGTCAGAGACAATGGAAGGGCCTTGCATGCGACGCTACGAACTCCGCCGTTAGGAACCGCAGAGGGAAGGCTGCACGCTGCGCGCGGGGTCCCCCGGCCGCCCCGCCCCGGGCAGTGCGAGAGTCCTGAGGAGCCCTCCCCACCACCACCAGCCACCAACACGGCCACGCGCCGGCTACCGGGACCTGCGAGGGCCGCCTTCGCACAGCGGGCGCGAGGTCCTCCAGCCTCCTAGAGCGTCACCGGAAGTGCCCTGGCCGCGGGGGCGGGAGGAAGCGGCGCTTCCGGCAGGCGGCCGGGTCGGGCAAGGGGAGTGGCCGCGTCGGTGGCGGGTGGGCCGGGCATGGTGGCGGACCGTGGGGCCACGCCGGAGCGGCAAACTGAGGCAACCACCGCCCGTCCCGAGGACCCCGCCGCCCCGCGCGGCGCGTGGCCACTGTCCGGCCGCTGTGAAGCGCACCGTGAGCCGGGGTTCCTCTTGGTCCTGAGAGCTGAGCGCCGAGCGTGGCCGTGGAGCCGACACAGGGCCTTCCAGTCTCTGCCGCCCCTAGTGCCTCGTTCTCCACTCGGGCGCTTGTGCCACCTCGCCTGGGCCTGTTGTCAGGGTGGTTCAGTTCGGCCCCTCTTCTTAAGATTAGGTCATTTCCAGGAGTCTTCTGTAAACGGCTTGGCGATCAGGACCCTGTAGGTGAACCTCTGCAAACGTCCGGGATTTCCCCGTCAGCGTGGATTCTTGGACGAAAGCGAAATCAGTGTTCGTTCGGAAGGAAGCCTTCGTAAATGTTAAACCTCCCCCCAGCCAAGCTGCGTTCCGTCTGTCAGCTGTGCATGAGCAGGCCTGTTTCCAGAATCCTTGCGAGTTTTTAAAAATTCTTTGCAGTTTCATAGTAAAAAGCTGGTATTTTAAATTGCATTTCTTAATTGCGGATGAGGTGGCGCTTTTAGAAGAGTATTGGCCGTTTGTTTTTCTTTTGTGAGCTACCTGTTCGTGATCTTTGCTGTTTTTTAGTCTTATGAGTTATGAATCTCTATTTTGCAAATATCCCCTCCCCCGGTTCTTTTTTGTAAACATTGAATTTCCTCGTGTAGTTCAGTCTGGCAGATTTCCCTTTGGTTTGTCAGGCTTGGAAAACTCCTTCCTCATCCCAAAATTGCACTATTCAAATAACTTTTATCTTCTTATTTTTTTTGTTTCATATTTTACATTCAAATCTTTATGATTATCAGTATAGTTTTAAAAATCCGTAAAAATTCTCCCAACATTTGAGGACCGAGAGAAGGCCCTGGGCATGTTTGATGTGGAGCTGGAAAACCACAGCCGGCAGCCAGCAGACCTGCTCCTAACCTGCGAGGGCAGGTGGAGGGCCAGCATGGTGACCCTGAGCCCCTGGAGGGTGGCCCAGGGAACCTGTTTCTGAGGGTGTCTTCAGTTAGAATCCTCTTGCTTTCTAGTGACAGAAACTCTTCTCAAACTGATTTAAACAAAAAAGGGAACTTTAAGGCGGGCTGTGGTCTTAGACGTGAAGGACAAATCAGGAGAGGCCTTTCTTCAGCTGGCGTCCCTCCTGGGTGGGTTTCCTCACAGGCAGGCTGCTTGCCCTTCCCTCCACGTCTCCCACCAGCTCAGCAACCCCTGTGGAAGGAAGGAGTCGGTGGAAAGACACAGAGGGCAAAGAACAGCGTCAGGGCTGGGGTCTGAGCAGTGCTGGCCGAGTCACAGACTACTGTCCTGAGGCGGGTGGGCTGGGTGAGGAGCTGGTTCCTCAGGGTCCCAAGGGTGCTCTCCCCCTCCTCTGTGACCTCATCCCACCCACCCCCACACTCAGACTCACTGTCATTCTTCACCTTTACCCAGGCGAGACTCATCTCCGCTCCTGGTGCCCAGTGGAGTGAGGAGGAGCTCCGGGCCTGGGTCACAGCGCGCCGAGGAAGGCAGCATGATGGACACGCACAGGGGTGAGGGGCAGCGGGCGCGTTGGGGGGGATGGCCTGGGCTAGGACACCAGCCTGGGCTCCCCGGAGGCCGTGTGCCAGCTGCCGCAGGGGTGTACCTGGCTTAGGCAGCATCGCCCCAAACCCGTCTTTCCTGGCACAGCTCACTCATCCGCCACCCCTGCCGGCAGCCCTCCCTTCTTCCCTCTCCGTCCTGGGGCCTCTGCCCGCGCTCTCCTGGCACACCCCCTGCCTGAGACTTCTTGAGGACAGTAGTCCTATGTGCTGTGTCTCCAGGGCTCAGCAGGGTCACAGGTGAACGTCAGAGGCTGGAGGAGTGAGAACCTGCCTAGCCTCCCCCCTTGGCCGCCCGCCCTCTCAGGCCCCTGGCTGTCAGAGCTTAGACAGAATGCACTGAGTCGTCCCCCCACGCGTTACTGTTGCATCCTGGTGCAATTGGCACCAGCAGTACCGCCATCTCACCTCGGTGCGGACAAGTGCCCTGGCCCAGCCTCTCATACTCCTGCTCTTCTCTGATGATTCTCGTTCCTCCATGGGAGCCTGGGCGGATACAGGGCTGTGGCTGCCCAGAGCGCACATGCTGACGCGTGCACACACACCTGCACGCGCCCACACACTGGACGCACATCAGCTGGCACACGCACACCAACACACCTGGGGCTGTTTCTCCATGAGTTCAGAGGAACCCCGTGTCGGGTGATTGAGCTACCCTATGTTCAGCCACACTCATCCCTTCCTGGGGGCGGGGGTCCCCAGAGGCTCCACCTGTTGAAATTTAGGTGCTCCAATCCCACCATCTCGATGGCTGCCTGCGGGCAGGAGGTGGTCGTTCCCCTGCTAGGTGTGCTGGCCTGCAGTCCCGGCCTTGTGCCGAGCAGCCTTTGATCACGGTTCCTGCCCCTCGAGAGAGGCCACACACAGCCAGCATGCTTGTGTCCCTGTATCCTGCTGCCTTTGTCCCAGTGGGCACGTGGTCTGCCATGAGCACACAGTGCTGGCTTACCCAGCTGCCTCTGCCGCTGCCCAAGCACCTTCTGCTCTCGGCGTGGGACTCTTCCCCAAGCCGGGCCCACGGCCCTGTGAGGTGGCCTCTCCTGGTGCTGGTTTCTGTGTGAGTGAGGACTCTTGCTGTCAGGTGGCAGAGCCCTGTGGGTGGGTGGGTGGGGGAGGATGGCTAGGGGTACGTGTAGTCTTCGAGAACCAAGGTCAGGTTCAAAGCCAGTTGTGAGACATAATCAGACTAGCACATGTGCACCGCTGGCTACTCCTGCCCTGAGCTCCCAGTGCTTCGCTGCCACTTCACTCTCTGGCTGCCCACCAGGCTTCTTTCCAGGCTGTGTGGCAGAACAGCGAAGCCCCCAGAACCTGGGTGTGTGTCTTCTCCCTTCCTGAGACTCAGGTGGCTAAGGTTAGAGGTGCAGCCCTTCCAGAGGCACAGGTGCAGGACTCCTCTGGTCCCCTGTCCACTCCTGTATCCCCAGTTGTAGGGAGTGGGCGAGGCACACTGGGCAGGGACCATACAGGTGACATAGGTGTCTGCTGCACGCTGACTGCATTGTCCGTGTTGTTACCGGTATGTTACCACAGAGTGCCAGTGCTATCTTAAATCCGCGTGCACCTGTTTGTCATTCAGTAGCATTTTCTTATGTCTAAAATCACACCTGACACCTCTTTTCCAGCTGCAACAGCTTCCTTCCTGGCACTGGCCTGCGCACATTCTGCTGTGGATGGAGGGGCTGCGAGCACAGGGCTGGCTCTGAAGCAGAAAGCTGCAGAAGACAGAGAATCCCGGGGGGAGTCTCTGCAGGCGCTGGGATGGCCCAGCCCCTGTGAGAAGGAGGATGTTGTGGAGGGGCCCGGGGCCTCCCCTGGTGGGCCAGGCACCCATGAGAAACCTGGTAGGCAGAGCGGCCAGGGGAGCTGTGTGTCCCGGCCTCCAAGCTCCAGGACACCACGAGGAGCGCCCTGGAAGGGGCGGCCTTATCCGTGCAGCATCTGTGATCGGACCTTCGCGTGCTACTCGGATGTGGTGAAGCACCAGAGCATCCACGGGGGCGAGAAGCCGTACGCGTGCAGCGACTGCGGGAAGGCTTTCATCCACAGCTCGCACGTCGTCCGGCACCAGCGGGTCCACAACGGGGAGCGGCCCTACGCCTGCAAGGAGTGCGGGAAGACCTTCAGCCAGAGCTTCAACCTCATCCGCCACCAGAGGATCCACACGGGAGAAAAGCCATACGAGTGTGCCGAGTGCGGCAAGGCCTTCAGCCAGCGGTCGGACGCTGCCAAGCACCAGCGCATCCACACTGGTGAGAGACTGTACGAGTGCCGCGAGTGTGGGAGAAGCTTCATCCACAGCTCTAACGTTGTACGGCACCAGAGGATCCATCACGGGGAGAACCCCTATGCGTGTGAGGAGTGCGGGAAGGCCTTTAGCCAGAGCTCCAACCTCATCCAGCACCAGCGCGTGCACAGCGGGGAGAAGCCCTACGCCTGCCGCGAGTGCGGCCGCGCCTTCAGCCGCAGCTCTTTCCTGCGGGAGCACCGGCGCATCCACACCGGGGAGAAGCCCTACGAGTGCGCGGAGTGTGGCCGCGCCTTCAGCCGCAGCTCTTTCCTGCGGGAGCACCGGCGCATCCACACCGGGGAGAAGCCCTACGAGTGCGCGGAGTGTGGCCGCGCCTTCCGCGCCCTCTCGGGCTTCTTCCGCCACCAGCGCGTCCACACGGGCGAGAAGCCTTTTCACTGCACTGAGTGTGGGAAGGCTTTCCGCCTGAGTTTCCACCTGATCCAGCACCAGCGGGTGCACAGCCTGGAATGAGCCATCACGGGGTGAGTGTGCAGTGGGAAAATGTGTAAACACGATCGCAGGGTGTGGGAGCAGTGCCTTTAAAATATGAACACAGCTAGCTTCCTTCCGTGTGAGGTCAGGAAAGCGATGAAGCCATCCTGGGAGTTTGTCTTGCTTGTGTGAAGGGCTCCGCGGTGGTGTGCCGCCGCCTTCCTCGGGAGCAGTCAGAGTGGAGGGGTCAGAGGGCAGCTCTGTGGGAGGACGTGGAGGTCTCCCCGGAGGGAAGCAGGTGTTCTGATCACCAGGTGCCTGGGCCCGGCTGTTTTATGTGCTGCCCTTGGCGCACACTGTCTTCTTTGCCAGCACACTACCCCCCATTCCAAGTATCCTCTTCCTGGAGATGCCTTGCCTAATCTGCTCTCTCCCCCTCCTCCATGCCCGTGTTCGCTGCAGTCAATTTTTCATTTTCATGGCACTTTGTTTTTATTTTTTCTGAGATACAATTTACCTACAATGAAATGCATAGACTTTACATCTTCAGCTCTATGAGTTTTAACAAATATGTCCTGATCTTTATAACCACCATGCTGTCAAGATACAGACTGTTTCCATCATTCAGGAAGTTCCCTTGTGCCCCCTTCAGGCTGACCTTCCCTATCCCCAGAAGCACCCACTCACCTGGTTTCTGTCACTGTAATTTGTCTTGCTTGTTCTAAAACTTGGTATAAGTAGAACCATATAGGACATACTCCTTTTATGTCTGGGTTTTTTCTCTGCTTAATCTGTTTGAAATCCATCCATGTATCAGCATTTTTTTTTGGGGGGGTCCCTAGCACTTTTGAAAAAGTCAGTAGTCACTTTCTACCTTGTATCAGAGCTATATGCATATGTCTGTCTGTCTCCATCAAATGATGAGTCCCTTGAAGCCTGTGGTTATTTTAGCACAGGCCTGAGCACAGAGCAGGCACTCCACATAGGAATAAGTGAGTGAAGCATGTGGAGGAGATTATGAAAGATAGGGATGGAGGGGGGCTATACAAGGAGATAGCACTTCACTTGTTTTGAAGTGAAGAGTAGAATCTTAGCTGCTCGGAGGACCGGCCGGGTAGAGGACAGAAGCCAATTGTTAATCATGATATATCGAAATTTATATTATTATTCTGTGTAGTAACACAGGATTTCACTGTATTTGAAGTAAAGACTTTGGATTTTTGCATTACACTAGGTGTTTGAGAGTCCCTACTGCTACAGAACAATCATATCGTGTCTATCTTTGAGGTATTGTTGGTCCCATCCCCCATAAAACGTGAGCTTAGGCTACAGGGTTGTACAGCCTGTAGGATCAGGGTTGCCTTCAGAGTGGCTTCTGTGGTACCACAGTTATTGGGCTACGGATTTGGGGCCAATGGCGAGGTGGGAAAGACCCCCAGAGAGCCTGAAGGGCCCTAGGTTAGTGGTGCCTCCTAGGTACCAGTAGAAGCCAATGCAATTGCTCTTTGGAGGAAAACTTCCCCTACTTAGGCCCTGTAGGATTCCTGCTAATAAGATCAGACAATGAGCTTACAACTAAAGATCACCAACTACACAGGAAGGTGGGTCACAATGATTAGTGTCAACAGTAACAGTAACAGCAAACAGCAGATATAAACCACAGAAGACTGTAGGTACTAAAATTGCCAGAAAATACAGGCTACAGAATAGTTATATATGAAATATTTAAAGAAATAAAGGACACAATGATAGTGAGGAGCAAGCAATAAGAGACTATCAGGCATTACTAGGCACGGTATTTTAAAACAGAAATTTTAGAAATGAAAAATATAAGTGTTGAAATAAAACTCAATAGGTAGGTTAAATAGCAGATTAGACAGAGCTAAAGAGAGCATTAGTGAACTGGAAGATATAGCCAAAGAAATCGAGAATATGAAGCAGATGAGGACATGAAAAATATCAAAGAAATGTTAAAAAGATTTGTAGAATAAAATGAAAAGCCTGTCAAAGATATGATAGGAGTCCCAAGAGGAGAGTAAGAGAATGAAGGAGAGGAAATAGAGTAAAATGCCATGATTATGCAGCTTCCTGTATAACCTGATTGGCAATCGGCTCCCATCCTCCACTCAGCCCCGGGCTCGGCGGGGCAGATGGGTGTATGTGGGAGGCCACACCCAGGCTCCCTACTGCAGAAGCATGTATGTGGGGGGTCGCCCTCCCGTTCTTCCTGAGGGGGACAGGCCCCAGGAAGGCTGGCTGGAGGGTCCCAGGCCTCGCCTTCCTCACTGTGGATGTTCACACTCGGGCCTACACCTGCCTTCTTGGGGATCTCCTCACTTGCCCCCAGCACCCCAAGTCCACAGTAACCTAAGTCACCCCCTTCTAGAAGAGCCCATGGCAGGCACTCCCTTAGTGGCAGAGGTGGGGGCAGGACCAGGTCCAGCCTCCTCCTGCCCTACCTGTGCTCGTGAAGGGGGGTCGGGGGTAAGACTGGGCACTGAGGGTCCGAGGAACCCACAGCCCTCTGGGTAGCTCCTCAGCCTCTGTCCCCATAGTGAAGCAGAACACACTTGCAGCAGAAATTTTATTATATACAGTTCCCCGACATTGCCCTAATAGTGAAAAACCACAGAAGAAGCTTCACGAGATGGAGCTCAGCTCTCACAGTCCTTACGGGCTGAGGCCGCTGCCAGGACTCCTCCCCCTGTGCCTTGCTGTAGATCTTCTCCAGGGGCACCGCGAACCCCTGCACCTGGGGGGAGGAGTCAGACCCGCACAGCAGGAGCCTGAGCACCGCCCCCGAGTGAGGACGGGACCCACCCTAGCCAACTCATCAGGGCCCGGCGCCCCACCACTCAGGGGTGTCCCCACCCCCACCCCTCTAGGGGTGTTGGGCAGCATTGAGGACCCAGCTGATCGGGCAGGGAGGCATGGGGCCCAACGCTTGGGGTCACTGCACATCAGGGTACAGAAGCCTCATCAGGCTCCCTGTCCCCCAGCCCCAGCCGCTGACCCCTGGGGTCTGCTTATCCTCAAGACCCCAAAGCTGAGAGGAGAGGGACCCCAGGGCTGGCTCGAGGACTGGTGCCTGGGGTGGGGGTGGGGGCTTGCACACAGGGATCCCTGGTCAAGGCCACTGAGTCCAGGAGGGCCAGTCGCTGACCCAAGGGTCATGGGAAGGGGGGGCCCTGCCTGCCCACTGCAGCCCTGAAACAGGACTCGGGGGGCCCCTCTGCCCCACCCTGAGGACTGTTCCTTCGAAAACAGGATGGCTGCCCCGGGGTATGTGGGCTTCACAACCCCGCCCCCCCCCCAGCCCACTCACCAGGCAGTGCTGATCCTGGGGTCCAGGAAGTTGAACTTGGAGGTGCCCACAGTGACCTGCTTGCCCTGCTCCTTGTCCGCAGCTCGTGTGCACAGCCTCAGCAGCTGCTCCTCCAGCCTCTCCAGCCGCCCCTGCTGCTTCTCCAAGACACTGGCAGGACATGCAGGCTCTGAGTCTCCTCAGCCAGCCCACTGTGCTCCCCCAGGGAGGAGACAACAGCCATGGGCCCTGGGGGACACATGGGGCTCTGAGTCTCTTCAGCCAATAACGGATAAATTGAACTTCATCAAAACCAAAAACTTTTGGGTCTCAAAGGACACCATAAAAGAGAGAAAAAAGACAACCTGCAGAATGGGAGAAAATATTTGTAAATCATATATCTGATAAAACCAAACCAAACCCATTGCCACTGAGTCGATTCCAACTCATAGTGATCCTGTAGGACAGAGTAGAACTGCCCCATAGGGTTTCCAAGGCTGTAAATTTTTATCAAAGCAGACTGCCACATCTTTCTCCCATGGAGTGGCTCGTGAGTTTGAACCACCGAGCTTTCAGTTAGCAGCTGAGTGCTTAACCACTGCACCACCAATAATTCTTATATATCTGGTAAGAGATTGATATCCAGAATATATAAAGAGCTCTTACAACTCAGCAATTAAAGGACAAACAGCTCAAATTGAAAAGTGGACAAAAAAATAGACATTTCTCCAAAGATGTAGAAATGGCCAATAAGCAAATGAAAAGATACTTATTATTAATCATTAGGGAAGTGCAAATCAAAACCACAATAAGATACCACTTCAAACCCGCTAGGATGGCAATGATTAAAAAGACAGATCACAGCAAGTGTTGGTGAGGATGCGGAGAAAGTGGAACCCTCATACGCTGCTGGTGGGAATGTGAAATGGCGCAGCTACTTTGTGATTCTTCAACAAGTGAAACACAGAGTTACCGTGTGACTCGACAATTCCACTCCTGGGTATACACCCCAGGCAAACTGAAAACACACAAAAGCTTGTACATGCATGTTCATCGCAGCACCGTTCACAATAGCCAAAAGGTGGAAACAACCCCGGTTTCCATCCACAGAAGAACAGACACACAAAATGTGGTCTATCTGTACAATGGAATCTTCCTCAGCCATGAAGAGAAAGGAAGGCCTGACACGCCACAACGTGGAGGAACCTCGGCGATGTCATGCTCCGTGACAGAAGCCAGACACAAAAGATCACGTCTTGTAGGGTCCTCTGACACGAAACGTCTGGAAGAGGGAAATCCACAGAGACAGAAAGTACGTCAGTGGTTGCTGGGGGGGTGGATGGGGGTGGAAGGATAGGGGTAACAGCTAAGGGGTGTGGAGTTTCTTTCTGGAGTGATGAAAATGTTCTAAAACTGATTGTGAAGATGGCTGCAAGCTCTGTGAACATCCTAAACACCGCAGAGCTGCACACTTTAAATGGGTGAACGATGCGCGGAGCGCTGGGCCAGGAGCCCCACTGCTGGCGGCCGCGCCGGAGGCGGGGGCTTTCTCCTAATGTGGTGCTGCACTGCTCCGAGTGTTTGTTCTGTACAAGTTGTCGTTTATAACTCACACGATCAGAAAACGATCATCGAAAAGAAAACCGCGTTGGCCCAGGGAGAGTTAAGCATGTCTGAGACCACCGGGCACCTCCTGGGTCTGCTGTCCCTGCTGGTTCTGGGGGTGGCCTGGGCCTGCTGCGGCTCCACCTTCGCCTCGGCCACCTGCTCTTTCTTGGGCTCCATCTGCCGGGCCCCCACATGCACACACGCACACATGCACGCACACACGAACGCACACATACACCATGGGCGCACACGCGTGCACACGTGCACACACACGAACACACACATACAGCATGGTCGCACACACGCACACATGCACACTTAGGCACACATGCACACACACGCATGTGCACAGCCCTCTACTAGACTAAGGCTCCAGCCCAGGCACACGCGCCCCCTTCACCCTGCCCCCCACCTGCATCCACCGGGGCCCTTGCGCACACAGCACTTTCAAGAAAGCCGCCAAGGAGGCGTGGAAGCCGTGGCCCCCTGCCGATGAGGAGGGGGCCACAGGGCACCGCGCGTCATCATCTCCCGTGACTCCCAAGGCCGGTACCCACAGCCGGTCCTGTCCACGACCCCTTCAGGCGCCGAGCGACCTCGCACTTTTGCCAGTCTTTTTCTCCCCAAATAAAGAATACAGATGGTAACTGAAACCATCTGCGCTCCTATCAATCCTTCTAAATAACAGGGATGCTGCCCCCACCCCCACTGTCATCACAGACTGTCTGCAGCGCTGCATGGAGCCGTCCACCGTGGCTGGGCCACGGCCAGAGCGGCTGGTCTCGCTCAGTGAAACGTAAAGTGACGCGGATTCCCACTCCTCCCGCTCGGGCCTGCGTCTTCCATCACCAGCACCACCGGGGCCCAGCCCGGCCTGCAGGGTCCAGGAGGGGGATCGGCCCCTCCCACCCCGGCCGTACCTTCAGCTTTGAGCTGGGGTTCAGCACGACATACTTGATGAGCCCCTGGACGTTCTCCGTCCACAGTACCAGCCATGTGACCACGTTGTCTGAGTGCACCCCCTTCCAGTGGCAGCTGGCCGAGGGCTCGGGCACCTTCGTGTCCCTCTGGCGAGGGGTGACCACACACCTCAGGACCCAGCACTGCAGGCCTCTGAGTGACCGGTGGGCTGTGCAGGGCGGGGGCTTGGGGAGGTCAGTGCGCTGGGGGCAGCTGTCCTAAGCACCTGCCGTAGCTGACGACCATGTGTCCCGGCGTGACCCTCCGCTTCAACACCATCTTGGGGTGGTCACCACGACCGTGGAACAGCCCCGGTGGCTCCGTCTTTAGATTGCCTGTTTTCCCGGTGACCGTCTAAGACACAGTGGCCAAACTCTTGCTGGAGTTTTTCTGCCTCTTTTTTCAGATTCTGAGTTAACGAAATAGTATGTATTCGTTAGTATTGAAAAGCACAGCAGGACGTTAAGCACCCCAGAGTTCACCCCAGACTCGCACCTACTCTGATTGATCTGGCCTCTTGGAGGCCCTTTGCTTTCCTGAGGGGACGTTGGGTGCACAGTCATGCGTGCAGAGAGCACGGGCGCCGGCCCGCTCGCCCACCCCACACGTCATCAGCATCTCGTTCCAGCCTGTTGCTGGGAGTGAGGCCAAGGCATGTTTTGGAGTACACTGGGTCACCACGATCCCTCCCTCAGGTCCCCTCGGGTCCCCGGGGAGGCCCACACGTGGCAGATATGTGACTTGAGCTATGTGAAATTGAGTCATGTTTGCAGACGTCCAGCTTCGTCCCTGCACCCACGTGCCCTCTGTCAGGTTTGTGTTTACACCAAGGGCATTTCAAAAAGCTAGTTGGCATCTAAATGCACTCTGGGTGAGCTGAGCAGTGCTGTCAACACCCTCAGGGGCACAGAGCTGGGGGGCAGAGTCACTGGTCAGGATGGTTTGGTGAGGGGGGTCTCCAGGATGGCGCGTGACTGGGGCGATAGGCATGCAACATGACCTTCCGCCCGCGATCACCAAGACCACAGTGCGCGCCGTCCCCACCTGCCATGTGGGCACCCCAGGAGCAGCTGACCTGTCTCTCACCCTGGGACAGGGCCTTGCCTGTGGGTCTCCATGGAGCCCTACTTGTCCAGGTGCTTGATGACCCTCCTCTCCTTGGCCATCACTTCCTGTGCCAACCAGAGACACGAGCTCCTACCACGTCCAGCCAAGCACCGTCCTGACAGTATGGGCCTCCTCCCCAGGTTGGGCCCAGCCACAGGAATTGACTCTCCTGTATCCCCAACAAGAGCTGGCTTCAAAAGGCTCATGGGTAAGGGACCAGCATTAAGTCGAAAGGCCACACACTCAGGGGCAGAAGAGCCAAAATGCACAAGACCGACTGCCCAGGTGTCGGTGAGGAGGGGCCGAGGCGCCCGGGGAGGAGGCAGCCCTGCCGGCCTGGCCGGACAGCTTGTCATAAAGCTGAGCCTCATCCACCCGGGACCATCGACGCCAGAGACACGAAAGCACAGGCCGTCAGGACTTGGGTCAGCCGAGAGCTCTTGGATGGGGCACGAAAAGCACAAGCTGTGGAGGCGTCCACCAGCCACAGGAGTGCTGATCACGGAAGGAAACGTGAGAAGCTGGACTCTGTTAAAATGCCCACCTCATCCACAGACAGAGAAAGAGGGAGGGGAGGCCATGGCCCAGGGCAATGTCCACAGTGTCTGTCCCCAAGGAAGGACGGTGTCCAGACTACGGAAGAACTCCTGAAGCCCCCAAGTGTTACTGAACCCTAGAAAGCGGGTCCTTGTCAAGCACGCTCAGACTTGCCAATTATCTGGACAGCGGTCTTTGAGAAAGAGAAAGTAACTTTACTGCCACACGCAGAGCAAGGAGCTGGAGGAAGTTCCTCCGATCCGGCTCCCCGAGCTATGGGTAGGCAGGGCTTGTACGTGATTTGGGCAGCAAGATGGAGGCCACACGGGTGTTCTTGGGAGGGAAAACTCTAGAAGGCAGCCAGGAAACAGGAGGTGACATGGTTCTTGTCCAACCTCTCGCTGCAGTGTAGGGTCCGGGTGATGATTTTCCTTCTGATTCGTTCCTCCTGTTGCTGCATCCTCTGTTGAGGTCAATCAGTGGTCACAGCTGGCCCTTCTGCGCGTGCGGGGTGGGCCAACTCCGGCTTGGGCTAGTTTAAGGACTAAGGGAAGTTTCCTGGCATTAGTAGGGTCAGGTTACACGAGGAACAGGCAAGCAACTCGATTTTAAAAGAAAACGTCCAAAAGGCGAAACAAGCACCGTGAGGGAGGGCTCCGCGGAACCTGACGAGCCGCGCTGCACCCCAGCCGGCTGCGAGGGAGGCCTGCCGGGGCTTCACACGTGCTGGGGGCCGGACACAGAGCCGCCACCGTAGGAACCGCATGGCAGCTCCCAACGGAGCCCAACACATGCAGGCCTGAGGCCCAGCAGCCCCACTCCCGGCCCACGCGGACAGAGGGGTGTGCGTGTCCACACAGGCCTGCACACTCACAGTGGCCCAGCCTGGAACCACCCAGACGTCCGTGAACACGTCCATCAACAGGACGAGGGACACTTCAGCAGTGCCTCTTCACACGAAGAACAAATTACAGGTTGTGGACGCCGGGGACACAGCCAGGGGACACAGCCGGGGACGCAGTCGGGGACGCAGTCGGGACGCAGCCAGGGGACACAGCCAGGGGACACAGCCGGGGACACAGTCAGGGGACGCAGCCAGGGGACACAGCCAGGGGACACAGCCAGGGGACACAGCTGGGGACGCAGTCGGGACGCAGCCAGGGGACACAGCCAGGGGACGCAGCCAGGGGACACAGCCGGGGACGCAGTCAGGGGACACAGCCGGGGACGCAGTCAGGGGACGCAGCCAGGGGACACAGCCAGGGGACACAGCCAGGGGACACAGCTGGGGACGCAGTCGGGACGCAGCCAGGGGACACAGCCAGGGGACGCAGCCAGGGGACACAGCCGGGGACGCAGTCAGGGGACACAGCCGGGGACGCAGTCAGGGGATGCAGCCAGGGGATGCAGCCAGGGGACACGGGACACAGCCAGGGGACATGGACACTGTGGGGACGCAGCATGCGTGTGGAGGTTAGCTCACACAGAAGTAGAACTCCACTTTGAAACACCAGAAAAGAGTAAAGCTTAACATAGCACCCTCACTTTCAAAAAGCTTCACAGCAAATCTTTCTGTTTCCGGCACCAGAAGACCCCTTCCAGTCCCTCTCTGGAAGCCGCCTGCCCTCTCAGCCAGGTTTGGAGCTCAGTGAGGTTCCCCCTGGCGGGCCCCTCCAGTCCTGAGAGCAGAGTGAGGTCTCCCTTGGCGGACCCCTCCTGTCCTGAGACCAGCAGCCACCAAGGCCTGGCAAGGCCACGTGGGAGACATGGCCAGCGTGAGGGGCCTGAGGTGGCCGCCGCATCGCCATAGCACATCCCTTCCGCTAGTCGGTGAAGAAGTTATTCCGGAAAACTTCCTTCTTCGTATACTTATTGTCGTGGATTGAATTGTGTCCCCCAAAAGCATCTGTCAGTTTGGCTGGGTCATAATTCCCAGTCTTGTATGATTGGGTACCATTTTGTCATCTGATGTGATTTCCTTATGTGTTGTGAACTCTATCACTACGATATGATAAGATGGATTAGCAGCGGTTATAGTGATGAGGTCTACAAGATGCGATAGTGTCTTAAGCCAATAATTTTTGAGATATAAAAGACAGAAGTGAGCAGAGAGACATGGGAACCTCACACCACCAAGAGAGCACTGCCAGGAGCAGAGCGCGTCCTTTGGACCTGAGGTTCCTGCGCTGAGATACTCCCAGACCAAGGGAAGATAGATGCATCACAAGGACCTTCCTCCAGAGCCGACAGAGCAGGCATTCCCCTGGAGCTGACGCCCTGAATATGGACTTGTAGCCTACTGGACTGTGAGAGAATAAACCTCTGCTTGTTAAAGCCTCCACCTGTGGTATTTCTGTTACAGCCGCACTAGATGACTAAGACACTCACGGTCCAGCATCTTCCTGTAGAAAGTCGCTACCTCCTCAACTGCTAGGCTCAGCTTCCCAGGCTTCCCTGCAGGCACCACATGTGAAGTCAGGGTGGCCCGCTTGCCCACCTGGCCACACGACCCTCAGGTCACACTGCACCAGGAGCAAGGGGTCAGCAGCACAACCTAACCTACTAAGATCCCCATACCTGTGTGAGGTGACCACCTGGACTGCCTGTGGGAGCCCGAGAGCTTCCTGGGACACTTCGGTTACTCACACCTCTCCTGCTTTCCTGGATTTCTGCTACATTCAGATGAGAGTTTATGGTTTAGCCACAGGTGCATTTCTAAAACACTGAAATCACGTAATTACAGAAGCAAAGTTCAGGCTTCAAAGCAGAAGAGTACAGGTAACTGTCGGTGCTGTAACCTGAAAATCTTCACCTCTTTCCCCAGCTGTTTTCTACATTTTACTGTGAGATGAGCGACGTCAGGGGAACGGCGACTAAGCCGCCAACTGAGCTGCTGATGGAGGAGCTGAGGTGGTGGCCATGAGGGCGTTCACGCTAAGGTTCTTTCAACTTTTCTGTAGGTCTGGGAATTTTTCATGATAACACACTGGAAAAATAAATAGCAGTTTGGTAACTAACAACAACAAAGACATTGGGAAGGCCTGCTGTTCACGATAAAACAGCAGCTCTTCTGTCCAAAACTGGCTTTCTGGAGGGACAGAGACCACCAGAGGAGAAGCCTGGGGCCGAGGGCTCAGCCTGGCGTCCGCTCTTCAGCACGGCCCTGGGCTACACCATGGCCTCGTCCCTCAACCCGAAAAGGCCACTTCTCTCCGCGTTTCCGGCTGAGGGCACGGGCTATCAGCCCAGAGAACCACGTGGGCCGTCCAGGCCAGGGGAGAAGGGGCAGCCGCTGGGCAGAGCAGGTGGCAGAACCCTGGGCAGGAGCCCTGCCAGACCACCAGGGGACACAGGGCCGTGTCCTTGTGCCAGCCGGACCTAACTGGCCAGTGAGAGGCTACGCTGACTTCCTGCGGTGACTGAGCACAGGAGTCTGGTGTGCAGGGCAGGGGTGGGGCGCTCCTCTCGTGCTCATCGTCCTCGTAGAAACAGACTCTGTCCAGGAGAGGCTCCCAGGAAGGAGCAAAGTAGGGCCCCTGTGCTCCAGCTGCTGCCACTTTACCGCTGGGTCACTCCACTCCTCCTCCCGCCCGGGATGAGAGAGGAGACGGTGCGCCCCATTGAGTCAGCCCCAGGCTGCGCCGCCTCCACACCAGCTCCCCCAAGCTCGAGTTCACCAGGCGCTCCTGGAGTCCTGCACACTGGGGCCTTCCTCTGGCCCCTCACAAGTCAGTCACCTCCACCGCCAGGAGCACCGGCCCCAGACCCCTGACACGATTGGAGCCATTTCAACCCGACTGTTTCTGGAATCTTCCGTGGAGACCCTGAGTATCTGCCACCAGCAGCAGCCACGCGGCCCCTGCCCTCCTCCCCACCAGCCAGGCGCAGCTCTCCCGGCGGCCTTCCTCTGGGCCCTGCCGGCCCCGCGGACCCCTCCTGGTGAGCGTCAGCGCCAAGTCAGTGACCACCCAGGACATCTGGGGCGGGGCGGAGCTACTGGGACCACCTCGGCTCAGGCTCTTTGGAAGCGTCGGGCGTTTTCACTCACAAGCGTCCCAGATGCCTCACCCACACATGCCAATGGCTCCCCCACATCCCGGGAAGGGGCTCGCAGGAGCCTCCACCAGAGAAGCAAAAGTCAGGGGATAGCACCAACGACCAGCAAGAGAGCCTGGACGCCGCGTGCGCCCCAGCGACGTTCCAGACAGTGAGGACACAGCGGAGCACTGAGACCGGTGGAGACCCCTGGGTGCGAGGGACCAGCGGGTTTGGGAAGCGGATGCGGCAGGGTGAGCGACTGTAGCAAGCTCAAATCCGGACAGCACGGACTCAGGCCCGCACGCCACGCTCCCACCGAGACGCGCCAGACCAAGAAGGGGCGACGCCGCCGCACCCGGGTGTCGGGAGGGCTGTCCCGGGCGGGAGGGCTCAAGTGTCCGCGTGTCATCAGACGCAGCTGCCGCGCTCTCTTGGGTGCACCACAGGTCACGCTTACAAAGGCAGCGAGGGGGACACAGGCCCGCCCTCAGCGCGGGGCTCTGCTCTGGCGGGAGGGGCTGCGGCAGGGGTCTGCCCTGAGCTACACACGGTGACACCCCCTCCCACGACAGCCCGCAGCAGCGCGGACATTGCGGGGCCGCGGCCGGGAGGACGCCACACCTACCCACCCACCCACCGGGCGCGAGGCCCACTGGCCAGAGCCCCCTCGGGGAAGGCGGAGGCCCGGGAGGGGTGCCTCCCGGCAGCAGCAGCCCGGCCGCGCGCATCGCAGCTGGGATTCAGCGGGACGGAGCCGGCCGCGCGCCGCGCACGCACACGTGCATGTGTGGGCCCCACGCACGCACGCGCTCGGGGACACGCTCGCGCAAAGCAGGCCCGCCGAGAAAGCCCGAAAACCCGGCCCAGCGGACACGGGGGCGGGGAGGAGTCTGTCTCGCACGCGGCTCCTCCACCCTTGGGGACGAACCCAGGACCCCTTGGGGACGAACCCAGGGCCGACACAGCCGCTGATCCCCCTACAAGCACCCCCCGCGTGCTTCCCTTCTCCCGCAGTCCCGGCCACACCCCCCACGAAGCTGTCGCTGTCCCGGCCCCACCGCCGCCCTACACCCCTCCGCCCGCATAGCACCAGCCTAGCGGCTCCACTGGCTGGTTCGCGCCCACTCTCGAGCCCGAACAAGGAGCCCGGGGAGGGCGCACGCCAGGTGCCCCGTGAACACCCACGAGGCATACCTGCCGGGTGCGTGTGCTTCCCTCGAGGTAAGACGATTGAGATTCACAGCACCAGAGGCTGGGCGGAGGGACACAGCCCAGGTGTCAGAGCCCTCTTTAGGAGACAGTTTAACCTGCCTACTTAACAGGACACAGTACTAACACAGGTGAAGTCCCGGGACCACGGGAGTGCCGCTCTCCTGGCCAGCGCAGCCTCCCCATGACGCCGTTTTAGACCTACTGTAACTAGCACTGTGAGATCCTTCCGATAATGTGCACCTCACCCCAAACACCAGAGCCCAGGCAGCTGAGGCCCCCTCCCCACGGCTCACCGCCGCGGACACCTCTATACCCGTGTCCCCTTCGGAGCAGGCAGCTGCTCCCCGTTGGGCAGTGCTGACTCTGCTGCCTCGTCTCTCTCTCTCTCTCTGAGGATGTCGTGCGCCCTGACGGCGTGCAGCAGGCGCTCTGCCCAGTGGGGGCTCCCCGTGCACGGACGGGGGCAGAGCTGGCTGCACTGCCCTGTGGGCCTCAGCCTGCTGCAACTCTCTGCATTTTCCACCGACATGTAGTGGCTGGAAGCACACCCCGAAAGGAGGCCGCTGCCCTCAGTGGCTCCAGCTCCAGGCCCGGCCCCCACAGCGCGTCACGGAGCACCGAATGCGCAGGAGGACAGAAGCACCTGGACTCCCCAAGGACCTACTTGGTGCCTGTGCTGGCGGGACTGTGCGCAGTCTCCCGCACAACCCCGACAGACCCCTGCCTTCTGAAATTAGACCATCCAGACTCGTCAAAGGGATCCTGCAGAACACACATGCCACCATCACCTCACTCCACACCGAGAAGGTATCCGACCAAGCCCAGCGCCCCCGCGTGGTACAAACCAGGACTAGAGGGGAGCCCCAACCTGATACAGGGCATCTACAGACAGCCCACCGCAGACATCATGCTCGACGGCGAAACCCTGGCCGCCTTCCCGAAGATGAGGAATGAGATCAGGGTGCCCAGTCTCGAGACTGCTGTTCAGCATTGTACTGCGGGCTGCCAGCCCGGGAAATTAGGCAATAAAAAGAAATACGAGGCATCCAGATTGGACTTGTGTGCAGAAAATTATAAGGAACCCACTAAAAAAACTATTAAAACAAACATGTTCAGCAAAGTTGCAGGAGACAAGATCAATGTACAAAAACCCATTGCATTTCTATACACTAGCAATGAGCAATCCAACGTGACATTAAGAAAACAATTCCATTTACAATAGGGCCCTGGGGGTGGGGGTAGGGGCCACAGCAAAGCAAAGCGTAGTGTCTCCACCTGCCGCGTCTTCGCTCCTGGCTCCTGTGGGGACAGTGTCCGTGATGCAGCCACTCCCAGGGTTTTGCTTTCTCTCTCCGCGGACAGCCTGCACCAACCCCGCCAGCAGCTCCTGCTCTCTGATTTCTCTTTGCTCCTGCTTGGCTTTGCGCCCCGTGCCTTCCCTCACTGTCTCCTCCCCCGTAGGCCAGCCCACCTCCTGGTCCCCTGGCCCCCGGCTCTGCCGTCACCGCCCTCTCTCTCCTCTGCTCTGTTACCTTCTAGTCTTCTCTCCTTTGGCCTCAGAGCACCTCCTTCCCCTGATTTGTCTGTCTTCCTTTCTCTTTCCTGGAGACTGTGCTCTCTGACGGGCATCTGTTATTC
The DNA here is from genome assembly GCF_000243295.1 of Trichechus manatus latirostris. Classification (NCBI taxonomy): domain Eukaryota; kingdom Metazoa; phylum Chordata; class Mammalia; order Sirenia; family Trichechidae; genus Trichechus; species Trichechus manatus. The sequence goes on from NW_004444121.1 coordinate 3,746,812, forward strand.
TCTGTCTTCTCTTCCACCCTCAGGCCATGCCCAGCATTTCATCTTCTTCCTTAACGCTTTCCGCCCACATTTCTTCTCCGTCCTGGTTTTCTCCATCTTGCACCTGTTTCCTTTCCAGTAGCTCCTCTGTCTCTTCAAGGTTGACTAGCTTTGTCTTCATGGGAGCTTGAGCCTGTCGGGCTTCTTTGGTCCTCCTCGGCCATGCCCCAGCTGGCTGTCCCCAGACCCCAGCGCCCCGCCGGCCGTGCAGGTTCCCCAGCGCCCTGGTGGCCACGCCCCTTCCCCAGCGCCCTGCCCCTCCTGGCCCAGCCTGACTCCCCATCAGTCTCCCTTCCTGGCCTTGCGGTGTTTGCAGGCCTCCCAGCGCGTCTCTCTTTAAGCCCTTTCTCCCCTTTTACTTGAGACGGTGTTTCTTTTTTCTTCCCTTTTTCCCATTCGCTTCTAATCTTCAGTCTTTTTCCCTGGCGGCTTTCTCTCTGTGCCTTCTCCTTTCCTGAGGGTGCTGGACGGTGGGATGCTGCGCCACCCCTCTGGCCAGCTTTGCCCTCCAGAGCGGCGTGATCCCCTCTGCTGTCTTCTGTCCCCAAGCACGTCCCCAAAGGGCCATCTGCATCTCCCTTCCTGGGCCTTCTTGTGGCCTCAAAACCTTGCCCAAGATGGAAAGGACAGATGTCAGCGCCCAGGCAGTGTCACCTTACCACGTGGAGCACATCACCCACATGGATGGTCCCCCGCCCCTAACAGGGACCCCCATCAGAGGGTGGCACAGTGGGAGCCTTCTCCTGACAAATAAACACCTCCAACTAAGGCATCAGGATGGCATCTGAGGCCTCAGCCCCATCCTTGCCGGAGCAGCGAGCAGCGCGGGTCACCAGAGCACACCTTCCATCTGCCTGCTCCTGACGATGCCCATCCTGCCTGTTTTGTGGGCAGCTTTACCAGGTTGTCATCTGCACGGCTGGGCTCTCTGCTCAGGTCTGTAATATAATGTTCACGCGATGGTGTGAGCCGTCTGCTCACGTACGGAGCCCACCACTGTAAAAACGGGAGGTTCGGCAGGACTCTGCAGAGGTCAGCTGTCTGTTGTGGATTTGTTCCACAAGTGTGGGTGTACGGCTTCCTGTGAGCCTGCCCCCAGGGTCACTGCGGCCACATCTGTCCCCCTCCCATAGTCCATACAAGGGGTGGGGGCAGAGGCACAGGCCCTGCGGCCGTCACGCTAACCAGTCATGACCACGGAGCCCAGTGTGGAGAGCTGACCAGCTGATGCCCTGGCCGGAGGAGGCGGCCGACGAGACGGTGAGGTCACGTGGACCACCAGGGACGGAGACAAACCCAGGCAGGGACAGAGTGACAAGTGACAGGGAGGTGGCAGGCAGCTGGCTGGTTTAAAGAGCACGAGATGCTGGTTGAAGGAAGCCAGTTCGACACACTGGCAGCTAGTTTGATGTGCACGATTGATCACGGCCAAGGCCTCGTCACAGCTGCCGTCTGTGATGTGAGAAAGTGAGAGGGGGAAAAGGTGGGACTCTGAGTAACGAAGGCACAGGGACTGAGCCAAAAGGTGGCTCCCTCCCTCCCTGGTCTCAACTGGACACGTCCTGGCCCAACTAGGGGGTCTGGGGATGCGAGGGAACAGCCTGCCTCTAACTGCTAAACTCCACCGGGCTGAGCGGCTGTGCCAAACGCTCCCAGATTTCACCTCCACTAGTTTATAGCTGGAATTGACTCGATGGCAACGGGTTTAGTTAAGGGACAAGAAGCCCTGGTAGCCCAGCGGTTCAGCGCTCAGCTGCGAACCGAAGGGTCTGTGGTTCAAACCCACCAGGCGCTCTGAGAGAGAAAGATGTGTGTCTGTTTCCGTAAAGATTATAGCCCTGGAAGCGCTGTGGGGCAGTTCTAGTCTGTCACATGGGGTCGCGATGAGTCAGAATCCACTCAGTGGCACCCAACCAGTGAAGGGACAGTCTTCTGACATACCACCTCAAACTCCCGACAGACGGCCAACTGGAGTAAGCACAGGGGACGCCTCCTCCCGCCCCTGAGCACACCCGTCCTGCGTGTCTGTCCCTGCTGCCACTGGGCTGGCCAGCCTGAACTGGGGACTGGGCACAGAGCGCCAGGGACGTCGCTGGCCTAGAGGGCTTCGAGGGCCAGGCATCCTGTGCACTGAAAGGTGTCATCACAACCCGCCACATCCGATGTTTGTCACACCTCTGCACCGCTAGCTGTCAGGTTAGCAGAGAGTTCTTCTCTGTTTTCAATTAACGTGCAGATAGAGCCGCATTAATCTCAGTAGCAAAGTTCGGTGCCAGTTCGAGGCTGTCATGAAATACACAGGACTACGTGACGTGTTACCAGAACGTACGAGGCAAAATGATCCACGTTTCAAGGGTGCTGGTAAAGTCAGACACCAGGAAAGTGGCCGAATTCCACTCACGAGACATTTTTCTAAATCACCTGCCAATAGGGTATGTATTGCTTTTCAGACAGACCATACCTGAGAACCCACTAGTGGTTTTAGCCGCGAGGCGGCGCTGAGGGGGATCTGGGAGAGGTGAGACTGGACGAGAGCAGTTCGTGGGACGGAGCCGGGGCGGAAGGCTCTCGAGCGCAGCGTGCTGAGTGTGATGATGGTTCCACAGGGAAGGCTTCTGTCCCACCCCCTCCACCTGTCGCCGTGAACGGGTACAGTTTACCGCATGTAAATTATACTTCAATAAAGCTGGGATTTTCCATGCCCGATGATGGGAGCGTGAACCCCAGGAGAGCAGGAAGACGGCTCTGGCCTGAAGTCGAGGGCTCGCCCCCCACTCCAGCCCCTCAGGTGCAGAGGGAGGGAGGAAACCCCACTTGCTCAGTACCCAGCTGTCCCAAACCCATCACAGGAACGGCGCCCGGGACAGCCTCTGCAGGCTACTGTAATGACTGTTTGCAACACCCCCAGTAGAGTGGGGGGCCCCTGGCCAGAGACGGTCCCCCCCACCGCAGAGAAACCTTCGTCAGCCCCCAGCGTGTGAATGCTCCACCCTTGTCCAGAACAAAGAAGCAACAGACACTTGAGGAAAATCAGAACAAGACGAGAAATGCCCCCACTGGCAGTGGGGGACACAAGTGTCATGGATTGAATTGTGTCCCCCAAAAATATCTGTCAACTTGGCTGGGTCATGATTCCCAGTATTATATGATTGTGTACCATTTTGTAAATCTGATGTGATTTCCTTGTGTGTTGTAAACTTTATCACTATGATGAGGTTATGCTGATGAGGTTTACAGGATCAGATAGTGTCTTAATCCAATCTCTTTGAGATATAAAAGAGAGAGGTGAGCAGAGACACATGGGAACCTCACACCACCGAGAAAGCAGTACCAGGAGCAGAGCGTGTCCTTTGGGCCTGAGGTTCCTGCGCTGAGATGCTCCCAGACCAAGGGAAGATTGATGCATCACAAGGACCTTCCTCCAGCGCTGACAGAGAGGGAAAGCCTCCCCCTGGCGCTGACGCCCTGAATTTGGACTTGTAGCCTACTGGACTGTGAGGGAATAAACTCCTCTTGTTAAAACCATCCAGCAGCACTGGATGACAAGACAGTGAGGAAAAGCAAAAAAAAAAACTCAGCCACAACCTTGAAAATGTCCCAGAACCCCACCCCTTAGGCTTCAGCTCAGGACCCCACAAAGACCACCTGCCCTCTGTGGGGCCTGGGCTTGGGGTCAATGGGCCTCCTGCTGGGCATAGAGGCAGAGACCCTCGCCTGGTGTCCTGCCGTGCCATGGGATGCCACTGGGCAGAGGGAGACGTGCGGGGGCCGTGCGACCACAGACGCCTTTTAAAAGCAGCGTTAACTTGGTTGGTGCATGGGGAGCTGTCAGAGAGACCAGCTGGGGGTGGGGCAGGAGCCGCGTGGGAAGTTCCGAGTGCCACCCCAGGAGCCGGCGGCCCCGGCTGACAGCCAGCAGGTCACAGGGGCCCAGTCCCATCTGCCCGGAGCCTCAGAGCGTGGAGGCAGACCCCCAGGACGCCCCGTGTGAGACCTCAGGCAGAGGGCCACTGAGACCCCTGCCCACTGACCGGCACAAGAACTGAGCTCCTACGTGGGTGTTGTTCAGCCCCCAAGTCCAAGGTGACTGGTCACAAAGCCCCGAGGGGGAGCGGGCCCAGGAGACGGTCGCAGGGGCGCCCCCTGCCCGGCAGAGCCACCAAGGGGCACGAGAGGGGGCACCATCCTACACTGTGGGCTCCCTCCAGGGCGAGGCCCAGGAGCCCGTGTTGGACGATTTACCAGGAAACCTCACGCCCGCACAAAGTCAGAGAAAACAGCGTGTGGGCCTGTGTGCGACCCTGACTGACTGATTCGGACAGGAAGGACAGGAGGCCACACCAGGGAGTCCAGTGTCCGGCCATGAACCGCGTTCTCACACCAACAGCCGGGCTGGGAGAAGGAGCCATTCGGGAAGCAGACGGCGGCTCCCGTTACAAACCCACGCGACAGCTCGTCTGGGTCCCGACCTTCTGCCTGAGCGGATGCCAAGCCTGCAGTGAAAACAGGCGCTCAGGTCCCCGTCCTGCTGCAAAGGCCAGACTCTCGGGGCAAAACGAGGTCTCAGTACCGCCCCTCCCCCCATTTGATCCACGACATGTCCCCACCCCGCCCATTTCACCCCACTCCACCAAGGAAAGGGATAAGGAGAACAAAACTTACCTGATAAGGAGATTATCCCATCTGGAATTTTCCTTCCAAACGGAGAATCTACCTTCCTCTTCCAAGCCTGTTACAAGTCACTGGATAACAGAAAGTTTGCTCACTGAGCGTGTCCCCATGTCCGATAAACTGCAGGCTCTGCTGTGAAAACAAAGAACGCAGTGTATCGAAGACCAAGCCTAAAAACCAAACTTTGACAGCAAACGAGACTCGAACCCGGGCCTCCCCCCAGCTCCCCTGGTTCTTCAGCTTTGCTGCCCTCACCTGCTGGCCTCCATCTGCTCAGAACGCTCTCTCTTCCTTTAATCAAAGAAACATTTTCACGTGACTCCAAAGGAAGCAACTGCACAGTTGACATGGCACGAGGCCTTCGACCAGAGACACAAGCTGTGCTGCAGAGGGCTCGGCCGCCTCTCTCTCCAGCCAACGCCAGCCTGCGTCGGCCGCACCGTCACCTGCCGGCTGCAGAGGCGCAGGCCCTTGCATCACAGCTTCCACCACGAAGTCAAGAGGCCAATCAAATCAGACTGTTAAAAACACTGAGAAAGCGGGCAATGTGCCCCATTAACAAAAATCTCCCAGCAAAGGCTGCTGCTTCCTGTTCCCAAGAGGATTCCATTACCTCGTGAAGGCAACCTTATCCTTCACCTTGATCTGCTCCGCATCAGCCCATCACGGTCTCTCATTGCCTGTTCGTGGTCTGGAACCGTGTGTCAGCTGCAGGAGAGCACATGGGATCAGAGACATTGGGGACCCAGGGCCAGCGTTCCAAAGGGGCCGAGAGACCGGACCCCACCACAGAGACTCCACCGCCCGCGGCGGCTGCAGCGTTGGGGCTGAGTCCCTGTCTGTAAACAGCAGCCACCAGCACAGCACCCACAGCGAAGAGGACGGCAGAGGCCTCCATTCACCAGGGTGCCGCTGGTTCTGATCAGCGACAGAGCACACTTATCCTCCACTGCTCCAGGAAGACGAGCTCTGTGGCACAGGGGTTAAAGTGCTCTATGGCTAACTGAAACCAACCACTCCGCAAGAGAAAGATACTGCAGTCTGGTCCTGTAAAGATTTGCAGCCTTGGGAATCCTGCAGGGCAGTTCTACTCTGTCCTGTAGGGTCGCTATGAGTCGGAGTCGACGCGATGGCAACGAGTTGGTTTGTTTTTGCTGTTAGTCTGAAGACAAAACAGGGTAATGTTAGAGGGATGCTTATGTCGAAGTTCTTAATACACTTGCCAGCTCCCGTCCATCATTCGTCATACCTGGGTGGCGCATGTGTTGCTGTGATGCTGGAAGCTCTGCCACCGGTATTTCTGATACCAGCAGGATTACCCCAGGGGGACGGGTTGCAGCAGAGCTTCCAGATTAAGACAGACTAGGAAGAAAGGACTGACGGGCTATTTTTGGAAATTAGTCGATGAAAACCCTACGGATCATGACAGAATATCGTCCGATACAGGGCTACAGGGTGAGCCACCGGGCCGGAAGTCACTCAGAACACACGGCGTCTGCAGCAACGGACGTGAGCACACCCCTGACGATGAAGATGGTGCAGTGCTGGGTGATGTTTTATTCTGTTCTACACGGGTCGCCATGGGGTCACCATGGGGCTGCCAGCAGTCAGGGCCCACTGGACAGCGCCTGACAGCCACAGCAACTGTGGGTCACACTGGGCAGATGGCAGTGCGGCCCCGTAACACACCCTGTGCCCAGTCATTTCCTGTCGATGTAGTCCTGCCGGCTGCTGGGCTGAAGGCCCGGTGTGAAGCAAAGCAAGATGTCCTCTGCAGTGTCGAGAAGGACAGGGAGCATCGAAGCACCATGCAGGGACGCCTGAAGGAGAGAGTGGCAGATCAGCCTGGGTGACGGTCAGGAGAAGCAATACCCAAGCCCAGTCTGGAAAGCTGAGATGTTCCCAGGGCGACCGTGGCGGGCAGAGCCCAGGCGGGAAGAGGGCTGTGTGAGTGCAGCCACAGCAGAGCTTCGTGGGGTGCACGTGTGTGCGGAGGTGTTTCCTGCAGAAGCACACCCCGCCTGCTCACACTGTATCTGGGAGGTGGCCCCAGGAAGCCGGAGGGCGTGGGGCGGTGAGACAGGGAGGGGCGGAGGCAGGTGTGCTGAGAGCAGGTTAGTGCTGCGGGCAGCTGGCCCGGGTACTGCTTGGGGCCTCTGGGGACTGGAACACATGTCCTGTGAGCTTGCCCCGCATCTGTCCCCGACCCTGTCACCATTGGCTGGGACTGCTGCGGAGCCATTAACTCCCCAGCTCATCCAGCCCTGGGTGCACACCTCCCACCGAGGCAGCCAGAGGAGCGGTCAGGCAGAGAGTCGAACGTGCCTGCAGGAGGGGGTCTTTGGGGTGCCTGGCAGGGAGGCCTGGGGCTGGCCCGGGCTAATGTGTGCGAGCATGTGTGTGCATGTGCATTCCTGCTTATGCGTGTGCATGTGTGTCTGTGAGTGGGCGTGTGCTCGTGCATGCATGTGTGTGAGCATGTGTGCATGTGTGCGAGTGAGCATGTGTGCATGTGTGTGAGTGTGTGTCCATGCATGCGTGTGAATGTGTACGTGTGTGTGTGTTCATGCATGTGTGTGAGTGAACATGTGTGAGTGACGTGTGTGAGTGAGCGTGTGTGAGTGAGCGTGTGTGAGTGAGCATGTGTCCATGCATGTGTGTGCATGTGTGTGAGTGTGTTCATGCATGTGTGTGAGTGAACATGTGTGCATGTGTGTGAGTGACGTGTGTGAGTGAGCATGTGTCCATGCATGTGTGTGCATGTGTGTGAGTGTGTTCATGCATGTGTGTGAGTGAACATGTGTGCATGTGTGTGAGTGAGCGTGTGTGTGCACCTGTGTGTATGGTCGTGCTGGCACTGGCGCAGTCCTACGGGTGAGGTGGGAGGGCCTGTGCCCCCACTCACATTTTCGGGAGACTTGGCATCAGGGCAGCTGGTGCGACAGAGAGGCTGTGGGAAGCCTGGTGCCTCAGGCCAGGTGGGGGGTGGGGAGAGGGGTTTGATCACTAGAGGGTGTGGAGGTGGGGACCAGAGGACTTGAGGCTGGTGCCCAAAGTCCAGTTCCTGTGGTCAGGTGGATGGGCTGTCTTCTGACCTCAGGGGCCGGTCTCAGGAAAACCCCTGAAAAATGTAGCCGGTCCTGGAATTCAGAGGAAGCTGTTAAAGCGCGCTCCGCAAGGGGGACCTGGCCCTCACTTTCCAACACGGTACCGCACATGTTCTGGGGCCTTCTGTCTGCGGTGATTGAAGACGCCGGCTCCTGCCTCCTTAACAAATGGCCTTTGGGCCAATAGCTGTTTCCCTGTTGTGGTGAATGGCGGTGGTGGAGGCCTTCTGTCACGCCGACGGACCTCAGGCCGCCAGCCACGCTTGGCGCAGGACATGAGGACATCTCATCTCAACCGCGCAGAATGGCTGAGCCACACGGAGCTGAACCTGCTTATCCTGGACGCCGGAGAACAACCAAAAAAGACACCAGGGAGGCAGCATATATCACACGCTTCTTAGAAAGCTGTTTGTCAGCTCCCACGGCAACAGTGTCACCGCTCAGTCCCCAGGATTAATGTCAATCACTTGTGGAAAGTGGAAGCGGGCTCCCCTGAGCAGCACCCTCTTCTGCTTGGTCAGGAAGTGGCCTGGGCTCTCTGCCCACCTGTTCGCCACGGTAGGTGGGCCGACGTGGTCACACGGCCTGGGTCACAGCCTTGTTGTCAGTGACGGGCTGGGCAGGCGTCAAAATAGTCCATGCATTGTTTCAAAAGATGTCCGGTGGCACAGCGCTCTGGTGACGTCAGATTCGCCTCCTGGAATCTGCGTTTTCTCGATATGGCCACAGTGAGTGGAGGACCGTGGTCACTGAGGCACTGTCCGGTTGCCCTGATCCTCCGCCTCCTCTCTTCTCTTGAAACCTCAGACACAGCCCCCGCTGGACCCCGACTGTGTGCAGTGCAGCTGGACAGGCTGTGACCTGTGGCTGTGAAATGGCCGAATGGAAAGTTCTGGCACCGGCCGGGGAGGGAGAGGTGGCAGAGCCTGAGTGCCCACTCAGGGAGCGTGTAGGGGTGGTGGCCTGGGCAGCGCTTGAGGAGGGGCAGGAGGTGTTCCGAGGCCCCCAGAGAAGGCAGAGGGAGGGGAGATCAGGGCCACGGCGGGAGGCCCGGAGCAGGGAGAAGGCAGGAAGGGAGGAGCTTGGCTCCGAGTGTGGTCCTGCTCCACAGGACGTGGCCTCCTCCCCCTCCTCCTCTCCCACACCCTCCCCTCCCTGTCCACAGCATCGCAAGGCTGACTCTCCTGTGCCCGTCTGGGTTCTGCTTCCTTCTGGACTCCTGGTGTAGACCCTGGTTATACCCGGCTGCCCCACCGCAGAGGCGGGAACCACCGTGGGGCCTCACAGCTAGCAAACCAACCTGTCAGCTCTGCACCTCCTGCCTCCGTTTCTCTGAGAGTGACAGTACCTCCCACGGCGAGTTCATATGGGCCTCCCTGGCATCTCCCTCCTCTTACTGCCCACAGGCTAGGCTCCCCGCCCTCTGTCCTCACCTGTGCCCTGGCCCTCTCTGCCTCCCTCCAAACTCGGGCTAAACCCAGCCCTCTGCCTTCTCTCAGTGCCATGCTGGTCGCAACCACAGACCTCAGCGGGCCCTGTGTCCCGCGGGAGCCCCCACCCGTCTCAGGACCTCTGGCTCCACCTCCTCTGCCCACTCTCAGCTGAGGCCTGGCGGCCCATTTCCCCGAGACTAGAAGCAATCTGCTGAGAGCACCCCTGTCCTTCCCAAACTGCGTCTGCCTGCACTGCCTGTTTCCTGCCGTCACTCCTGTGCCTGGGGTCGACGTGTTCACATGTATATGGAAGGCCAGCACCTGCCCCCACAAGGGGTGTCACCAGTTCTCTGCTCCCCGGCAGAAC
>NW_004444121.1:3756789-3781136 GCF_000243295.1 Trichechus manatus latirostris
GTGTCCACTTCCTGTCTGTGCTTCTGGTGTCCACTTCTGCGTCCGCTTCCTGTCTGTGCTTCTGGTGTCCACTTCTGTGTCCACTTCCCGTCTCTACTTCCTGTGTCCACTTCCTACTTCCCTTTCCTACTTCTACTTCCTGTGTCCATTTCCTTCCTCCGCTTCTCCTGTCCACTTCTTGTCTTTCTTCCTTATGTCCACTTCCTGTAACTATTTCTTGTGTCCACTTCCTGTGTCCACTTCCTCTCCTCTGCCTCAAAGCGGCCTTGTGTCCTCACGCTGCACTGAAACCACTCCCGTCCGAAGTCTCCACTGACCTGCCTCCGCATCCCGCATGCTCACTCACTGTCTGTCTGCGGTGCTGGACACGGGGGTCACTGGCTTCCCTTGGAGCATGGCCCTCCCTGGGCTTCAGGAACCTCCTTGCCGGGTCCCTGCTGCCCCAGGCTGCTCCGCCTCTTCCTGACCGTAAGTTGAGCTGTCCCAGCTCCGCGTCCCGGGTCCCATCACCTCTACCCATAACCGCCCTTCAGTGACGGCTCGGCAGCGTCGCCTCACCCCTGAATGCCGCGCTCGGCTGCCCAGTTGGCTGCTGGATGCGTCCATGGCACTGGCTAACGGCTGCCAGCCGACTTCAGTTCAGCGTTTCCAAAGCCCATCTCTCCCTCTCCCGGCCCGTGGCTCCCAAGCTCCCCACCGCAGGGTGAGCCCCCGATCCTCAGCTCAGGCCGAAATCGTGCCCACTCGAGTTCGCGCCCAGCACTGCCCCCGTGACGACAACACTTTTCGGGAGCCCCGGGCACCCCCGACCCGATGCCATCCAAAGCTCCAGAGTAAACGCATCGGGAGGGTGTAGCCAGTTTCCCAGTGGCCAGAGAAATGCCCAGGGAGCCAGGCCACTTTGCAGAATTTATAAGGCCAATAGTTCCCCCGCCCTGTATCCTTTTCCCCTTACTTCCAGAAAAGTGCTGTGCCTCCCTTTCTCCGAGGGCTCGCTCCCTCCCACAGGCGCTGGCACCTCTGTGTCCCAGGAGAGGCGGGAGCACGGGGGTGGCCGGGGAAAGTGCCGGAGCAGCGGGTGGGGAGGCCGTGCCCACGGCCGCTTCCCCCCAGGGGGCCTGGGCAAGGCGTGCGAGGGGGGGCTTTGAAGGGCTCTCCCTGCTCCCAAACGACTTGTTAACGACCAACTAATGCTGCCAGCTGCTCTTTCTTTTCCTTTTTTTAACAACTCTCAACTTGTCTTCAAATGAAAACAAATTCGGCCATGTCGGCTCTCTGGGCCCCGACGGCCCCGCCTGCCCCGGGACTTGGAGGGATTGATGACCCGGGCTCACCCAGAAGCCAGGTGATTCTTCACTGGAGGTGCTTTCCCACTGATTAATAGCTTTCTGACCTACACGAAAGTGTGGGCTGTATTTACAAACAATTCATTTCTCATGTCCAGTCCAGTCAGCTCGTGACGCCCTCTCCAGGTGACGCATCAGCCACTATTACGGCCATCGATTCAGGCTGCCCTCCCGGCTCGCGGTGCCCGTCCCTCCATCCATCACAGAGGGCCACCAGCGCAGTCTTATCTTAGTGAGGCCGCCTGACCATTCACTCTCTAAGGGCGCAGCAGTGGACAAACAGCATCTAATTAAATTCCCCAGCCTTGGCCAGCCCTCTGCCTCCCAAGGCTTCCTCCTCTGCTCGTTCTGGAAGAGCGCAAATGTAAACAGAGTGTCAGCAATGTCAGAGACTCGTCTGGGAGGAATGGCCGCGTCAGCACCCCGCCTGCTGCCAGAGGACTCCAAACCCTGGCACGAGGGCGCTGACGGACAAACACCACGAGAAGCGTGATTGCTGTCCAACTCACGGCGCCCCGACATGTGCGGAGCCAGACTGCTCCGTAGGGTTTTCAAGGCTGTCTTCTGAGGCGCCTCTGGGCAGTTTCAAACTGCCAGTCTTTCGGCTAGTGGTCAAGGCCTTAATCACGTGCGCCACCCAGGAGCTCCTGAACATAATTAATGGCACTGCCCTGTACACATAAGGAATGTTGAAATGACATATAGAGACCAAAACCGACGGGCTGCCGGGGTGGGGGGGCAGGGAGGGAGAGGGGCACTGCTCCGGGGCACCGAGGTCATGCTGACGGTGATGGAACGATCCGGAAAAGGACGGTGAGAACGGCCGTACACCTTGAAGAATGCGATGTTACTGAGCTGTACCTGCAGAAGTGCTTAAGATGGTGCAAGTTTTGTTGGGTATATTTTCACCCCAAAGTTTTTTTAAAAAAAGAATGTTGAAATGGTGAGCGTTTTGTTACTTATATATTTATTTCCCCCCAACACACAAAGCGCCCCACTGGGGGCACAGGCCTGGGTAGCAGGGCAACCACACAGGCATGGCCCACCTCTGCCCCCCACCCCAGCCGAGTGACCTTGTCCCTGCACCCCCGCTTCCCTGGTCTGCTCCACAACGCTTCCACTCCTGCAGCGCCTCCCAACCCCCCATAGCTGGCTTCCTTGACGGCTGAGTGGACGTTCAGGGCCCGAGGCTGAGGATTTGTGAGGCCTGGACTGAGTACCCTGGACCAAGAAGGCCCTGGGTGTTGTGTGGCCCTGCCCGAAGGAGCCCACACCAGCCCAGCTGCGACCAAGGGGGCGTCACCTCATACCAGCATGCCGGGGCTGGCCCCTTCAGCTGGGCGTGGGGAGGGGGGTGTCTTAGGCTAGGTTCTCTAGAGAAGTAAAACCAGTAAATCATATATATATATAGAGAGAGAGATTTATATCAAGGAAATGGCTCACACGGTTGTAGAAGCTGGAACATCCCAAGTCCACGGTTCAGGAAAGAGGCTTCTCCTGATTCACGTAGCTGCAGAGGCTGGCGAACCCAGGATCGGCAGATTGGGGAGCAGGGCTCTTGCTCACAGGCTGTGAAGATCCAGGAATCCCAAAATCGGTAGGCAAGACCGCTGGTAAGCCACTAGCTCAAGTCCCAAGAACCCAAGGTCAGACAAACAGGAGCCAGCTGCAGGATCCAAAAGGAGCAAAACCCCCGAGCCCTGCCTGAACGTCCACCCACACTCGATGCAGGCCACATGCCTGAGGAAACGCCCCCTCAACCAGTTGACGGCTCACAGCCGATCCCATCATGGGGGCAATCGCAAACCAAATCTCAACAGGGAGTGATCACAACATCACAGCACCTCAAAGCACTGAGAATCATGGCCAGCCAAGTTGACACGCAATCTTCCCATCACAGGGGGCTGTGTCCTCTCAGGAAGTGGATCTGCCCTCATGCAGCCCGGCCACGGCCTCCCAGACAGTCTGGCTTCAGCCTCGGTCACCTTGGGGCCAGCGGGTGTGTTTCCCGCATTCGGAGGCTTTAAGGCTGAGCCACTCACCCAGGTCACCCAGGTCGCAAGGCCGCGCCACTGAGCTGGGAAGAGATGTGCAGGCATTCTCCATCGTACAGTGTCACCTCCATGCCTGTATCACCCCAGAGCACAGGGAACAGGAAAACAGGGCAATGAAATGAGGAAGACAAGAGCTTTGAGCATTTATTGTCTTTGTCTTTAATAACGCCCCCCCACCCACAAAAAAAAAAACCAAACCCGTTGTCATCTAGTCAATTCCAACTCATAGCAACCCTATAGGACAGAGTAGAACTACCCCATAGTGTTTCCAAGGAGCAGCTGGTGGATTGAAACTGCCGACCTCTTGGTTAGCAGCCGAGCTCTTAACCACTGAGCCACCCGGGCTCCTTGTTTTTAATAGGATGTATTTAATTGTATCAAAAGAAGATGGAAGGAATACACTCTGTACCGAAAAGAATTGGTCGACATTCAACCATCTCAGGAGGTAGCATATGAACAGGAACCGATGGTCCTGAAGAAACAAGTCCAAGCTGCACTGAAGACATTGGCAAAAAACACGGCTCCAGGAATTGACGGAACACCAGCTGAGATGTTTCAACAAATGGATGCAGCGCTGGAAGTGCTCACCTGTCTATACCAAGAAGTTTGGAAGACAGCTACCTGGCCAACCAACTGGAAGAGATCTATATTTATGCCTATTCCCAAGAAAGGTGATCCCACCGAATGTGGAAATTATAGAACAATATCATTAATACCACATTCAAGTAAAATTTTGCTGAAGATCATTCAAAAGTGGCTGTAGCAGTATATAAACAGGGAACTTCCAGAAATTCAGGCCAGATTCAGAAGAGGACGAAGAACCAGGGATATCATTGCTGATGTCAGATGGATCCTGGCTGAAAACAGAGAATACCAGAAAGATGTTTACCTGTGTTTTATTGACTATAGAAAGGCATTTGACTGTGTGGATTATAACAAATTGTGGATAACATTGCGAAGAATGAGAGTTCCAGAACACTTAATTGTGCTCATGAGGAACCTGTACGTAGATCAAGAGGCAGTGGTTTGAACAGAAAAAGGGGGATACTGCATGGTTTAAAGTCAGGAAAGGTGTGCGTCAGGGTTGTATCTTTCACCATACCTATTCCATCTGTATGCTGAGCAAATAATCCTTGAAGCTGGACTATATGAAGAACAGGGCATCAGGATTGGAGGAAGACTCATTAACAACCTGTATTATGCAGACGACACAACCTTGCTTGCTGAAAGTGAAGAGGACTTGAAGCACTTACTGATGAAGATCAAAGACCACAGCCTTCAATATGGATTACACCTCAACATAAAGAAAACAAAAATCCTCACAACTGGGCTGATAAGCAACATCATGATAAACGGAGAAAAGATTGAAGTTGTCAGGGATTTCAATTTACTGGGATCCACAATCAACACTCATGGAAGCAGCAGTCAAGAAATCAAAAGACGCATTGCACTGGGCAAATCTGCTGCAAAAGACCTCTTTAAAGTATTGAAAAGCAAAGATGTTACCTTGAAGACTAAGGTGCGCCTGACCCGAGCCATGGTGTTTTCAATCGCCTCATATGCACGCGAAAGCTGGACGATGAATAAGGAAGACCGAAGAAGAACTGACGCCTTTGAATTGTGGTGTTCGCAAAGAATATTGAATATACCATGGACTGCCAAAAGAACAAACTAATCTGTCTTGGAAGAAGTACAACCAGAATGCTCCTTAGAAGCAAGGATGGTGAGACTACTTCTCACATACTTTGGACATGTTATCAGGAGGGATCAGTCTCCGGAGAAGGACGTCATACTTGGTGAAGTACAGGGTCAGCGAAAAAGAGGATGACCCTCAATAAGATGGACTGACACAGTGGCTGCAACAATGGGCTTAAGCATGATAATGATTGTGAGGAGGGCGCAGGACTGGGCAGTGTTTTGTTCTGTTGTACGTAGGGTTGCTATGAGTCGGAACCAACTCGACAGCACCTAACAACAACAACAATTTAACTGTAGGACTTTCTATAATCACAGGTCCCTATGGTTCAAGTAGTCAGCTGCTAACTGAAGAGTCCACCCAGAGGTGCTTTGGAAGAAAGTCCTGGTGATCCACTTCCAAAAAATCAGCCATTGAAAACCCTGTGGAGCACAGTTCTACTCTGACACACAAGGAGTTGTCATGAGTTGGGCTCAACTCAATGGCAACTGGGTTTTTTATTTAATTGCAAGTTTACATAATTTAATTTTTAATAACAGCTGTTTTTAACAACCAGCTCGGAAATTTTCTGGTAATTGGATGGTCAGCTTCCATGCACCGGTACTGCGGCTTCTTCTGGAACCAAGGGTGAATAAGGACATGGTTTCCCAGGAATGGGGCCGGGTCCGCCTCAAGTCCTTCACCATGCCCACATCCTCTTGTGGGGATAACTCTCCCTGACTGTCGAGTCGGTTCTGACTCATAGCGACCCTATAGGACCTAATAGAACTGCCCCATAGGGTTTCCAGGGTGGATTTGAACTGCTGACCTTTTGGTCAGTAGCCGAGCTCTTAACCACTGCGCCACCAGGGCTCTGGGAGTCTGTATCTTCAACAAGCATTCCTGGGGGCTCTTACATCCCCCAGATTTTGAGGGCAACTGCTTCACCTCCCAATGGCCACTGCCTGACAAGCCAAAAAGCCCTGGCGAAATTGCTGGTAAATTGTGTGATAAATATTTTAAAGCTAAGTATTACTTCATTGATAGCTGCTTGCCGAAGCACACAGATAAAGCCTCCCGGAGTGTCCGAAATTCTCAAGACTGTGATGAAGGCTGAGCTCTGTTTTGTGTGACGGGCTCGTGGCAGGCGTGGAAGGAGACGGCCCGCATGGAGGTGCTTTGTGCACCCAAAGGCCCCACAAAAGGGGGCTCACCATGCCCTGAACCTTCCCCAGGAACTTAGGTCTCTGGCTGTTGCAAGCAGTTCGTGCTCAATTACTAAGCTAAAGGTTGGCGGTTCAAACCCACCCAGTGGTGCTGTGGAAGAAAAGCCTGTGATTTGCTTCCGTACAGATTACAGTAAAAAAAACCCTTCAGAGTAGCTCCACTCTGTAACACACGGGGTCACCGCGAGTCGGAATTGGCTCAACAGCAACGGGCTTTTCACGGTGAACTTAGGAAGCATCAGCAAGCACCCAGCACCCACGGGTGAGAGAAACTGGAGCCCGGCTTTCCCACAGCACCAGCGTACCCCCTGGAGGCAAGCCGTGGACACTCGGGAACCAGTGGGTGGAGGAGAGTGGGCAAAGAATCCGGTGGTCTGTGCAGTCTGGGTAGGAGTGAGAAGGACAAGTGGGTCCAGTGGGCAGCTGACACAAGGAAGGGCTTCAAGCGGAGGTCGTCAGGGCAGCAAAGGCCGCCCACTGCGGGAGGCCAGTCTCGCCAGGGGGCTGGCAGTGGTTAGCGAGGGCCTTTGGGCCTGGTGAGGGGTCGCTGCTGGGGGCAGCCCACTCTGGCGGGGGCAGCCAAGGAGCTCAGCTGACAGGATTTAGATCCGGGGATGGCAGGATCCACATGCATGTGAGCAATTCGTGTGGAGGGTGGCCCGACAGGGGCCACAGCCAGGGCTGGGCTCCCGTGGCATGGAGAAGGAGCCCAGGCCCAGCACCAAGGAGGCAGCGACCTGGCAGGGCGGCTAGGACAGACTGCTGCTCAGAGAACTCGGCAGAGGAGCGCGGTCAGCGCCCATGCCCTGGTCTCTCTGCCCTAGGATGGCTGCCTTCCCAGGTGAGGAGAGCCAGCTGCAGTCTGGGGGTTCCAGAGTCCCCAGAAACCTAGCGCAGTTACACAAGGACCTGGGAGGAGGCACGCTGCAGGGGCAAGCCCAGCAGGGGCGCAGGCTCTGAGAGCCGGGAGGTTCTAGAGGCGGACGGGTTCTGGAAGCAGAAGGGTTCTGAAGCGGGTGGGGTTCTGGAGGCAGGTGGGTTCTGGAGGCAGGTGGGTTCTGGAGCGGGCGGGTTCTGGAGGCACGTTCCGGGGCAGGCCGGCGCCGCGGCGGGCCGGGCCGGGCGGGTCAGCGGGCGCGAGAAGAAAGCCGCCTTTGTCAAGAACTCCGCAAGCGCTCGCCTCCAACAAAACCGTTTGAAAACCCCATTGTGAACCCTTCGGAGCAACCCTCTCGGAGGTCCCGTTGCCGGGGTGACAGGGCGCCGGGTGACGCGGGCGGCCCAGGCTTCGGAGACTGTACGATCTCCGTCGGGAGGGTCTGGAGGAGCGCCCCGGTCCCCAGTCCCCACTTTTTTGTCGCTCGTCCCCTCTCCCCGAACTCTCCCCGCGGGCCGGGCCTCCGCGCGTGCGCACTGCCCAGTCCCCACGGCGCTCCGGGCCAGCTGTTGCCGGGGTTACCGCACTCCCCCGGGGCCAAGGCCCCGCCCGGAGCCCGCCTCCCTCTCTGGCTGGTTGGCCTCAGCTGCTGTCCGTCCGAGTCACCGCCGCCGCCGATTGGTTGCGGCAAGTTTCGCACGCTCGGCGCTCCCAGCCACGCCTCCGGCCCCGGGCCGCCCCACCGGGAAGACTGTGAGTCACGCAGAGGGCGGCGAAGGGCGGCGGCGCAACCTGTCCCGGCGGCCGTCGGAGCCCGCGATCGGTCGCTGCAGGGGCGGCGATGATCCTCGAGGAGAGGCCAGACGTCCCGGGCGGCGGCGAGGACAGCTCCCGGCTGCAAGCGGCGGGCAGCGGCCGCAAGGTGGGGGAGCGGGGCGGGGGTGGGGAGATCTCGGGGTGCGACGGGGCGGGGCGAGGGGCGCGGGGCGGCGGTGCAAGACGGGGTTCCGGGGTCGGTGAGGGTTCAAGGCGGGGGATGGGGCCGGGGGACTCGCGGGGTGCCGTGGTGCAGGGCGAAGGACACGGGGAGTGCGGCTGGGGGTCGCGGGAGGAAGGGGTATTGCGCGATGTGGAGCAGGGGTGTCTGCAGGGGTGCAGGCGGGGGACAAGGATGCATTTGAGGCTTTCAAGGTGCAGGGGCATCGCGGGGTGCAGAGTGCAGGTACCTGGGGGCGCGGGGCCGGGGTGTTTGGGCGCAGATAGGGTTCCCGGGGTGCAGGGGTATTGCGGGGGGGTGCACAGCACAGGTCGTTAGGGGTGCCGAACCCGGGAAGTGACAGGTGCGGAGCAGGAATCTCCAACACCTGGCTTGGTGCCCGGCAGCCACCTGTTACCCGGTCTGGGGCAGAGGAGCTGGCTTTGGCCTCTCCAGCCCCAGACAGCCACCTTCAGGCCTGGGGGGGTCTTTGGAAGGCGACTCTTCTCCCATGTCTCACCCCCCCCACCCCCAGAGGCAGGCAGGGCTTTACCGCTGGGGAAAGTGGGGAAATTGAGGCTGGTGGAGAGGCCAGAGCCTGCGTCCCTTGCTGCCCCGTCTGGGGTCACGGTGTGTCCAGTGGCCTCCCATGACTGGGAGGGGGTGAGAGTCTGGCCGGTTGGCCTCTGTGAAGCCACTGAGCCCCGCCCTCCTGCAGGGTGCCCCTGGTCTTCCCGGATCTCCCTTCTCTGCAGGTGTTGGGCTCCGGGTGTGACAGCCGCAGGCCCTCATGTTTGCTTCCGGCCCCATAGTTCCTCCCTCCTAGCTTTGTCCCCTCTGCCGAGGGGCAGCTGCCTCACTGGGCGTTGATGTGATTTTGCTTCGAGTAGCAGGTCGCTGACACGTCTCGGGGTGTGGGTCATCACTGGAGGACCCCTCCGCTGAGCAGTTGGTCCTTTTGTCACTTCCTCGTCACTTTGTAAACCTTTGCCCCCCTCCTGAAGTCCCTAACCCGGGGTGCTGACCAGGACAGGTTCCAAGAGCACTGAAGAAGCTCCGGGACATGAGGACCTGTTGCAGGGTGGCCCCTGGGGTCACTGTAGCTGCTCCGGTGCTCCACGCTAGGCGCCCTGTCCCCCAGCCCTGGAGCTGCCCAGCAGAGGTGGTGCCTGCTCCAGGCCCAGGCGCCCCCACCATGGCACTGCCCCTCCTTTTTCTCAGGTGTCGGCTGCACATTATCCTCCAGCTGACTGAGTTCAGCTTTTGTGTGTCTGGGCCCGGTGTGCCGGGCAGGAGGAGAGAGGCAGGCCGTGGGCCAGGTGAGGTGACCTGATCTGACTCAGATCCACTCTGAGAGAGAGGAGAGGCCAGGCCTGGCCCCGTGACCCCCCAGCAGTGTTTGGAGGAGCGGTTTGGGAGGCTGCAGACAAGCGGCTCCACAGGGCCCCACAGGTGCGCCTTCATCCGTGGGCTGTGGTGGGCTCTCTGTGGCTGCAGCAACGACCCAGCCCTCACTGTGCCTCTGTCCCGCAGTGGCCCATCAGTCAGGGAATCCTGGCCTGCATCTGCCCACACAGGTTGGGGTGGGGAAGTGGGGCACAGGAGCCCGTGGCGTGGTGGTGGGACCCTGGCCCTGCTGGCGGGGAGGGGGCATGAGTCACACACGGCAGAGCTGGCTCTCGGGGAGCGAGTGCTGGGGCTGGGCCAGGCCTCAGATAGCACACCTGAGGGATGGGTTCAGTAACTGCCCGAAGTGACCCTCCCCCAAGCGTCACCCCAGTCCTGAGCTCCATGCCCAGGGGAGACCACAGGGGCTTACCAGCCTGGGAACCCCAGCGCAGCTGTTAGTGTTGGGAAGCGTGGCCTTGGCAGCAGCCCACGCCCGGTTTCCTCCCGTCCTGAGGTCATGGGCCCGGTGTCCCCGGCAGCAGGTGCAGGCTGACCTCTGCCGCAGGGCGGGTGCAGGGCGTTCGCTTCTCTTGCTCTGTCCCTTTCCGCCAGCTGTTGCCAAGGCCCAGCCCCGGTGCAGCCACTGTGGGGATGCCCAGAGGCCACACCCCTGCTCTGTCCGCAGTGGAGCCAGAAACAACCGCAGCGGGTCCAGGGCCCCAGCGAGCTGGAACCAGACCACCTCTGTGTGCTGGGGATAGCGGGAGACCGGGTGGCCCGGCGCCTGAGCTCCTCGCCTGCGGGGTCTCGGGGCCCACCTTCACCGTCTGGAGGGTGAGAGGTGCTGGCTTCCGAAGTCCATGGCTGTTCCCATGCCAGCCCCGCAGGCTGTGCAGACAGCCTGGCCTTGGGGGAGCAGTTAGGGGTTATCGGGGTGCCCAGCTGAGCTCTGAGCAGACCCGATTCTGAGGTTGTGGTTCTCTCCTCTGCCCTCCCCTTCTGACACGTTTCTCCAGGAGGGGGCAGGGAGCAGCTGGATCATCGGGACATCCTATGTCGTGTGGGTTAGGCAGCCTACGGAGCTAGGCGGTTCTGCCCAGCACACGGACCCCCTGCCATGGAGCAGATGCACCCCCGCCCGCCCTGGAGCAGATGTCCTCACCCCCACTTTGAGGCAGATCTCCCCCTCCAGGGAGGATGTCCCCCCCACTCAGGATCTGTAGCAGCTGCTGGCACATTGCAGGTCAGCTTTGGAAGGAGAGGACTGTGGCTTCGGCTGTGGCCCATCTGCCCCCACCTCTGGCTCCGTAGGCGTCTTGGAGGGCCGGCCGCCTGTGTTCATAGGCAGGCCTGGGGTCACTGCAGAGAAGGGGTGCAGCCCCACCGTCAGGAAGACAGTGATACACGCGGTGGGGGGGCGCGTTTGCCTCCTTTTCTCCTCGTCCACCCCAGACTGGCCTCCCCCTGCTCAAGGGAGCTGCCCAGTCCCTGGGAGGGCCTGCTCCAAGTCCACGTTTCTGATAGCCGCGGAGGCCCCTGCCCTTCCAGTCCCCCCAAGCATCTGCAGGAGGCAGCAGGGTCTCAGGTGGAGGCTCTGGAGCCAGGTCAACGAGTGAGGGCCCAGCCCTGGGCATCCATGCGGATTGGGGGAGCCCAGCCCTGGGCATCTACATGATGGGTTGCCCTCAAGGAGGCTGGGCCGAGGTGCCCCTAAACCAAAAAAAAAAAAAAAAAAATCCATTGCCGTCGAGTCGATTCTGACTCACAGCGACCCTATAGGCGTGCCTCTGGAGTAGCCGATTTGGGTGGAGGGTCCAAGGGCAGAATGTCCAGTGACCAGGGAGGGGGTCCTGCCGTGGGCCGAGCCCTGGGGCCTGTGCACCACCCCCCAGTGGAGGGAGTGGAGCACACGGGGCTGGACGGGATATGGGCCCCACCTCCTCAGTATCCCCCTTGTTGGCACATGTCCAGCTCTCGTGACCCCCTCGTGGCTATGTCAAGGTGAGGCTTCCATTGTGCAGCAGAGAGCGCCAGGAGGAGAGGATGTGGAGGGTCGAGGAGAGGGCTCAGGGGAGGAGAGAGGGTGCAGGGGAGGAGAGAGCGCAGGGGAGGAGAGGGGGCGGGGGAGGAGAGAGCGCAGGGGAGGAGAGGGGGCATGGGGGTGCAAGGGTGCAGAGAAGGCGGTGAGGCGACATGCCCAGGGTAGGCTCAGCCTGGACCCTGGTGGAGAGCGAGGAGGGTCAGGGTAGGAAGGGCCTGTGGTGGCTCCTGGGCTGAGGTGGGGCTGAGAGCATCGAGTGCCGTGCACCCCACATGCCCACCTAGGAACCGCCTAGGGGACTGTCCCACAGGGGCACCAGGGACCTCGTTGAGGTGTTCACACAGCACCTCCTCAGGAAGAGAACGGGATCTCCCAGATGGCCGTCAGGAGACACGCCCCCACGGCCAGGCTCCCTCTTGAGCCTCCTTGGGGGCTTGGGGCCCGACGGCAGCCCACCACCGTGACCCCTGTGTGGCTTCCCTGCAGAGCTGTGACCCGCTGGCTCAGTCACAGCACAGCCGCCTGCAGAGCCGCAGGGCCCGCGTCCACCAGCTGATCAACAAGGAGCTGCGCATGCGGACGGGCGCCGAGAACCTATACAGGTGGGTGCCAGCGCCTGCCGCTGTCCCGGCCCTCAGTCACTTCCAGGCCCCTGCAGGCCAGGCCCAGGCTGGGTGTGTGAGTCCCGGGGCTGCTGGAACAAAGCACCACACACCAGGGGCTTAAAATAAGAGGAATTTGTTTGCTCACAGTTCTGGAGTGCAGAAGTCCAAGTTCAGGGTACCTCTGGAGGCTCCAGGGAGAGTCCTCCCTTGTCTTGTCCGGCTTCTGGAGCTTGTCCAGTCCTTGGCTTGTGGCCGTATCTCTCCAGTCTCTGCTGAACTAAAGCCCCACACCTGCACACCCCACTCTGCAGGGGAGGCTGAGGCTCGGGGGGGACCACAGGCTGTGTCGGGGGCTATGCTCCAGTCCAAAGGGCCCCTCACCCATTCCAGCACCGCCTGCCTCAGCCCTGCGCAGCCTGGCCTTTCTTGCTGCCCACTGCCCCCTGTCCGTCCCCCAGACACAGGCATGGAGAGCTCAGATTTCCCCAGCTCCTCCAGGGGAGGTGGTCTTGAGTCCCATGGGCGAGCCTGTGTCCTGGGGCTGGGTAGGGAAGAGTCAAGACTGCCTGTGAGGGGGACTGGGTGACAAGGACTGTAGGAAGGGGACTGGGAGGTCACCCAAACCAGCCGAGGGCCATCTTGTGCCTGTTTGGGGCACCCTGGACCCTCGGACCACCGCATCGTCTTGGGCTGGGTCAGCAGGGTCGGGGGTGGGGGCCGGGCTTGGGTCTGCCTCAGGACAGGGCTGTGACCTCACCTGGCCCCCCAGAGCCACCAGCAACAGCCAGGTCAGGGAGACGGTCGTCCTGGAGCTGAGCTACGTCAATGCCAGCCTGCAGCTGCTGAAGGAGGAGCTGGAGGAGCTCAACAGCAGCGTGGACACACCCCGGCACGAGGGGTGCGTGTGTGTGTGTGAGTGTGCATAGATGTGCCCCAGCCCGAGGGGTGTGTGTGTGTGTGTGCATGGATGTGACCCAGCAAAAGGGGTGCATGTGTGTGTGCGTGCGCATGGACATGCCCCAGCACGAGGGGTGTGTGCGTGTGCGTGTCTGTGTGTGCATAGTTGTGCCCCAGCATGGGGGGGGTACGTGTGTGTGTGTGTGAGGCTGCGTTCCAGGACAGAGTGTGTTTGGACACGCCCTGGCGGGGTGTGTGTGTGTCTTAGGCTGGGGTCTCTAGAGGAGCAAAACCAGTGAAGTGTAAATATGTAAATATACAGAGAAAGATTTATTTCAAGGAAATGGCTCACACAGTTGTAGAGGCTGACAAGTCCCAAATCCGTGGGTCAGGCGTCAGGCTGGAGGCTTCTCCTGACTCACGTGGTCGCAGGGGCTGACGAACCCAAAATCAGCAGGTCAGGTGGAAGGCTGCTGGCTCGTGGGGTTGTGGGAGCTGCTCATCCCAAAATCTGCAGGTCAGACAGCAGGCTGCTGGCTCACTTCCCAAGCACCAGAGGTCAGAGGAAGATGAGTTAGATGCAGGATGGAGACAGTGAGCTTTGCCAGAACATCCATATATATTAGATGCAGGCCACACCCCCAAGGAAACTCCCCTTCCAACTGATTGGCTGCTCACATCAGATGACAGAATGGAGGATGATTACGTAGTATCTGCGAAACCACTGAGAATCACGGCCTAGCCAAGCTGACCCACAATCTTAACATCAGTGTGTGCGCGTGTGTGTACACGCCTGTGTGTGTGGCTGCGTTCTAGGATGAAGCACGTGTGGACGTGTGGATAGAAGGGAGGGGCAGACGTCAGTAGGGCAGGAGCAATGGGTGGCACCTGGTACTTGGGGACATCTGGAGTGGACACTCTGGTTCCAGGGAAGGCGTCAGCATCCCCATGATCCCTCTGGGCCTGAAGGAGACCAGGGAGCTGGACTGGTCCACACCCTTGAAGGTAAGTGCTGCTGAGCCCCCTTCTGTGGGGCCCAAGGGGGGCCTGCCCTGCCCTGAGGGGTCTGAGAGATAACGGCCCTTCCCAGGCGGTCTGAAGGATCACGACCCTGCCCTGGGGTTCAAGGGATCAGGGTCCGAGGTTCTTGGCCCTGCCCGGGAATTGAGCAGATGAGGAAACCGAGGCCCAGAGAGAGGAAGAGGCTAGCCTGGTCGCCAGGGGCCTGAGCAGAGCCACAGGGGTGCTGCTCCCAGCCGATCCCCCTGGCCTCTCCTCTGCAGGCCACACTGGACCCCCCGGAGGCAGAGACGTTTCTGCCTGGGGGTGGTTGGAGTGAGTGGGCACCCTGCCCTGGGACAGTGTGCCAAGCCCAGCCGTCCTGCTGGCAGCCCTGGGGTGGCTCCAGGGTCCTGGAACTCATGCTCTGAGGGCCCTCTGGCCTGGGGGCTGCCTGCCCACTCCAAACCAGAGCCTATTCTGAGACTTCCCGGGTCCTGAGTGTCTTCTTGAGGCCCCATGGGCCCAGTGCTGGGAGGTGGGCCTGGCCTGGCCACCGCCAGTAGGTTCCCCGAGGCAAATGGTCTACCTCCAAGTGCCTCAATTTCCTCGCCTGTCGGACGGCAGCCGGCACCTGCCTCGCGGGTGGCCTGTCAGACGGCAGCCGGCTCCTGCCTTGCGGGTCACTGTGTCACTGGGTCGCTGTGGGGTCAGTAGGGGATGCAACAACAGTGCCGCCAGCTGTCCTGGCCCACATCTGTGGGGGCCGGCATCATCTGTGAGGAACCCCGGGGCCAGGGGACCCAGCTCAGTGCCCACCAGGCCCTGCACACACACCAGCCCTTCTCGGGGGCCAGCCTTCTGCCACCCACCCAACACCCTAGCCCTTCTCCCCGCCCCGTGGAGACCTCAGGAGGCCGCCTGCCTCACCCCATCCCCACCCCTCAGGAGCTGATCTCAAGGCACTTTGGCGAGGACAGCGCCTCCTACGAGGTGGAACTGAAGGAGCTGGAGGACCTGAGGCAGGTGTGTGGCCTGCCCCCACCCCACTGCCTCCCGGGGCACGGCAGCCACGGGTCCTGAGCCAGGGTCCCAGCTGCCCTCCACAAGGCCTCCTGCAGCCCACCCAGCTCACAGATGAGGAAACTGAGGCTCAAGTTGGGAACCAGCCAGGAACTCAGTGTAGATGTTCACCTGGGTGGCAGGGACCAGAGCACAGGAGGGTCCGTACACCCCCCAAGGGGTTCCGTCCTTGGGGAGCCTGCTGGCCCCTCGCCCCAGCGCTGATGCTCACCCCGTGCTCTGCACTGGGTCCCGGGTGGCATGCGTGGCCCAGGGGAGGGGGGGCGTGCCCTGGTGTGGCTGGCATGGGTGGAGAGGGGGTGCGGCCTCACTGGGGATGGGGGTGCCCTAGAGCGGCCCCCAGCACTGAGCCCGTGGGCACCTCATGCTCTCTGCCCCTCCCTGGGTGCTGCCGGTGGGCCCCCAGGGCGGTGAGCATGCTGTGGGTGGGGGCTAGGCAGTGGGGCCCAGTTGGCTGCTCCCTACAGGCCATGCGGATGCCCAGCCGAGACCAGGCAGGCCTGGAGCTGCTCATGGTCTACTACAGCCAGCTCTGCTTCCTGGACGCCCGCTTCTCGGCGCCCACCAGGAGCCTGGGGCTGCTCTTCCACTGGTAGGGGGGCCTGGCGGCCGGGCTTCCCACGCGGTCCTCTCCCATCACCTGCCCACCCTCAGCTCCCCCACCCCGTGCCGAGGGTCCTCACCAGCCCTGACCCCACCCGGCAGGTATGACTCGCTCACGGGGGTCCCGGCCCAGCAGCAGACCCTGGCCTTTGAGAAGGGCAGCGTGCTCTTCAACATTGGCGCCCTCTACACCCAGATCGGGGCCCGCCAGGACCGCTCCTGTGTCGAGGGCTCCGGCCGGGCAATCGAGGCCTTCCAGCGGGCTGCAGGTGAGGGCTGCCCGGGCCTGCAGCAGTGGGTGGGGTGTGGCCCGCAGGCAGCACGGGGGCTGAGCAGGGACCGGCGGGCATGGAGGGGCCTTGGGGCCTGGGATGAGCGTTCCCCTCTGCAGGGGCTTTCAGCCTCCTCAGGGAGAGCTTCTCCCACGCACCAAGCCCCGACATGAGCCCCACCGCGCTCCACGTGCTGGAGCAGCTCATGACCGCCCAGGCCCAGGAGTGCGTCTTCGAGGGCCTCTTGCTGCCGGCCCCCACCGCGCCCCATGACAGCCCAGCCCAGCTGCGCCTGGCCCAGGAGGCCGCCCAGGTGAGGATGGGCAGCCCCCACCGCCCTGCTGGGACCCTCCCCAGGGTCTCGGCCCCAGTGGGCAGGAGGGGCAGGGTGTGGGTGAGGGTGGCAGGGAGGGGCAGAGCAGGGTTCAGGGAGGCCCAGGCTGGGCAGGTGAGGTGGCCACGTCCCCGTGTGTTGGGTCCCTGGAGCTGGTGTTTTCGTCCTGGGCCCTGTGGCCCCATCACAGTGCCAGCCCCAAACCCCGTGTTTCACGTCCCCACTTGTGCATGGGTCCCCATCACTGCGGTCTGCCTGGTGGCCTCTGCCCGTCTGCTGGGGAGGGGTGGCATCAACCAGAGCAAGAACTGGGGACCCCCGAGTCCCCTCCATGTGGGGTGTGGGGGCTGCTTGACCTGGGTTGAGGTGGACAGAGGCTGGGTCCGGGCTGGGGCGGGGCAGGGCTGAGGCTGGCTGGGCCCCGCTGGCCTGCCCCAGTGCCCTGAACTCTGCAGTGCCCTCTGGCAGGTGGCGGCCGAGTACGGCCTCGTGCACCGGGCCCTGGCACAGCCACCTGCCCGTGACTACATGCCCCGCTCCTGGGCCGCCCTGGTCCAGGCCAAGGCCGAGTACTTCCGTGCCCTGGCCCACTTCCACACGGCTGTGGCTCTCTGTGACAGCCCCTGTGAGTCCTATGCCCTGTAGGCCTGCGTGGGTGGTGGCGGGCGGGCGGGCGGGCGGGCGCTCGTGGCCAGGCTCACCGTCTCTGCCCCCAGCGCCGGCCGAGGGAGAGCTCCCCATGCATGAGGTCTTCGGGCCACCCTGGGCCTCTGAGCCGCTGGGCCCCACGCTGCCGCTGGAGCCGGAGGAGCGCAGGAAGCGTGGTGAGGCCTGCAGGGAGGAGGGCAGGAGACCCCCCCAACACCTCCTGTGACCCCTGCCTGGTAGGGGGACGTCTGGGAGGACCTGCAGCTCCCCAGTGGCCCACTCCCCACCCCGAGGCCAGCCGTGCTGGGACCCTCGGGCTGACCCCGGAAGCCTCCCCGCCCCGCCTGTCTCGCCCGTCCTGGGGTAGGACTGTCCCCGCACTGTGTGACGGCCGCTGCCCGCCGCAGGCAAGGCCCACCTGAGGCGTGCCATCCTGGGGCAGGAGGAGGCGCTGAGGTTGCACAGCCTATGCCGTGTGCCTCGCAAGGTGGACCTGCTGCAGGCCGTGGTGGCCCAGGCGCTGCGGCACTCGCTGGCCAAGTACGCAGAGCTCGACCGCGAGGACGACTTCTTCGAGGCCGCCGAGGCCCCCGACATCCAGCGTGAGCGGTGGGCCCGGGGTGGGCACCCCTCACAGGCCCTGGCTGCGGAGCTGTGGTCATGGCACCTGTGAAGCGCGTTTCCAGCCTCCCAGAGCTGCCGCTCGTGGCTTACTTGAGCCTCTGAGGACCCGGGAGGGCCCAGTTCTAGGTAGTGGGTCCAGGGAGCCTGGGGAAGGCAGAACCACCATCCTGACCCAGTCCCCCAGCCGGTCCTGCCCTAGGGAGGGGTGCTGGAACCTGTCACCCACACAGCCCACACCGCCTGTGGTCCCGGGGCCCCCCGCCAGCCAGTGTTCAGGGGGCACTTCCCAGGGAAACCGCCTGGAGCTCCCTGGGCAGATGGGCCACCTGTGCCAGGGCCCGGGCAGCTCCTTGGGGTGGGGGCAGGCTGGCCTGTTGATCCCGTCAGGGCCGGGCTCTGAGGGCCCAGCTTCCCTGGCCGCGCCGGCATCCTGGCTGGGGACTGGGGTCCTCAGAGCCTCCCTCCACCTTCCCCCTTTCAGCTAAAACCCATCAGAAGCCGGAGGTCAGAACACCCAGCTTCTCCCAGATGAAGAGGGCTGACATCTTCCACCGGCTGGTGAGTGCCCACCCCGCTCAGGCCCCTACCTGGTCCCTGGGACCAGACCCCCAACGTGAACAAGGGGAGCCTGGTCCGCCTCTCCAGGGGCCCCCGTTGGAGTCTGTCCTGGAGTGTACAGGGCTGGGGGCGGGGGGCTAGTCAGGCCAGAGGCTTTGACCTCTGACCACATCCCACCCCAGGGACCCCTGTCCGTGTTCTCAGCCAAGAACCGGTGGCGGCTGGTGGGGCCAGTGCGTGTGACCCGAGGAGAGGGGGGCTTCGGTTTCACCCTGCGGGGAGACTCGCCTGTGCTCATCGCCGCCGTCATCCCGGGGGGCCAGGCTGCGGTAAGGGGCCACCTGCCCTCGCCAAGTCCCCTTCCCCAGGGTAAGTCCACCCGCTCACTAGCGTCCCCGCAGGCGGCCGGCCTCAAGGAGGGTGACTACATTGTGTCCGTGAACGGGCAGCCGTGCAAGTGGTGGAAGCACGCGGAGGTGGTGGCGCAGCTGCGGAGTGCGGGTGACGAGGGCGTGGACCTGGGCGTGGTGACGCTGCTGTCCGGCGCCGAGCTGCCCGGCACGGTGAGGCCCAGCGTGGCACAGGGTCTAGCTGCCCGCCCTGATGCTCTGGAAGGACTCCCCCTGGGAAGAGCAGGGATGCGGGCAGGTAACCTGCGCTAATGGGGGCCTTTCAGGCGGTGGCCTTGCACCTGCCGTCACCCCCAGCAGTCCCCATCCTGCCCTCAAGGACGTACCAGCCCACCCCAGGCCATCAGCCGGGCCTGTGTCCCTGGCACTCCTTGGGGCTCCTGGCAACCCTGCCCCAGAGGCCTCATCCCCCCGACGGCCGAGGGGGTGAAGCAGCAAACCCTGGGGCCCCACTGCACAGTGTGCCCCGTCTCCCGGCACCTGCCCTGTGGGGTGGCTGACTGTATTTCTGTCCGGGTGCAGGGGGACCGCTGGCCGGCACTGCTGGGCCCGGGGGGCCTCCTGAGGAGCCAGAAGGAGTGTGGCTGTGAGATGCCAGCGCCCGCCCAGGCCAGCCCCAGGCCTCTGCTCGGCTGGAGCCGCAAGACCAAGGGGAGCAAGGCCAAAGGCTATCCCCAGCCCCTGGCCCCTGCAGGGACCGCCACACCGGCCCCTGCCCCTTGTGGGCCACCCTCACCCTCCGAGTGCCCAGGCTGGCTGTGAAAGCCTGGTCCCTCCCAGGGGACCTTCAGGCCAGCGTTGGCTCTGCCCAGCCCCCAGGGCTTCAGGAAGGACCCCACCTGCCATTAAATACCGTCTTCAGACAAGCAAGCGTGTTCGCCCAGTCCTGGGCCCTG
Organism: Trichechus manatus latirostris; assembly: GCF_000243295.1. Classification (NCBI taxonomy): domain Eukaryota; kingdom Metazoa; phylum Chordata; class Mammalia; order Sirenia; family Trichechidae; genus Trichechus; species Trichechus manatus. Next base: position 3,776,303 of record NW_004444121.1, read on the forward strand.
GGCAGCACACCCACACGTGGGAAGCTGTGCGTCCTGGCTGGCCTGGGTGTCCAAGGGGCCATCCTCACCTGTCCAAGGCACTGAACAGTGGAGGCAGCTGCCTGGGGGTGGGCAGAGGGGTTCTGGCTGCTTCGAGAAGCCATCCTGGAAAGCTGGCGGGCGGGGGGGCAGGATGCGCGGCTGTGGGTCCCTGTAGCTTGCATCCTCCCTCGCCTGGGCTCCCTGAGCTGGGCTACCTGTGCACCACCCCCCCCCCACACCTGTCCACACCCTCCCTTGGTGCCCAGCCACCCTGCTGCTGCCTGGCACAGATCCCCATGCCCAACCCTGCTCTGAGCCAAGCTCCTCCGGCTGCCTCCCTCCATTGTCCGCCCCACCCACCCGGTGGGGCTGAATGGGGCTTGGCTTCCTCCCCGGCCCCCAGGCTGCCCTTCCTGCCCTGCCCAGCCCCTCTGGGAAGAGCCCAGCAGGACCCTCGCCCGCCTCCACCCTCTCTTGGCCTCTCCCTGCCTCCCACCCCACTCTCTGCCCCCCACAGGCCCGCGCGCCCCTGACGTGCGAGCCGGGAGGCCGTGGTAGGCAAGCTTTGGCAGCTGTCTGTCTTCCCAGCAGGGGCCCCCACCCTGTCCCTGGCCCACGAGGGCTCTGCCATGTCTGCCCAGCCCCTGCCGCCCTCGGCTGGCTTCTCAGGCCATGAGCCATCAGGTCCCCAAGCTGGGAAATGGGGACAGTGGCAGGCCCCCGAGAGGCCACACGTGAGGGAGGCAGGGTGGCAGTGGCAGGCTGGGGTGAGCTGGGGAAACCACGGTGGAAGGGGGTGCTCAGGTCTGCATGTCTCAGTGGAGGGGCCCCCAAAAGACCAGGCAGGGGCAAGGAGAAGAGGGACAGAGCTGGGCCGAGACTACACCCCCCTGTGGTCACCAGGGGGCAGCCGCCACCATCTGCTCAAGCCGCCATAGGAGACTGATCTTCCGGCAGTTGGGGAAGGGGAGGGGAGAGGCCGGCAGCAGACCAGGAGAGCAGAGAGACTCTGCCTCCCCTGCAGGCAGAGTCCCCAGGCAGTCCCCCGTGCTGTCATGGGGTCTGGTCCCCAGGTGGGAGCAGCCCCATTCCAAGCTCGGTCCATCGGCCCCTGGCGTCCCATCACATCCCTTCTGCTTTAGCCCAAATGCCGAAGTCCCGGGGTGTGAGAGAACTGTGTGTGTGTGTGTGTGTGTGTGTGTGTGTGTGTGTGTGCGCGCGCGCACGCGCGCATGACTGCATGTGAGTATGTGTGTATGTGAGTGTGGTGTGAGTGCCTGTGTGAGTGGCTGTGGGCGTGACTGCATGAGTGAGTGTGCCTGAGTGTATCTGTGAGTCTGTGTGAGCGTGGTGTAAGTCTGGATGTGCATGTGTCTGTGTGTGCGCGCATGGGTGTGGGCGTAGCTGCGTGAGCTGAGTGTGCCCCTGTGCCTGAGTGTATCTGAGCGTGTGTGAGGTGGGGCAACTTGGGACCGCAGGGAGCGCAGTCGTCAGAGGCAGAAGGGAAGGGCTGGAGTCCAGGAGTGTGGGGGCCAGGTACACCCCTCCCCACCCGCCCTGCCCGGAAAAATCCCCATCTCAGCAGAACCGGCCGAGGTCACCCGGGTCCCCTCAGCACTTATTAATTTCGTTAATAAAATTGCGCGTCAAGGAAGCATTACACGCTAATCAGAGACAGGGTCGGCAGCGCCTGTCCAGGAGATGCAGTCCCCCACCCCCGCCGCCCACCACCCCACCCAGACCCCAGGGGAGTGGGGGAGAGTGTGGGAGCTGCCCTCGGCTGGCCACCTGCCACTGGGCCACCTCCAGTCTAGTCAGGTGGTGGGGGCTGCTCCCCACACGGAGACAGACTGGAGGGGCCCACCAGCCTCCCCCGGCTCAGGATGGATGCTTTGTCCAGCCTCCCTGGCGTCTCCTGAGTCCCTGCCGGACAGCTGAATCGGCAGTGGCAGAGTTGCCACTGCTCCAGGAGGCTTCCAGGAGAGGTCAAGGGCATGGGCCCAGCCTGACAGAACCAGTTCCTCCACCCCAGCAAGACCCCTGCCACCCCCCAGGGGCCAGGACTCAGGGCAGAGGGCAGAGTCCAAGGTGCCAAGGCCAGTGGGCGAGCCCTGTGGGTGCCATGGGTCTACCTCGTCAGGGCCTCGCCTTCAGGGTGGTCTCAGGCACAAGCAAGCAGGAGGCCCTGGCTGTGCTGTGTGCTGGGGCACTTGAGTGTCCAGCATGGGCTGCCCGGAGAGCTGACCCTGTGGGCCCGGGCTCTCGCCCATGAGAGCTGGAATGGGCCGAGGCCTTTCCCACGTGGGCAGTGCTGCCTGACCCCCCGGGAGCCTGAGGGATCCACTCCGCGGAGTATGTGTGGGCACCGGGATGCAAGGGGGGGCCTTTCCATCTACCCTGATGCCCCCTCCTATAGGATCGCAGCTCCTAGGCTTTGCTGGTGCTCTCTCCGCCTGCCTCTGCGGTGGGGCCCTGTGGCCTCCGGGAACTGGTTGGTGGCCTCCGCAGATAGGCCGTTCCCGGGCACCACTGCTCTCAGGGCTTCTGCCCCACTTCCTTGCCCAGCCACATCACGGTGGTCACTGCGCAGCGGCCGTGGGCCACGGGTAAGCCCACACCGGCTTGCTTACAGCCGCGAGTGCTTCTAGAAGATTCCAGGGGTGCGCTCACCGCCTGCCATCCCCAGTGCCAGGGCTGCGCGACAGGCGCGGAAGCGCGTGCATGCAGACGCCGCCTGTCCCGGTGGATGCGCGGCCTGGGCGCCGGCGGTGTTGCCGGCCGCCGCTCTGAGCGCGCGCCCGGGAGGCACCGGCCCACGTGGGATAGTTCATTTCCAGAGTGGCCCCCCCTGGGCGGGGAGGTGAGCGCGCGCTGCGATCCTTTTTGCTTCGCCAACAGAAAACTGCCGAGAGGGGAAAAGGCAAACTCCGTTTCGCTTGGGTCAGCAGCCAGCCACAGCGCGGATATTAACGTGGGGAGAAGGAGCCCCGGAAGTGAGCGCCGGGCCCCCGCCCCGCGCGGTACCCGCCCCGCCCCCGCTCCGCCCCCCCCTTGGGCTGCGATGGGGCCAGGAATGCGCAGACCCTCCCCAGCCGGACTTGGGCCGCTCCCCGGCCGCCCATCCCAGCACCTGCCCCAGCCCAAGTCTAACCTTGATCCCACAAGAGGTGGGGGCCGCTGAGGAGCCTCCAAAGCAGGGGTCGGATCAAGGCCGCACCCCAGCTGGATCCCCGGAAGCAGGTCCTCTGAGCCTCCCACCCTCAGCGCCCATTTGGTGCTGGCGGCCCCAGGACCCTGGGCTGCGGGAAGCGGGCAGGTGGGCACAGGGAAAACAAGCACGGGGGCCGAGCTAGGGTGGTCCCAGGTCCTGGGGGACACAGACACAGGTGGGTGGGAGGCGGTAAGTGAGAGGGGCAGCAGATCCCTATGAGGACCCTTCCCCAGGGGCCGAGTGCAGGCGGCAAGGAGAGAGCAAGGAGCTGAGTTTGAGGTGGGCTGGTCCCGAAGCCAAGGTCTGGAGTTGGGGCTCCTCCGGTACAGGGCCCCAGCGGAGGTCTGAGAGACTCTGAGAGGCTCCTGCGGAAGGGACTTGGCCGTCTGAGCTGGCTTCTGAACCTTCGGCCCGCCTGCAGGGGTCAAATGATGGCCTCAAAGGCTATGGTCACGCAGAACCTCAGGATGTGAGGTCTCTGCAGATGTCTTTAAGGATCTCCAGGTGAGGCCGTCCTAGATTGAGCTGGGCTCTGAATCCAGCGAGTCCTGTCCTCTGAGAAGAGGCACAGACGCACAGGACGAAGGCGTGTGAAGTCATGGATGGAGGTCAGAGTGATGCGTCCATAAGCCGAGGACGTAGGGGGTGGCCAGCAGCCACCAAAGCTGGAAGAGGCAAGGAAGGACGCTCCCAAGAGGCGTCAGAGCAGCCCAAGAGCTGACACCTGGATTTCAGACTGCTGGCCTCCAGCGCTCTGGGCAGACATGCCTCTTTGGGCCTCCCAGGTGTAGGGCACAGTGGCCCTCCTGGGGTTGGGGTGCAGGGCCCTCCCGGGTGTGGGGCGTAGCAGCCCTGGGAGCCCCACGTGCTGCCCTCACACAAGTCCCCATCTTTCTGGGCCTCAGTCTGCCCTTCTGCAGAATGGACGTAATCTAATGGCCCCTTCATTGTGGGCAGAGTGGGGAAGAGACGCTCCAGTTGAGAAGAGGGCCCAACCCAGGCTGCCCGAGAGAAACACCTGGAATGCCCACTCTAAATTCTGAAGCATCTAATCACTGGTAACTCAGGGTGTCCAAGTAAACAAGACGGCCCCCGGTGTCCCCTGCCTCACCCCACGGCCCAGCCTCTCTCGGCCTCAGAGCCTCCTGTGTCAGGTGGGGTGTCTACCAAGGATCTTAAGCCTGTTCGGGAGACTGTGTGGGCAGTGTGAGGACCTGGGGCCTGTGTGGGCAGTGTGAGGACCTCAGGGCCTGTGTGGGTGGTGTGAGGACCTGGGGCCTGTGTGGGTGGTGTGAGGACCTGGGGCCTGTGTGGGCGGTGTGAGGACCTGGGGGCCTGTGTGGGCGGTGTGAGGACCTGGGGCCTGTGTGGGTGGTGTGAGGACCTCATGGCCTGTGTGGGCGGTGTGAGGACCTGGGGGTCGGTGTGGGCGGTGTGAGGACCTTGGGGCCTGTGTGGGCAGTGTGAGGACCTGGGGGTCGGTGTGGGCGGTGTGAGGACCTTGGGGCCTGTGTGGGTGGTGTGAGGACCTGGGGGTCGGTGTGGGCGGTGTGAGGACCTGGGGGTCAGTGTGGGCAGTGTGAGGACCTCAGGGCGTGTATG